>NC_087356.1:20556168-20908668 GCF_030014295.1 Loxodonta africana | reverse complement strand
AGATGAATCACAGTGAGAGCAACCCTGGGTCTTGGCAAAATGGAACTGCCTCAGTTCTCCATTGCTCTATGTGCAGCTCACCTGCTGCAAACCCTGTAACCCCTGGCGACCTTTGAGTACACAGGCTTGGGGTTTCTGAGTTGATTTATGTTTGCCTGTTTTACCACAGTTGGACACTTCCATTTCATCTTTTCATGGGGGAATTAGCAGAGTTTTCAGGAAACAATACAAGCCACCACTCTTTTCAATTCCAAGGGGGGAAAATTGGTGAGTGAGATGTTTACAAGGGCATCCGTTACCTCTCCTAATTAGCAACATTTCAATCTTATATGTTCTCTGACTTCTTTTTTTTTTTTTTTTTACAATTTTTATCAAAACCTTCCCTACCTCTTGCAAACCTAATTCTATTTTAATGCTCACTATTAAGATAATGAACTGGATGGCAGCACACCATCAAATGAGAGAATGTCTGGAGTTTATCACCACTAACTCACACTGCTGGGGACTTCAGAGAAATGCATTCCTTGTAGAGATTTCTTGGGTTTTTTTTTCCCCCCCTTTGCTCTTTATGCAAAGTCTGAGGTCAAGGCAAGGTCACAGCTATACAGTAATTGAACTTATAATCTTGCTTTCTCCAGCTAGCACTGAAAATGTATAACAAACATCGTATTAAGACACAATTTTTGTAGCCCCTCCCCAAATGGCTAGTTACTGCAAATTTTAAAACAGTGGTTAATACAAGACCTTCAAAATCATGCTCACGAAATTTCCAACTCTTAAGGTCCTAAAAAAAATTTTTTTTAAGATCCATTTGTACTGCATAATACTAAGAATTACATATCAAATACAGAAAATGAATAAGACATCTTAGATTCTGAAATAGTAAATTGCTTTTAGTCCTCAACTCAAATTTGAATATATCAAACACGAGAAGCACATAAAAGAAATACAATGAAAAGTTTAATAATGCACTATTAATAATTAAAGAATTCACAGTCCGGTATGAATTTCCAGTTTGTAAGTCTGCCTACTTCAGGAGAGAAAATAGTTTCTAAAAACCAAAGCATTAGACAGACAGGGACAGGTTTTAAAAACAAAAATGCATACTTCGTGACAGTTTAAGATTGTCAATATCTTGCATCCTTATGTGTTTCCATTATCTGGAAAGTCATTAAAACAAACAGTAATGGCAGGGTTGCACAGCTGAAAGATTTATTAAAAAAAAAAAAAGGAATGAAACTGGAATCTAATGAAAAGGTCCATTGTTGGTGCTAACTTTTACTGGCAATATATATTATATCAGTTCTTGTATATGAAATCCCTGAACTCCTAATAAACATATTTAAAACACAGATCTACAACAAATTGTGTTGCAAATCAGGTTATCATTATCTTGTATAAACCATGAAAATTGGAATCATGTGAGCAGAAGGTTAGATTAATTCTCCAGTCTCATTATAAGCACAGGTGTAGCACAAACACCATGTGAAATAACCAATTAAAATGAAAAAAAAATCTGCTTTTTCATTAGCTGCCTTCCCACTGCATGACCAATTAGAAAATTATTTAATATTAATATTCTGCATATACCAAAAGTAATTTTCATAGTAACTAACATAGGCAAGGAACAAAAAAAAAAAAACAACTCTTTATCTATGGTGGTATTCATAATCTGTAGGCTCTTAGAAAGAAGGAACTCTGATGGCTAACTTTGCTTTTAAAACATACTATTTATGGATATGATTTATACCATTTACCTAAAAAATAGGAAAAGCCCTCTTTTTTTTAACAGATGAGAAGCCAAGGCTCAGAGAAACTGAGTGACTGACTTGAGGTCACGTGTCACCCAAGAGATGTTAATAATTTGCTGAATGACACACAACTGGCAAATGGTGGCAGAAGTACCAGGGCCCTCCGCTCTCACTTCTTGACCAGAGCATGACCACTATTGTGCCACCCATCTCGAATATCCCAGACTAAATAGATAGCTAATAATTAGCTGGCTTTGAGCCAGTTACCACTGGCAACAACCTTCCTGTCGAGGCAGGGAAGAAGCATGCATATGAACATTTTATAGACTGAGGACTCTGATAGCCTCGCTGCATGTGCGTATAGACAGATAAGGCTACTCAAAAGAGAATGCAGTGGCTTGAGTTATCTATATTCCTAATCTTGATTCCCTCATACTCATACGTTCAGAATCCCATAGGCCAATTCATAATAACCAACTCAGGTTTGAATCTATAACAATTACACTCATGGAATCATAGAAAAATTACATCTCAGGTTTGGAAAAGGCTTTAATGGTCATCTAATTTGGTCACAGGAGTCCTTGGGTGGCACAAATGGTTAAGCACTTGACTACTAACCGAAAGGTTGGCAGGTCGAACTCACCCAGATGTGCCTCAGAAGAAAGCCCTGGCAACCTGCCTCTGAAAGGGCACAGCCACAAAAACCCTATGGACCACAGTTCTACTCTGTCACACGTGAGGTTGCCGTGCATGAGTCAGCAATGACTCAACAGCAGCTGATTACTGGTAGTTTGGTCACTGACATGAATCCCTTCTACTATATTCCCATCAAGTAGATGGGTACCACTTACTACCACTTTCTAGTCCACACCATCTATGGACAAGGCAAACTGTTAGAAGGTTTTGCCTTACTTGATCTAAAATCCTTTCACCAGTACATCACCTTAGGATAATTTAAATAATTCTAATCTCACTTCCTTAGGATAACCTTCAAATATTTAGATGTAGTCACCATGCCCCCTAGCCCTTTCCACTCTTCTCCTTGGATTCAACACTCCTGATTCTTTAAAAAGTTCCTTGTAGGATGTGCTTTTGAGTCCACTCACCACCTGGACCACTCTCTGCTCTCTACTGAGGTTTTCCTGAGTTCCTCTTAAGATGTCTGGTCTGGTAGACAATACTAAATGTAGTTATTCCAGGCCTGCTCTGGACCTCATGACGAAAAGAAACGCCTCACCACAGCTACTTAGCTGAGTCCACACTTACTAGGTGCTTGGTGGCAATGATCATTTGTTGCTAGTGACAACGCAAACGTAAGCTGCCGTGGAGTTGATTCTGACTCATGACAACCCTAGGTGTGTCACAGTAGAACTATACCACATAGGGTTTTCTTGGAAATTGGAACCTGGGCCTTCTAAGGCACCTCTGAGTGAACTTGAACTGCCAACCTTTCAGTTAGTAGTTGAGTCCTTAACTGTTTTCACTATCCAGGGACTCCTACCAGTAGGATATGTAGATATAAAGGTAGGAATTCTTTAAATTAAAACATTAAAAAAATGATCCAAAATTTAAAAAAAAAACATTGCCATCGAGTCAATTCCAACTCATAGCAACCCTATAGGATGGAGTAGAACTGCCCCATGAGGCTTCCAAGAAGTGGCTGGTAGATTTGAACCACAGACCTTTTGGTTAGCAGCCATACCTCTTAACCACTGCACCACCAGGGCGCCACTATCCAATATAATGAAACATTATTAATAGGTACAGGACGTAGTAAGCCTCTGAACATTAGTTACTTACATTTCCTAATAGTATATGAACAACTCATATTACTATCTGAGGTCATGGTATACATCTTTATATGAAAATTGCTAACCAAATAGCAAAATATTTTATTTTTAAAAACATTACCTTTCCCATCTTAAAACCACCTCAACATTTGATTCTCTTTAGCGTGTTTTATAATTATCCTCAACTATCTTATATGTACTTTGTCTTTGGAATTATGCTCCATATAGCAGAACCATGTGTTTAGATGGCTTTGGGGTGAATTCAAATACAAAAACATTTTCCTTCTGGGCAAAGTAATAAAATGACATTCTTGCTCCTCCCACTATAAGTCAAACTGAGGTCAGTTCCCCCATCCCTGTATCTGTTTAAATAAACTGGTCCAGCTGTTTGTTTCTAAAACGCCCTTTGACCTTGTGTCTCATCCTCCCTGCTTTTGTGACAAAATGCTTTACCAAAATGCTTTACTTTCCGTGGCAGAAGGTTCTAAATTCTCAAGAATTTTCTAAACACTGAACCAAAAAACAGAACTTTAGATTTTATGTGAATTTAAATGGACATATTCTCTTCCTGAAACAGTCATTTTAAGAGGCATCAGAAAAAAAAGTTATTTTAAGCTTTTATACATATGCATGTGCTTGAATATTTAAAAAAAACAAAAACAAAAAAACAAACCAAACCCACTGCCGTCAAGTTGATTCCAACTCATAGTGACCATATAGGACAGAGTAGAGTTGCCCCATAGGGTTTCCAAGGAGTGCCTGGTGGATTCGAACTGCCAGTCTTTTGGTTAGCAACCTTAGCCCTTAACCACTACGCCACCAGGGTTACTGTGTTTGAATATATATATATATTTTTTTATATATATACACACATATATATACCTATACACATACATATGGATGTATGTATGTATACATATGGCACATAAATATGTGTTAGAGCTTGAACAAGGAAAAAACTGTTTTTAAAGGTAAGTACAACAGAGACCGTAATGAAATTTCACTTTGAATGTGCAATAAAAAAGGTACTCACCAACAGCCACAAAATAGTTTGAGATGAAATATAAATGCACACAACCTTCAGAATTTGACATAAGGTCTCTTAGAAAAATTAAAGAGGTAAGAGAAAAGTTTTACAGTTTTACTCTTGATGTCCAAATATTATTGCTTGTAAAACTCAGATGTATAATGCCAGGAATACATGGCAATGTGACAGTTTTTCTTAATTATTAAAACAGATAGTTGCACATCTTGACTTAATAGAATGCAAGCCAAATTTGCCATAAATTGGGCTTTTAAAAAAGTAAACTTTTAAGTTAACTGGGCTGAAGGTTGGAAAAGTTCTGGTTTGCCTTTCCGTATCGCATTCTGAAAGTCAAGGTGTACTTAAAAATATATAGGCGCCATTTTGGCTTAAACCCACAATCTCCTTTTGTGAAGCATATTGTAAGAACCACCTCCCTGTAGGTGGTGGAATACTGGATTAGGAAAAGCATCCTTATGTTTCCTTTTTTCATAGAATCATGGATTAGAGTTTCTCCCTGTGATCAAACTGTCTCCTGTCTCAAAAACCAAGTTTTACAAGGGAAAGGAAGATAAGGAGTTGGCTTTATTCCATGTCAAAATAAATAGAGATGCATTTCTTTTTACCTAGTTGTTTCTTTAGAACCGAAGTGCTCCTAATAAGGGGGAATGGGAGGTAGAGAGGGGAGCAAAATCTCTAAAAATCTGAGACCTAGTATCAGCTAAAAATTGAATTTTATTCACATTTTTTATAGGAATCAGACAAGGAGAATAGAGATGAGTCCTGAATTATCATGTTAAAAGGATATCCAGGAAGTTCTGCTTTATTCTTTCTTTTCTTGTCCCCTAGACGTTTGTTCATATTTAGACATTCTTCCCCCCATTCTGCTAATTCTACCCATCTCCTTTCATTCTCTGTCTTTGGATACCTGAATAGCTTTCTGACCAAGGTCTGGTAAAGCAGCATTCTGAAGTTGACCTTTGTCCTTCAGTTCATTCTCCACTCTTGCCCTGGTCCCTTCCTCCAGAACTGGATTGCTAAGCTTAGTTTCCCCTTTGTGATAGCCAGGAGGGATGAGGCGACCACTGGGGGACTCAGTTAGGAACCAAAACACAGGTGCATTTTCCCAGTTCCACAGACAACTTTTTCCGTTTAGCTTTGGCGTTTGCCTATACTCTGACACGCTTTGTCCTCTTGTATGGTTCTCAGTAATACTGGCAAAATTAAAGCAAAATTACTTGCTCACTTTTCAGAAATGGCATTTTCACCTTTACTCAATTTATTCATCAGTGTTTACCGCCCTCCTTATTCACTAATCATTAAAGGTAACTCACATTGTGTAGGTTTGGCAGCTCATAGCCAACAGTCAACCACATAAAATCAAAACATTGCTATTTCGAAACAATGGTATAACCCTCCTCCACACCTGCAGTTCTCCTTGCCAACGAGGCACAAGTGGTGAACTGGCTGGATGGTGGTGGACATAGGCTTACTTCAGAAGGCACATACCTAAGTATGGAGAAATATTTATAGTACTCTCACATCTCACATGCCCAATGACACCAAAATTAATTCTTAAGAAAATATTTCATGAAATAACTTGATATATTAGTAAAACTGCATTCTATATATGTATGTTATTTTTGTTGATAGTTGCCATTGAGTCAATTCCAACTCATGGAGATCCTCTGCATGCAGATCTGCAGGCAGGCCTGTCTTCTGAGGCACCTCTGGGTGGGTTCAAACCACCAACCTTTTGGCTAATAGATGAATGCTTAACCATTTGCACCACTCAGGGACTTATCTATACCTACACTATCAATTAAAGAAAGCATCAATCATAATCATCTTGATTAATATTTAGGTAATATAAGTATATATGTACTTAAATAATAATAAAAAATTAACACCATGAACTCTTAAGTATAATGTAAGTACTGGCAATTTCTGCATGCACCATTCTTTATTCCATTAAAAACAAACAACATACATATAATTCATTTTAGGTAATTTTTATAAATATTTTAAAAAATATTTTGCACTACTAGAATTAAGCACTATGAAAAATCTTCAAACGTAAAATTTCATATTGAAAGGCAGTTACTGAATTCCAGAATTTTCTCCTCCATGAATTTCCTTGATACAGCATGTTTTTCTAGGTTTATCACAGTCACTTAAATAAAACTGTAACCCCTTGCCATTGAGTTGATTTCAACTCATAGCGACCCTATAGGATAGAGTATAACTGCCCCATAGGGTTTCCAAGGAGTGGCTGGTAGATTTGAACTGCCGACCTTTTGGTTAGCAGCCAAAGCTTAGCCACTGTGCCACCGGGGCTCCAAATAAAATTATATGTACTGCTTTTTTTTTCTAAGACATCATCTCCTAATAAATTTAAGGTATGTTTTACACATAAACTCTTCAGGGAAAGAATTCTAGCTATCTTCTGAATACTTCTCTGTTCTTCTGTTTTAAACAAGAAATTAACTTCAAAACTTTTTGTTGGAATTCTTCAATTTAGCTTTCCACCTACTTACTGGATTTAATGATCCATAACTGGCTGTCTTCAGGGTCCAAACCTTCTACACTCCCTTTCTTTGTGAAATAAAATCTCATGAAACATGATTTTCAGACGCTCAAGAAAGTTGACTCAAACTCAACTCAAACCTTATGAAATCATGTTTTTGGCAACTTTTTCTCATTTCTTAACCTCATCCAGGATCCAGCAGTTCCAGGACTGCAATACATCATCTGTGTGGCTGGGGGCGGGAGGGAGGGGGCTGTTGGGAGGTGGAGAATGGCGGCAGGAGACAAACAAAAAGGAGGGAAGGAGGGGCACATGTTCAGCTCTCCACCCACCTTGGAAACATAATATTGGAATTTGCTCAAGTTACAGTAAGCCCATCCATCAGCGGTATGCGAAGGTTTCCCTTCTCTAGCAGTAATGTGGGTATTTGTCAAATTACTCTAGAAAGAACTGAAGTTGTTTAAGACAATTGAGAAAGTTAATTACATATAAAATTTCCTTCAACGCAACTAGTGAAAAAAACAATCACTAATTAGTTAACAATTACAATGCAAAGTAATAACAAAACCCATACATTATTTTGGACTTTGGATGCTGAAATAACTTTCAAATACTTTATTGCTTAGAGTCTATGACAAAGAGCTTTCCTTGAAAGCAAAGTTTAAAATGATATTTTTATTCTAAAAAAAATGTAGGCTTGCTAATATCCTTTCAACTGGACTATAAGGTTGCTATGAATTGGAATTGTCTCAGTGGCCATGAGTTTGGATTTTTTTGGCGGGGGGAGGGTTTATCCTTTGATCTAGTTCCAACTGTGAGTATAGAAGGGTTTCTATTTCTTCTGTCACTCTCTGCCACTATCTAGGTCACTAAAGCCCTAGAATCCAAACTCAGTGGAATGAACGGTGGTGATGTATCACCAGACCTAGCATAAGGAATACCCAGCAGTTAAAAAATATTTTAAATATCCATTGACATAAAGCAGAGGTAACAAAAGGACTTTTATAAAGCATTATTTGCTTAAATGTGACACCTTGCCAAATATGAGTTTGCATATCCTTGTACGTATAAGAAAAATAATGGCTTTCTTAGGGTATACGGAATTATAATGATTATTAGCACAATATATAAGCAATATGATATTCTAGGATAATACAGCAAAACATTCCCTATTAATAGAAAAACTAAAATAGATATAATAATATCTTCAAGAACAGACATGTCTCTCTTTGGTTTAATTGCTGAATCATTTTTCATTTAAATTCCAATCTTCCCATAAAACTGCATCTAACTAAACATCTTCATTACAAAATAAATATTTTTATTTATAGCAAATACTAGTTTCCTGCCGATGTCCATTATGAATGGGATGACCAGGTAATTTATCATCTAAAATGGGCACTTTTGAGAGTGAAAGGGCACTATTTATCATGCTGGGGCAACAGGCATCGACCTCAAACACCCTAGGCAATTGGGGTGTATCGCCACCCTAATGATCAAATATGCACTGTATTTCCTAAGAAAATTTTCCTTGAATGACTGGAATTGAAACGCTGTTGTGTTAGAATGACGAGCAGCCCCAGTATATGTAAGGCGTTACAGACTCACAGCACCATCTTGAAATCCCTCTGAGCTCCTTCCCTTCTCCAGGATCTCTCCTTTAGTTGTCTTAGCTCCCCAAACCTTGACCAACCATAAACCTCCCAGGCCTGGAGTGTCCATTCATGCCAAGGATGGCTATCTCAAAATCTCACTTGATTTCTATTTTCACCTGGTCACAAAGTTAGACTACAGAATGGCACAACCATGACTACTTGACTTGAATGGAAGCCTGTGTCTATTCCTTTGAATGCATACTGTAACTTCTGTTTCAATTATTAAAGCTTGAACCTTAAGCTCTATATAATTTATATAAATATATAATCTGTAGTCCCTTAAAATATGAATGGAACCACTTAAAGGGCAAAAATCTCTCAATGGAGATATATGATGAAACCTCTCAAATGCAGACAACGACAGTAACCAAATAACCTCTTTGAATTGGTCAAATTGTTGAAAAATACTCCTGGGGATCTAAGCTACATGGGAGAATGTTTGGAAAATGCGCATTTCACCCCTGAGTTAATTAGATTTCTATGTGGCTACCTTTTTCTTTGAACAATGTCAATGAAATACTGGTCAAGGGCAAGGAGAGCTAAGAGCAGTGTCAGTGGAAAGAGTATGAGAACTCAATAGGAAAACTGCCACTTACTGGCTCTGGGATCATAAGAGTGTTTAGGTGCAAAAATTGTGATGGTCGAGTGAGTTAATGTTTTTGAAAAATGCTTTGCCAGTTGTAAGACCAAGATGGGGTATGTTGGGATACTGTCATGATTCTCAAAAATACATAACGGTACAAAAACTTGTACATGGATGTAGCAGCATTGTTCATAGTAGGCAAACAGTGGAAACAACCCAAATGTCTATCAATTGACGAATGGATAAGCAAAATATGGTATATCCATACAATGAAATATTAATCAGCAAAAAAAAAAAAAGAGTAAGGTACTGATGTGTGTTACAATGTGGATGAACCTTGAAAACGTTCTGCTAAATGAAGAAGGCAGTCACAGAAGGTCACATATTATATGATTCTATTTATATGAAATGTTCAGAAGAGGCAAACCTATAGAAATAGAAAGTAAATTAGTGGTTGCTTAGGGCTGGGGGCTATGGGGATGACAGCTAAAAGTATGGGGTTTCTTTTTGGGGTAAGGAAAATTAATTGTGGTGGTGGTTGCTCAACTCTGTGAAAATACTAAAGATCACTGAATTGTACCCTTTAAATGAGTGAATTGTATGGTATGTGAATTGTATCTCAGGAGCCCTGGTGGCGCAGTGGTGAAGTGATACAGCTGCTAACCAAAAGGCTGGCAGTTCGAATCCACCAGCCGCTCTTTGGAAACCCTATGGGGGCAGTACTACTCTGTCCTATAGGGTCACTATGGATTGGAATTGACTCTACGGCAATGGATTTTAAAATGCATAATGCTGGATTGGAAGAGCCACTGGACTAGGACTCAGTCCTATCCCTGCCTGGAATTATCAGTTTAACACTCCAAGGCCCTGAGCCTCGGGTTCCTCATCTCTCAGATGACGCATAAAATCCCATCCGGGACTCATATTCTGGTTATGTAGCCCATTGTTTCTGAAAGTTTAATCCATGTTCCTTTTTGATAAACTTCAAAATCTCATATCCCTTTGTAATTCAAAATTTCAGAAGAAATGGCATGACTAAGAAAGATTTTAACTCTCAATATGCTCCTTTACACAATATTTGCTCAACGATTCTGCTGTGCCTCTTCAGTTCCCACCCCTCCCTCAGCCCCCACTTGGCCAAGACCATGATAACCCCTTGCTGTTAACTCTCCATAGAGTACTGCCAGGTGAGCAGCCGTGGGAGCTGAGATCTTACATCTTTTGGACATGCACAATTTTCTTCCATTAGCTTTTCAACATCCCCTACCCCCTACCCTTTCCAAGTACATATGAACTCTGACCCAAAGTAGGGATCAAATAAAGCCAACCACAGCAGATGTTCTAGCGATATAGGTCAGGAGAATCAATCCTTCAACTAGACAACAATCCTCAAAACTACTGGTATCTACATTCAAATGAGCAGCCACCAATAGAAAATACTGGAAATTTAAGTATGTATGTATGCATATACGTAGATATTTTTTAATTACATGGTGCATTTAATTTCCATCCCCAGGCAATATACTATTCTTGAAAAATACCGACTTTATCAATAGTAAGCCAGATCTCACCAAGGATAAGAAATTCCTTTTCAACCTAACTTACATTGAGAACCCAGGACCAATAATCCCTCATGGGTTTACTGAAAGTTCATTTGTTTAAGAAAGCAAATGCTTTTTGTTTTCCCCTTTTTCAGTGATAGAATCTAATCTTGTGAAGCATTTGGTCCTTTAGTCACATTTGGTTAAGAGGGTAAGAAGGAAAAAGGGGGTCCCAAGTAGAGAAACAGATGAAGGGTTTTTGTTTATTTGTTATTGTCCAGGTGTCCAGAGCATGATAGAGTTCATTATTTTTCATATTAATGGGTCAGACCAAGGATGGAAATAAAATAAAGAGGGAAATATCAACAACCCTGAAGGCACTGAACATGAAAGCCCCGTGTTTGCAAAGTGATAAGCACCCATGGTGTTGGATGGATTTTTTTTTCCTTAAATGTTCTCTTTCCCTGTAAAAAATTTAAAAAGAACCAGAACAACCCCTTTCCCAAGCATTTACAAAAAGCTCCACAGCAGTCACACACTGGATGGATCCTGTCGGGATCCAACACGAGGTGTGCCCTCAGAAATACTTCGTTCCCCCGGCGCCCCTGGCTCCATGCCGTTTTTGAGAAAATTGTTTTATTCAACAAGGAGGCAACATTTGCCCCATTTTTAATATTTCAGGCTGACTTTTTAACCACTCAAAAACGCTGTTTGTTTTATGTAGGTGCAGCCTGAAGCAAGATGGTGATGTAAGCGAGAGCACCAGAGAGGGTCTCTAGAGTGGGCACAGCTCTGAGCTCCTCGGTGCTTCAGTGCTCAATGGTTAATCACCCAACATCAGCCTCAGCAACTGTTGACACAAAATAGGCGGAGATCAGGTCTGTGCAAGCAGAAAATACCAGAAAGGCAAACTATATGTAAACACACTTAAGACAGATTTGACAAGAATAGACCTAAACCTGACTGGCTAGGAAACTACCCATGTTTAAAGCTTCAGTGTGCCTCTCAGCTGAGGCTGTTTTCCCCTGACTAAGTTTCCTGTGAGAAGAGAAAGAGTAACATTTTAAAAACTAAAATTTGTTTACAGAAGACAGCTAAAATTGTCCCCTTGATTCATAGAGTGTGAGTCTCAAATCTGCTCCTACACGCCGGACTTATGTAACGTAATACAGGCCTTCCACGTATACCTGGAGTGGAGCCAAATGAAAGAGGGAGGGAGAGAGAGAGACAGAGGGAGGGAGACTGAGAGGGAGAGAGAGAGAAAGAGAGAGAGAGGGAAAGAGAGAGGAAGAAGGAGAGGAGGAAAGAGAGAAGGAGAGAGGAAGGGGGTGGGGAGAGAGAGCAAGAGAGAGAGAGAGAGCCCCCATACAGCCACGATTCAAAAAGTTGTTTCTCCTGACCTATAAAACTCATGCAAAGAAGCAAATGCATAAGGCTTAAATAGTCTTTTAATCTTATCTAACTGACACCTGACAACCCATTACTTATAGATTATTAATGCACCCACTAAAAAGTTTGTCATGTACAAAATTACTAGAGAAAAAGATTGAATGCCTGGGGAAAAAACAAATTTTGCTGTACAATAACTTCAGAAATTTCCAGCCTGTTATCTGTCATGCCCTTCACAGACTCACAGCACACTGCTAAAAACAGCTGATTTATCTTTATTGTGGATCCTAAAATGACAGCACACATGTTTTTCATGTCTTGTGATAATGTTTAATTTCATCTAGTTTTCATTCTACCGTCTTTGACTTGCTTATTTAACGTGAGGAAAAGTAACAACTTTTTAATTAATTTTCCTGTTTGTCTATGGAAGGATGTGGTTTTCTTCCCCTGCCATGTGAGGCTGGAAATAGAGTCAGTTTCCAAACCTTTGGCTCACATTACTGTATGTTGTAGTTGTTGTTGTGTGCTGTTGAGTCAATCCTTATTCATTGCAACCCTATAGGACAGAAAAGAACTGCCCTATCTAGGGTTTCCTAGGCTGTAATCTTTATGAGAACAGATCACCAGGTCTTTACCCCCTCCGAGCAGTTGGTGGGTTGGAGCTGCCAACCTTTCTGTTAGCAGCCGAGTGCTTAACCATTGTGCCACTGTGACTCCTTCACATTATTATATAGAGAACTAAAAGAAGCCTTTGAAAAAAAAAAAAAGTTGCCATCGAGTCAATTCCAACTCATGGCAACCTGTGTGTGCAGAGCAGAACTGTGCTCCACAGAGTTTTTAAGCCTTTCAGAAGCAGATCACCAGGTCTTTCTTCCAAGGCTCCTTTCAGCTAGTAGTTAAGGGCTTAACCACCGACACCACCCAGGGACTCCTGGGAGAGGTCTTAGAGCCTGACTAACTAGTCCTACCCTTCTATTTTAAAGGACAGGATGGCTCTAAGGCCTCTTCCAGCTCTAATAGTCCAGGCTAGATAATAACCTGAGGCGAAGGGCCACAGAGTGAATGTTCCAAAACTGTTACCCATGGAGATGAGGTAACTCAGTGAGGACTCACTCACCTTCGATCATTGAGGAGCAAAAATGGGATGGAAAGTTCTGACTCCAATTGTTCTCTCCCTGCAGGTCTCCTCACCTTACACCCTGTGTAAAATGTATGTTGGCATGAGGCTTACAGGGGCATTTACTCCCGAGCCACCTGTGGATAGGCGTTGTCACGCCAGGCTCTTTCCCCTGGACCACCGTGCCTCTCAGCCCCCACACTTCTGCTCTCTGAAGGTACATGGGAGTCAGGTCCTGCTCTGCCAGGTTGCATGACACATGGGGAGCCCTTTCCATTTCTCTGACCAGATACTTGTGGCCAAGACACTGAAAACAACAAATCTGGCTTAATTAAGACTGACCACAAGCTGTGCTGACCTACACACCGCATTCAAAGTCAACCACAAATCCCCTGGTTTCACTGCCTTGAAAAAAATCACAAGAGACTCTGAAACCTTGGCTCCACGAGGGATAAATCGGGCTCCCAGCTCACTCAGCTTTGTGTCTCACTTGAACTCCAACCCTAAGTGGCCCTGAAGTACTTGCTCAGGTTGTGCTGGCTCTCAGCTTCAGGCATCACCCTGTTGTCTTATTCTCCTGAAAAGCTCTGAAGCTCCCTTTGAATGCTGGCTGGAGGGAGGATAAACAGTAGCCACATGAAAAAATACCTGGACTCTTCAAATCCACCTTCTTACATCCCAGACCTTCTTATTTCTCCTTTCACCTATACTCCTGGCCCCATGGCAGAAGGGGCAGGGGTTTTCCATCAAGCACAGGGGGTACCCACCTGCCCCTTCATAAGGGATTTCTGTCTTTACCAGTATTCAGGCATGATTTTACACAGTGGGGATAAGCTCTGAGTAAACCTATGGTGTAAAACTTACAACAAAGTATATTTAACAGACTTCAGAGTCATTTTCAAGGAGGATTGTTTGGTGGAAATTTTTAAAATCTGCAGACAAAAGCAGTGTCTCTGTTGAACTCCTAAGACTCCCTGACATGACAATACCTGAAGGTTTCTAAATTCACAGCTCTTTTCCCTGCAAGCTATTTGCTCGGCTTTCCTAATAATACCTTGGCTGCCTGGCGCCCTGCCAATTCTGTCTCAGGCAATATGCAAGCTAAACATTTTTTGACTGATTTCAGTATTTTCCGATGAGTAACTAGACAGTATTTTATCTAGTGAGTATTACTGATTGCTGTAATCTAAGCCCAGAGTAAGCACCTGTAAAAGTAATATTATTAGAATTGACACTTAAGGTGAAAAGCATAGTAATTAACCAAGACTTGGAGAACAACAACACATTCTGAAAAGTGCTGGGGAGTTATTCTGTTTCTCTTTCCTCATCTTCATCTTCTTTTTTAAAAAAAAAAAAAAACTTGTACCTGTTACTCCATTGATCAATTAGGAGGTCTACCTATAAAAGTAGGTTACACTTCTCTTCTCAAAGGAAAAAGTTAAACCACCTGCTTAATAAAATTTCTTTTTGTGTGTGTGAAGCTCTTCCCTCCGTAGGTAATCCCCAGGAAAGGAAAACCACTCTGCTCAGCACTTCGTTTTGTAGTTGAATGGCGAACAAGTGACCCAGTGCTTCTTGCGTGTTGCGCGGTGTTTTACATCTGTTCCCTTGCTTTTGTGTCATGCCTCTGTTCAGCTTTATTGACAAAACAATCTGTGCCTAATGTTTAAACAACATCTGTAAATGTATTATTAAATTATGTTGGACGAAAAAGCAGAACAATTCTATGAAACCTTATGACCCCTGATTGATTGTTAGATCACAGAAGTTGAAGGGGTAATTCGTGAATGTTTTAACATTTACATCTAAACAGGTACCTTTGTTTAAAGAATATTTGATTACTTATAAAAGTATTTGCTGCACTATTACAATAACTCAGAAAGGAACTTGACCTTTACAAAGTTGAATCTGTTTGTTCTAATAAAGGAGACGCTATTTTCTTAAAAATAAGTTTACATTTTTTACCTGTCAGTGGCATAAATCTCTAAGGATAACACACTTTTTTTTTTTTCATTAGTAATAAATGGGAAATACTGCCTGAATGCTTTGTACTTTGAAGGCAGTAAATAAAGTAAGTAGAAAAATCTGGTATGTGTATTCATCTGTGAACTCTAGAGCTGTGAAAATTCTACACAGTATCACCTCAGATGTTAGGATGCTACCTGGATGCTCTGTTATCAGCCACTAACAAAAAAGTCAAATCCACCCAGTGGAGTTGCAGAAGAAAAACCTGGTTATCTACTTCTGTAAGTTTGCAGCCGTTGAAAACCCTGTGGCGTGCAATTCTACTCTGACACACACGGGATCGCCATGAGTCAGAATCAACCGGACTGAAACAGGTTTTTTTCGGGGGGTTATTGACAGAAAGTGATTTTTCTCACCATACACAGATTCTATTTCACATACAATACATACTTTGCACCTAAAATCCATATTGCCTTCTCAAAGCACAAAGGAATAATCGTTTAACATCACTCCTTAATGGGATAGTGTTTGAATGAGAACAGTAAACAAGAAAACTGCAAAATTCATTCAGTATACCCTTGGCCAGAACTCTGCGGAGGCAGGAAGTGTGTGAGGCTTCCGGCAACTGAGATACAATCACAAGGCACAAGTCTTCATCACACAGAATTCCCAGGTCTGCAACACTGGTGTGAAAACATGTCAGGGAGTTTTTATTCGACCATCCTACACTCACATTTTCAATATAAAAAAATTAAGTTTGTTATTCAAGAGAAAAGAGAACCTAGTATTCGCTTTGTGTATGTGTGTGTGTGTTTTCTCTGAAGTGCTACCTAAATACTTAAAGACCTAAATAATCATCTAATCCTCATTAATGTGTTTTCACTGCTGATATAACAGAGATGTTTGTCACAACAACAACAATGGAAAACCAAAAAGACAAAAACCCTTAATGTTATTATTTATCATTTTGATATCAAATTATGATTGGGACAATTAAAAAAAATTATAATTGGAGGTGAGGGAATAAAGGAGGAAGAATACATACATACATGACATTTCTAAAGTATGTTTACATTTGAATCTGCCACCAGCATGCTAGATTGAAATATTTAGGCAATTAGCTATGGAAGTCAATACTTTAAAAAGAATATACATTTACCTCAAATATTTAGTTAAAAATATTTTACCCAAATGATCTGCATAATTGCCTCAATCCTCAAGCAATTTATTGGCATAGACTTGGCCTAAGACGTCTCATCTAATAAATTTCACATCTGATCCAAGGGCCCCAAATCTTCTAACTATGAATGCTGACCATTTAAAGATTCTTCTTTCTGTTTTGATTCTGACAGGCAGACCAAATATGAGCTACGACAATTATTTCTTTTATTTCTAATTTTCTCTTGAATAATCAAATTGGTTTTCTTGTTTTACATTTAAATTCCCTCTGGTACAATCCCCCCTGCCCCCAGGCCCAGGCTTCTTTGGAAATAGCCAAAGCTGGTAGCATATAGCATTTATATGTCAATTAAAGAAGGGTAAAATTAGTTCAGTGAGGGAATGAAAGAATAATTACAGTGCATCAAACTTCTCATCTCATTTTCCAATCCAAATCTAACTTCAAGCTACGTCAGCCAGGGTTTCTATGACAAGCTAACAACCAGACATGAGTTTATATTTTTCACTTACGTATTGTGTATTTCAATATGTTATGTGGCTGCCAATAATTATGACTGATCTACACCCAGCCTGCCCCGCGGCATTTTATTACATCTCTCCAACAGGGACCTATGGTGACTCATAGTTCATAGAAAAATGTACATGTGTTAACAAGCTTTAAGAAATCCAAGAAGGAAGACACAAATTTTTAAGTGTGGCTAAATAAGATGAAGGAAGACGGCTAAAATAAACTTTAAATAAAGTTATTTCTAGAAGGAAGTAACTCGGGCTGGTGTTTAATACAGGAAAAATGATGACAAGCTCTCAAAGAAGCTTCGTGTAATTTCTTATTACAATGAAGGAAAAGCAAAACCACTCAGTGTTGATTCTGCTTTTTTAATACCTAAATATGGCACATTTTAAGATTCTCTGACATTTTGGTTTCTATGCGGTACTGTTTGGGTTTCCCCATTTTTGCATAATATTTCCTACTCGAAGTCTAAAGAAAAAAAAATGTATTATCGGTTCCTTAAAAGTAAAAGATCTGGATGAGAACTGATAATCTTTTAAAAACTCAAATCAAACATGGGAATGTCATTTCTCGTCAAAGTTAAGAAAAACCAACCTGTATTACAATTTCTAGTTAGTTCAGCGAGATTCTGTACCATCAACAAAGCTGTTAAGAGTTGAGACAGCCATCAAATGCAAAGCAACAAAATGCAAGCAAAAGTTAACGTTTACCTCCACAAAGAAATACACAGAACACAAGCATACAGCACACAAGGTGCCGGTTAAGGAACAGAAATGTGTTTCTATTCCAAAAACCCTAAAAGTAATTGCTAAGGTATATACCTGCGCAGAATTATACCTGCGCAGAATTGAATATCAGTAGGTTGTTTAGGGCAACATCTTCATATACTTTGAAAAATTATTTAATGTACATGTTACTATAGCTTTTTTAGGGATCTCCTCCCCCCCCCCCCACCTTTCTGGTTAAGCATTTGGCTGCTAACCAAAAGGTTGGCAGTTCGCATCCACCAGTCGCTCCTTGGAAACCCTATGGGGCAGTTCTACTCTGTCTTACAGGGTTGCTATGAGTTGGCAGCAGGTTTGGGTTTTTTTGGAACTACAAATTAAGAAAGATTGTGATCACTGACTAAAAACTGTCAGTGTATCTCCAACACAGATTTTGCACAGAATCTGGAAAACTAACGTCTATTTTTGGGTCTCACAGAACCTTCTTCCTGCCTTAGCATTCACAAGAGATGTACCACGAGGTTGTGCACCCAAGGAAAGCAACTTGTACTGGAATGCGTTCCCTGGTAACCATGTTTACGGATGGAGTTTGCTAGCAACCCTGAGAAGGAAGGGAGATGGCATGTGTGATACATCACCTGAATGGCAGCACAGCTTTTGCTTCCCTTAATTAGAGAGCTCGCCCTGCCACTCCTTTGCCCTCAGACCAGAACATTTCCCAGGGAAATGCAACCTTCGTACAGCCTCACCATCAGTGTAAGTAAAAAAAAAAAAAATGTGGATTTAGGTGTGCATCTCAAAGTGGCCTACCCTCTAATCTCGTCTAGAACTATTTGAAAGATTAAATTCAAATATGTGGTATTCACTGACTTGAAAATGAAGACACAACAAAGCAGATGAAAACAAGAAAACAAAAACAACTCAGCAGCAACATGACTTCTGGTAACACACGTAGATATAGTAAGCTTTCCATTTGTTCCCTGTCCACTGACTGAAAGGGCCGCTGCAAAAATGGATCTCCCAAGGCTGCAGTAAGGTCACAGAAATTGATAACCCTTACAAGCAACGCTTATGTGAGTCTGTCTGTGTCTTGCAGATAGTGCACTTTGTAAATTAATCCTCCAAAGGCAAATATATTGTAAGTAGCTTGTTATCTCTCAAATACTAAATTGAAGAATACATGGGATTATATTGACAGAAATTACATTTTCTGTAATGGTGTTTAATATATCTGAAATCTCTCCCAAAGGTTCCCAGGCTCTCTAACAGAGAAGGGTCTGTTAATGTAGGTGCAATGGACATCAAGAACAAATTTATTCACCAAAATGGATTAGGCCATGTAATCAGAGATTCTGTAATATTAATCTTTGACACTTATTGAACAGAAAGTAATACTTCTGTCTGCAAACTGGCTTTCCCAGCTCTCCCCTTTCCCCAACCAGGCTTTGGGCCTTTTCTGGATTTTACTTCAAAGAGGATAAGGTTTCCCCATCATAAACACTAATCTAAAAATATTAGGACAATTAATTAGATACACTTAGGTTTAGAGGATATTGGATTTCGATACCCTTCAAATATGACACTAGCCCTGGGTGATTATATGAAACCTGGCTTTCAGCACACTCAGAAAGTAATAAATCATACTTTCTCAAAGCCTTGTTGCCACATCATCGCACATTAAGTCAGAATATTGTTGGCTGGTGCTTGGTATGTAATCGCAGCTTCTCCCAAATCAGAAATTTACACATTTATTTAGAAATAGTATTGCACAGCCCTGAAATACATCAGGTTTGAATAGCTTCAAAGCAGAAACATAAATAATTTCTCCCTTTCAATATATTGGAGATAAGAGAAAAGGGGAGATCATCCTTGAAAACACAGCCCTAGCAAAATCTAACTGAATTTAGTTATTCAATGAATATAAAACCTGACTGATATGGGATGGTGGATTTTCTTGTTTCCTAGAGAATAGGATGATGCCATTCTGTGTATCGATTATCCTGACTGGGGGAGGAGCCATTGAGAGAGACACATTTACAGAGCCAATGGTGAATGCGAATTAAACACATATCTATGCTACGTACAAAATGCGCCAATTTAGCAAGGAAGTGGGAAGTGATACAATGTTTCATTTTCCTTATTACCAAGCCTCTCACCTATCAGTCAACTGTTTGTGTTCAACTTTGGATCAAAAAGCCACCAGAAAAGCAGCAACAACTGGGTGTGTCTTCTTAATGCAAAGCATGAGCTACAGATTGCCAAAGGGGAGACCAGATTACAGGTAAACACGAAGCCAAATTACTTACCAATTGTTCACTTGAAGAATGGTGAGTCCCGTGTCTTGTGCCAACTGCTTTTTCTGTTCTTCAGAAGGGTAAGGATGCTGAAAGAGAACAAAAAAGATACGCGTACATCAGGCAATATTCAGGCCATTTTGTCAATAACCTAAGTGTCTAGTGAAGTCTATAATTAAAGGTAAAAATGCTGAGGTGTGTCACTGTTATTAATGGAATACTACATCATCTAATTAATGGCAGTAAAAGACAAGCCAATTACAAAGATTAGTGAAGTGTATAAATAGCTAGTTAGGATACTTGCAGAACCTTGATACTGAGTTTATCCTTTAACAGGTTTATTTGTTGCAAACACAAAGTTTAGTATGTTTCTCACTGTATTTTATAGGATTAAAATATGAGCAAGCCTTTTGTTTTACCATATAAAAACATATCACCCTGACTTAATATTTTTATGGAACCTTGGACTTAACTATTTAAACCAATGATCTCAGTTGAGGCCCCCAGTTGTTAAGCACCTTGTCAGTGTGACACTCTCCTTCCAAAATACCACATTGCCAGATACAAATATCAAAATATTAAAAACAAACAAACAAAAACCACTATTCACTTAGCTCTTCTCCAATGCACAAACCAACAAAATCCAACCAGAGTTGGTTTCCATATCTGAATGTCAACACATGCTGGGATTCTGAACTCAGGCCAATATAAGGTCAAAGACTAGCATATTTTGCATGCCAAGAACAAGCCCAGCTATGTTCCTCATGAATTACAGTGGATAAAGGGTATTGCAGGATAAGATAATAAAATGAAACCCATGCCTCCCCATAAGAAGGTTTAGAATTCTACTGAGATTAATTCTGGCACACTTTTTGTTCAATAATTATATCTAAATTTGAAATATACATTTCTAAAACCTGGGGAATGCACTGAGAGCATGATTTCCATCTATGGAGACACTGGCTAGCTTAAAACAAAGCATTCAAATAAACTCTCCCAAGATAAAACTGTTCTGAGAGTCAACCCTCTGTTCTACTATAAACGGAAAAGGGCACCCCGAACTCTCAATTTAATTATCTGTGCCATCGCAACTAAATTCTGGTCTATTGAAAGCTAATTAACATAGTTTTTAGTCTCATTAATAATGTCTGATTAGATGCTAAAAAGGCTGATTAATGACCACTTCAGGGCTCTTATGTGTAAGTTTAAATATTTCTGTTTCTATACACATGGGATTTGTTTGTGGAGAGCAGAGATACAGCAATTTTTCCCATAAGCATTGTCTTTGATTGTCACTTAATCAATAAATACACGATTAGAATAAGGCTTTGCTTTCATGGAATATAGTGTCTTTCTCTAAAGAGCTCCTAGTATATTACAGACAGGATGGTAATTAATCCCCATTATATCCCTTTGAGGGACATAAATGGAATCCATCATCCCTCCTGTTTTACAGGTGAGGAAACTGGCCAGGGGAAGCACTGGTAAGCAATAGACACGAGTCAGTGATACTTCCTGTGTCAACTTTCAGTGTTTAAGCCTCATCCCAACAGAAGGATGCAGCAAACACCTGTCATAATCCTCATTAATGCCTCTTGCTCAAAAAACCACCTGCTTACCACAGCCTGCAAGGTCCCCCCAACATCCAGCCCTGCCCACCTCTCAGACTTTATCTCCTGTGCCTCACCACCATGCCACCCCTCTGCCCAGCTATTCTGTCCTCCTTTCTGTTCTTCCAACATGCCAAGCTTGTTCCTATCACTCAGGCTCTTGCTCTATTGTCAGTTTCAGGTCTCAGCTCAACCATCAAGCTTTTCCCAGCTCACTTACCACCACCCCACCTTATCACTCTCCCATCAACCTTTCTCTTAGTTCCCTGATAATCTCTCCCTGAGACACCTGTTTAAATTATTTTTTCCCTCTTTGGTGTGTCTCTTCCCAGTCGATTAAACCAAAAAACCAGTTGCTGTTGAGTCGATTGTGACTCACGGCAACCGTATGTGTATCAGAGTAGAGCTATGCTCCACAGGATTTTCAGTGGCTGATTTTTTTTTTTTTAAAGTAGATGGTCTTTCTTCTGAGAGGTCTCTGAGTGGACTTAAACATCCAAATTTTCAGTTAGCAGCTGAGCAATTAACTGTGCAACTCTAAAGTCCTTTCCTATCTTGCTCACCATCCTCAAAACTCTGACTAGCGCATAACAGAAAATCAGTGAATAGCTAGCTGTCAAAGGAATGAATGGCTATTGCTTGCCATGATACACAGATACTCTCCACTCAGATACAACATCAAATCTATAATAAAAAATTTTCAAAGCCTACAGGAAGCATGAACAATCCAATTTGAGGTCTACTATACTACTTTCCTTACATCATTTCTAAGTGATGTCAACTCACTCTTTTCAAATAAAAGCATTCAAGCCTCATAATAAGCTAAAATCGTAGGTAGCAATCAGCCTGCTCAAGGTAATGCTACTCATAGTAACCAAAACAACTGGATACTGAGCTAAAAGAAATCCACAATGGAGAAAAGATTGAAGTTGTCAAGGATTTCATTTTACTTGGATCCACAATCAACACCCATAGAATCAGCAGTCAAGAAATCGAAGGACGTATTGCATTGGGCTAATCTGCTACAAAAGACTCTTTAAAGTGTTTAAAAGCAAACCAAATATGTCACTTTGAGGACTAAGGTACACCTGACCCAAGCCACGGTATTTTAATCACCATGCACGCGAAAGATGGATGATGAATCAGGTAGACCAAACAAGAATTGTTGTCTTTGAGTTATGGCGTTGGCAAAGAATATTAAATATATCATGGACTGCCAGAAGAATGAACAAGTCTGTCTTGGAAGAGTACAGTCAGAATGTTGTCGCAAAGATGGTGAGACTTCATCTCATGTACTTTGGACATGTTATCAAGAAGGACCAATCCCTGGAGAAGGACATCATGCTTGGTAATGTAGAGGATCAGGGAAAGAGAGAGATGAAGGTCCTCGACGAGATGGATTAGCACCGTGGCACCAACGAGGAGCTCAAGCATAGCAGCGACTGTGAGAGTGGGGCAGGACCAGGCAGTGTTTCCTTCTGTTGTACGCAGGGTCGCTAGGAGCCAGAACCAACTCAACGCCACCTAACAACAACAACTCTAAGGTTTAAAATATAACTCCTACTCCATAAAGGTTTGCCACATGATGCAGACGAAATGAATCTTTTTATCCTATAAACAGAATATTGAATTATGGTTTGGTACATAGTAGTTCCATGCTGGCACTAGTTAAAGAATCATAGGTAGGTATACATGATCCTATTAAACTGTGTCATTTATGCTGGCACTCACTAACTATGTGACTTTGAACATATGTTCAACTTTTCGAATCCTCAGTTTTGCCATCTAAGTTCTAAGAGCCATAGAAGTTAAAGGTCACTCAAGCTAGCAGTTTTTATATTACTAACCACCTAGAATATAAACTCAGTTTTGAAATATGCAAATTATAGCATCCATCTGTTGGTACTATTTACCATATAAAGTTGCAGATTGATGTACACAAGCAGTGTCCTCTCTATGGCATTTTCTGTAACATTATCTTGCTTACAGCTTTCCAGGTCCTGTGGAAAATCTCTTTCAGTGATTTTCAACAGAATTAACAAATGTGTCAACATTCCCTTCTCACTATATTTGGATGGCAACACCTTTTGCCCTTTCTTGTTAGTTGTGTCTTACCGTTAGGACCAGAACTGGATAAAAATTAATATTTATGCCATTTATCTTTAGTTACTTTGAAAATTGAGAATTGTCACAGTAATTTATTTCTGCTATGTTTTAAGGGTATTTTTGCATGCCTGTTTGTGAGCAAGTTTTATATACATTCTTATAAAGCAAATGGGATTCACATTTTATTTATGCAAGTGGTATCGGCAAAAATTCTCTTTGGATCATTAAAATTACCTGAGTTGTTACAGCTTCAAAGACCAATGATTTGGTCCTCAAAATTTCAGTGCAAATTTTTGTTGTTTCTTCACATGCTGCAGTCTCTGATTTCATAATTTAAATATCATAAAATAAGAAAGTTCTACCTTTTTTTTCCTCTGTCACTTTTCATGTTATCTAATTTTAAGTAATTGGAACAAACTGTGTCTAATTTCATGCAGCATAATTGCTAGGCAGCCTGGAGCTATAGAGACCCAGCACTCTGTCTCCATTAAGCAATTTTCAGTTGTTCGGGATTTTTTTTTTTTTTAATAGAAATGAACAAGCCTGGACAAAATTAAGTGTCACGATAATCTGGCCGTTGTTAAGAAAAAAATAAGGCATCAACAAAATTCCTAAACCCTCCTCTCCAGTGGGTCAACTGAATGCTTTTCTTTTTCTCATAGTTCTTGGCCTTGGCATCCCACAAACTTTCAATTCCCCCCAAAATCTATAATGGCTAGAATCACATGAAAGCCATTACTTCTTGTAGCTAATCCACAGCCAGCCAAAAATTTGCAAAGAAGTAGGCTTTTTAACTGAAATCCAATATGTTTAAATATCTTAAATCCTATGCATCTTTACTAGATAAGCTTTTTGCGGACAGTATGAGTTATTCCTTTGTAGACTTAGAAAAAATAAATAACTTGACAAAAACCCAACATGCCACAGGCAAGGCTGCTGTAAAAACATTCAAAGCCCTGTTGCATTCAGCCGACAAGGCTAGTGAGGGTACTAGGGGTAAAGGCAACCCGTCATTTTGCAAAGGAGAGAAAATAAAGAGTGATCCCTGAGAAGTGCCATTATAAGAAGAAAACGAGAAATTCATTCCAAACCATTGCAACATAGAGCCTGAGTCACCCCCTTGCCATTTTCCTGGACACCTTTGCTGTTATTGCGTCTAAATGGCAAGGACAGTAGTCTGAGAAAGCTCAGTAGGTTCTTGTGAAGGAAAGATGAATTGCACATGCCGGCTACACCAATCCACCTGACCACTTTGGGATATCAAAGCAAATTTGACCACAGTCCAATAGACAGTGACTGGAGACCTCGCCTTTGTTGTGTACATTACCCTCATGCCATTATCTCTTAAAAGCTTAATTATTTGCAAACAATTGATCAAGATGGGAATTTGAGAAAGGATCGGTAAGGGCCACTGGGAGAACTGCCTCGCATTAAGAGAGCAAACAAAATTACCTTTAGATCTTACTATAAGAATTAACGATTGAGACGGGAGAGTTAGGCAGCACAGTAGCTGCAAGGGTTCTTTCTCGAGTGTTTCCCATTTGATCTGCATTAACACCTCAGGAATGAGTGAAAGCCATAAAACAGTGATTATGTATGGGTAAAGCTGACCCTCCCTTCCAGCATCAAACCAGCACACGTGTATTAGGCTGGCTTGGCTGGGAAAAGAAGAGATGCTGGGCTCAAAGGGAAAGAAGGGGCTTGTAGCCAGTGGAGGCTGAGCGAAAGGGGATAACTTACGCAGTGCTCATCATCCTTTCAGTAATCAACACCCTGACTTCTCCTTTACGGTAGACATCTCAAGCTGAAATATAAACTGCCTGCCTCTCTTCTTGTGTTTCTAGATGTAGTATGACTTCTCATAATGACCCAATATCGCAGAGATGGCTTAATAACCCCATCAACAATAAAAAGCGATCCCTAGAGTATGTGCTCAGGGTAATAGAAATAGTTAAAAAATGTCTGAAAAAAAGCCTCAAGTAGCTTATGTAAAACTTCAGTCTGGACAGTCATTTTAACAGCAGCAGAAAGTAACAGAAAGAAAATGGCAACTTCCTAAAGAAAGTTATCTTTGCACAATGCCAATTTTATTTCTTAAGGCTAGGGTGGGAAGGAGGGGGGTGCTGATCTTGGTTATCTGGTATTTAAAAGTTTGTAACACATTGGAAGAAAACGTTTATTTACACAACCAGGCTGGCTTTTTCAGATGAGTATCAATGAGAAGAGAGAAACTCATCAGTAAACACAGATGGAAAATGTCCAGCCTTATATCTTAATGACATCCTTGACCAAATGTACTCCTTTCATCAAATGTTCCACCCTTGGCTGCAAATGTGGATGCCAAGACAGTGATGAACTTTATCTTATCTACCCTGGTAACCAAGTTCCAATAACATTCCCTCCCTCACTGCCTTGTCCACTCGTAACAGCACATCGTAATGGCGCAGAAAATTTGAAAATAATCCTGTACAGAGCTCGCTGGTGAGATAATGGAAGGCTACGCTGCCCCTTCTCAAGCCTCAGATTAGTAATTTCTTGTGACACAGAACTGCCTCTACACCAAAACTGCAAAACAGATATAACAAAGCAATAGAGGTGGAAGCAATTTTCAAGCAAAATGTTACATGCTATACTTTAAAAGGTATGGGAATAGGTACTGGAGGAACTGACCTAACAGGAGAAATTATGGCAACTGTCCAATATCACCCTTAACAAGGCAATGTTCTGTTGCTTGGCTGAATATGTTGGAAGAACAATCTCAGAACTTCTTTTATCCTTTTTCCTCCAGCCCTTTGCCTCCTCCACAGCTAAGTTTAATGCATTAATATAAGTTGACCTTGAGCTAAACTCTGGTATGTGATGGAGAGATACTCCCTTTAAAGAAAAAAAATCTACTATATATGGCTTTTAACCATTAAATCTCTGTGCTGTTTTAAAATGTCTACTGAGTTTATGTCACTAAAGGAATACTGTGGAGCTAAATGAAAATAACCAGCTATATATTTGATCTTTAAGAGCATAAGCAGAAACTTGCTAACCAAATATCCAAACATATTTATCGTATTTGCTTAACTTTTTCTTTTGCCAGTACAAACTTCTCCCACTCTAAGCAAACCTGCAGTCCTTCTTCCCTTACACATCGACTATGAATAGCTTACATTGTGACAATTACATTGATCTAGGATACTTTTTCCTTTAAAAAAATCCATAATGCTTCCCTATTGTCTTTCAGCTTTATGAATTAGTTTGACTGTTCCAGCGAATGCTTTTTTGTCTTCTGACTGCACATTATCAAAGAGACACTTTGTGCCTCTCATTTGCATTACAAAAGCGGTGCACCAGCGCAGTCTAAGAACAGAGCCTGAATGCATAGTAGCTGAGTCCTGTATCCTTACACATGCTGGAATCAAAAGACGAACGGCCATGTGAGTACTGGCTAAGAAGCCAAAAATGTCTGGAGCATCATCAGTGAAGTCACAGGATTTCAACCTGTTTTCTGAATTCTCCACCGATGCTCCTAGATTGCCTGGCTGCTCAGACTAAACATGCTCCATTTATTGTTTGCTGCTGGCTTTTCCTGCAGCCCAGTTGAGTCATTTTGTAGACAATCCCTCCGGGTTCTTGTATACCCAGCAACAGCCATGAGACGTTGCCAGTGGAGGTGTGCAAGTAGGAAAGTCAGGTAGGAATCTGTAAACTTGATCTTATCACATGAAAATGACCTAACTGGGGAAGGCAAAGTGGAACACTGTAAAATTTCATAACAATCTTTGTTTTTGCACTAATGAGTCTGTCTTTATAATAAGAGCAATGGAAACATTATCTGTAGCCAATTAAAAGAGGCCAATACTAAAAGGCCCTGGCTGCGTCACTTATCTGATCTTTTAATTTCATATAAATATCAGTTAAGCATAAAATAAAAATACTAAGTAAAAAACCAGATGCTTATATTAAGGGATTTCATAGTCCTTTGTACTTGGGATATTTTTAAGCTGCTTGCAATTCTGCAATAATAACCATGTTTTAGATATATTCTTTATTATATATATGCATATATGCATATATACATATATACATAAAATGAGAAACTCTGGTGGCGTAGTGGTTAAGTGTTATGGCTGCTAACCAAAGGGTCAGCAGTTCAAATCCGCCAGGTGCTCCTTGGAAACTCTATGGGGCAGTTCTACTCTGTACTATAGGGTCACTATGAGTCGGAATCGACTGGACGGCAGTGGGTTGGGTTTGGTTTCGGTTATACATAAAATGAATAGATCTAAAACATTATATCTATCTATACATATATATATATATATATAGAACAGGAATATTTTAAAGCATATATATAATAAAGAATAGATCTAAAACACTATATATATGTATATACCCTGGTGGCGTAGTGGCTAAGAGCTACAGCTGCTAAACAAAAGATTGGCAGTTGGAATTCACCAGCTTTTTTTTTTTTTTTTTGGTTATATATATAATGTTTTAGATCTATTCTTCATATTTTATATATATATATGTATATATACACACATATATAAAAACCAAAACCCAGTGCTGTCAAGTGGTCACTATGAGTCGGAATCGACTTGAAAGCAATTGGTTTTTTATATATATATACTTTAAAATATTCCTCTTCTATGTATACAAAAACAAAAACTGCCATTGAGTTGGTTCCAACTCATAGCAATCCTATAAGACAGAGCAGAACTGCCCCATAGGGTTTCCAAGGAGTGCCTGGTGGATTCGAACTGCCGACTCTTAGGTTAGCAGCTGTAGCACTTAAACACTATGCCACCAGGGTCTCCATATATATAACAGGAATATTATAAAGTATGTATATATATATATATATGTGATATAAAATTTAGACTCTAATTTAGCAATTCCTTATAATCTCCTCCTAAAAGTATTAAAATTCATGAAGAGTGCTTGAATTATTTTGTACAATTATGATTATTAATAAAGTTCCTGAATATTGATTTTCTCAGAAGACCACTGCTCTGAAAGGAAACACAAATATGTCCATTAAGAAAAACAGGATGGGAGGAACAGGGGAGGGGAGGGGCGTGGGGAGAATCCATGCTTCACTTTTAAGTGTCTGAATTATTTTAAATAATAGCTCATTTGAACTCTTACTATTTTTAGGCAGTACAAATAGTACGACAAACACACTACATACATTATCTCACATCCTTTTAGAACCCCCCGCCCCCAAGTAGGGACTGTGCTTGGCTGCCTTTCACAGATGAGAAAGCTGAGCCTTGGCCAGGTCAGAAAACATGCACATAGCTACTCAGGGCTGAGGCCAGGTCTGTCCTAGCCTGAGTCTCTCCACTTGGCTGCATTCCCACTGATAATTTCTTTGCCATTTCTTCATCCCTTTTATTTTAACCTAAATATTTTTAAACCAAAACTATATTACTGTATAATGGCACATGAAGAAAGTTACTCATTGTAGTGACTGAATGCTTCTCTACAGTTTTAACAGCCATAATTCAGGGGAGAAATGCCGCCCCACCACCACCACCTCCACCTGCATACCTACTGCTTCCACCCTGCAGGTAAGCATCAAGTGGACGGGATGGTGTTGCGAGGTGGATGTTACTTCACCAGAACCTTGACCTGCATTCTTCCTTGAGCATCCATCCAAAGAGACTTTATTAATAGTAGTTTAGCATTAGTAGGAGTGGTAGAAGTGGTAATCAATCATAGCCTATCGAGATGTGAAGATCTACCAGGCATAGTTACAAATACTTTACAGTATTACTTATTTAATTCTCACAAAAAACCCCATGAGGTGGTTACAACTATTATACCCATTTTACAGATGAGGAAACTTAGGCACAGAAAGGACAATGGACTCTCTCGAGTTCACAGAGCTGATTAGTAGAGCTGGGATTTGAAACTTGGGGGTAACCTATAAGTTGGGAAGACTTTCTTCCAAACTTTTTTGTTTTTTTGTATAGTGAGTGGAGCAATTCCACATCCTTCCTGATGAGTCAGTCGTGAATACATATGATGATTACTACGTATTACATGGAGACGCCACTGCAGTAAGACCTGCGAAAACTAGAACCTGTGGAAGAAGGAAATCTGTCAGAGAAGGAAACACCAAATACTTTCCACTAAAATCAGAAATAGAAAAGTGGTAAGACTGTGCCTGTCAAAGGCAGAAAACTTGGGAGATTGGGAAAAACAAGGCAGTTTTGAGAGCCGTCAAGTTTTGACTCTCATGATTTTCACTGTATTACCTTTCTGTGTGTGTGTGCGTGCGTGTGTGTGTGTGTGTTCTATTCCTACAACTCAGTTCTGTTAATGGAAGCAATAGTAGATTTCTCTAGAAGATAGAAAACTCAGTGAAAACTAACACGCCTGTCACTCCGTTAATGCTCACAGCATTGCATCTAAGTGTGGGAATGACAGTAGGTTACACACCAGAACGCTCTGTGAGGGTCATAGAAACAGACAACTCCTGTCCCATCCAAACAGCCACACTACAATATGCCTTAACTTGTCTGTTTTGAAATAAATTACGTACTTTTTGCCAATTACTTTCATTTCTTATGTGGTTCTTAATCAAATATGAGTGAAATTACATTTGGAAGCATTTCATTTCGGTAGAATAATAATAAAAACACATGAATGCTATTCCCAGTCATGACGCAACTAATTCTGTGCCCAATAAATGTTTGCTGTAGGAATGACTGAGAGCTATTGAAGGTAGAGGCACCAAAAGTGCACAGCCAGCATTCGTAAATAGATCACTTCAGATAAACATCAGAAAACTAACAGCCCCATTCTGGCAATTACTCATCCTTCTCACTCAATTCTACAAATCCTAAAACAGTGCAGATTTTATTTATTTTAATTAACTGACATTTATATAATGTTTACCCTGTGCCAGGCACTGTTCTAAATGCTTTACAAGAATTACCTCATTTAATCCTTACAACAAATCTATGAGGTAAGTGTTCTTACCTCTGCTTTACAGACAGGGAAACTGAGGCACAGACTCTGAGTGACTGCAGGTAGGATGGAGCTGGGATTAGGCCTCAAGCATTCTGGTCTCACAGTCCATGCTCTTTCTTACTGTGCTAGTCAGCTTTTCTTTCTTCGCATGAATGTAAAATTTCACCTAAAGTTTCTCCAAAATCCACTCAATGCTGTTGGGTTTATTTGTGGCAAAAGATCCCTTCCCACTCTCCAATTCCAGTGTAATGAAATTCAAGGTCTCCGTCTTAAAGGGGCCTCACACAGGACTGAAGAAAGGATAAAGGAGATTGTTGAAACAAACAGGCTCTTCCCCTAAGAGTTTCACTTTAACAGATAAAACAAAACAACAGCACACCATATTGGACCACTTTTTTGAAGAGAAAGTTCATGACCACTTTCTACAATAAGCTCCAATAAAGTAAGGATCTTTTTCAAACTACGTACAGCTCGTCTCTGCTATTTCAGAGAGCACGCCAGCTAAAACGAGACCTATCACCAACCCAAACAACACTTTTCCACTTTAAAAATCAAAGTGAGACGGTTCTGAAACCATTAAGAAAAAAAGACAAGGAAGACGAAATACAACCACGCTCTTTCAGAATGAGTGTGTTGACAGTAATCATTACTGCCTTTACAGATGCCCTGTTTGGTATTAAATATTCAGGAAGAATCCTTGTGTAAAGAATAAAGCATCTACAAATTAGGAGCAAAAACAGCACATTTGGTGAGATGCCTGAGACAGAGAAAGATGGAGACAGGGAGAGAGACAGAATCCGCACTGCTCCCAATATGACTAAGGACCCCTGGAACTGGTGCTCATTCTCCATTGCTAATTTTCCCACTTAAATTACAGTGATGGTGTAGCCTCATCTCATTAGAGATCATTGTCCCCAGTAGACAGTTGTGTTTATGGGGGTACTCTGGCTGTTCCACACCTGCTGATCAGGTTGCTATGTGATCAAGCCTGCATACAAACAGCAGACTCGAGCTTGCTGGACTGCAACTGATGAGCCCGGGCTAATTCAGGGGTGATTATGTAGTTTACTGGACCACTAAACCTCTTTAAGCTTGTAATTACTGCCTATTTGAGTAAAGAACATTCAAAAGCAATTCACTGCATCATGCCGGCCACAGCTGGAAGCAGGCTGCCAGCAGTCTGTGGGGACATTAAAATCTACAGGGACGTGGATGGAAGCCCAGCTAGCAGACACTCTCAGCGGCACCGGCAGCCAAGTGTACGCACATTCCGGCTCACCTCTCCTGACCAAGCTTACCATTAAAGGTGCAATGAAAACTATAGAGCTGCCATAAAGATGACAAATAATGGAATGTAATGGTGCAAACTACATTTTAATGATTTTCCCCCTTTGTAAAGCTAAAATTCGAAAAGTCTTTTCACAATGCTGAAGAGAGAGGGAAAGAGAGAGAGAGTGCTTTAAATAATAGACACTGCTGAGATTTACCGTGTGCTTGCTAAAAGTTCCATCCAAAAATACCAACTGGAAAACAAGATGCCTACTTTTTATGCATTATAACAGAGCTGCAAGGCCTAGTCATTGGATTTCTCTTCTGCCCACTTAGCTGCTGTGTTTATAATCTTAGCTGGGAAAATACTGTTTAGCTAGGTGATTGACATCTCCTCAAGTCACATGTGTAGATTTGTGCTGTTAATGAATTAAAATGCCTCTAAGACACCTGAGTGAAATTTACTTTCAGGAGTCTGAGAATATTTAAATGGGGGGCAGGGGCAGGATCAGTATTTATCAATGTTCTCATTTTCTTTTCCTGTCACCTTAACAACTGCAGTCCTTTTGTATCACAAAAGTGTAAAACATGCTTTGCATTGCTGTGGGTATAATTATGACTTGTCTCTAAGTAACAAAAAAAAAAAAAAAAAAAAGACTGGAACTTAATGAAGGGGGATTAAGTTAATTTCTTTTTTAGCTAGCAGTTTCCTGCCTCTTAAAATGCAGACCTTGGTGAACAAAACGTTCGGAGAAGAAAAATTAAGCTTTTTATTTCACTAAAATCTCTACTTTGGACTATTGCTATTAAAATATTAAGATGATGTTTATTCTTTAAAAGTATGTAAATTTGGTATTAAATAAAGCCACAGAAATCCTCTCTGACTACTCCATCCAAAGTCCACAGATCCAGGGGGTTTATGTGTTATCTAGACATCATTCTTATTAATATTCATTAGGTTGGTCTGCTTGCATTTTTATAAGCTGGGAGAGAGGCAAAAGAAACAATCAGAATTCTTTAACACACAGGCATTATCAATTCAACATATGCCAAGTAGCAGAGCACCCAGGTCTAAAGTTAAGATTCAAATGTAATTTACCTTTACTAAGCTAATTTTCATGAAAACTCTTTTCCCTTTACCATTGTAGTCTAAGCTATTTAATTATCTCCATTTCTCTGTACCACAGTTCAATTTTTAATTTATGAGATTATTCAGCACTATATTTTATCTTGGTTATCAGCAAAATCCTTATCTTGCAATCAAACTAAGGAGGATGTCCCTTAAGGGAAAAAAAAAAATCTAAAAACTTTAAATTGTTTTAGTAACAAAATTATCTTTATGATCCTTCTTAAGCAAACCTTTTCTAAGTCCCGAAAGCATTTACTGATATGAATTCCCTGTCTGTCTCCAGAGTGGTTATAGGCGGGGGCTAAGTCTTAGTCAAAATTTGGGCAGATCCCCAGTATTTTTTTTCCCCCCAAATTATGCTTTCCCAGTTGATTCACTCTAGCTGGACAGGAAAAGGGTACTGCAGTGGTGGACTTATTTCTGTAGAGTTCTCACAGGTGTTCAGGGAACAACTTAGATGACTGAAAGACAGAGCAGAACCTGTCGCCAGCAAGATTACCAGATGAAGTTGGCAGAAATAAAGGTATTCAATCAAAGTTAATTTGAAGGTCCATTTGGGTTTTTTTTTTTTTTTTTTAAGACTTCGTATAACACTTCATATTTTCAAACAGCTCTTGTATATTTCACCAAATTTCAGCTTCACCATCACTTGGAGAGGCTGGAAGGACAGGTAATGTTGCCCCAGGTCTAGAGGAGAAAAACTGAAACTCAGGGTGGACTACATGCAAGGTTATCAGGATTCTGTGGTCAATAGGTTGTGGCTCCTAGGCCTGAAACCAAGCCTCTGACTTCTCAGCCTAGCTCACTTTACACTCTACTGAAGCTCAAAGTTTATCTTGTTAATGATAAAATAAAAAGGTGTAGCTTCATCTGCTGGGAATCTATTGCGAGTTAGGGGCTCAGCCTCATTGCCCTATCCCCAGGGTGAAACGAAGACCTAAAATTAAAACAAAACAAAGCAGAATATCTGACAAATTGGCTGTCATAATTTCTAATAAAACTTATCAAAGTAATCTAACTGGTAATACTAAAAAGTCTTAAACAATGGCATTTTTCCCTTCCGCAACAGGCTTTGGAAATATTGTTAATTAATGACTGGTTAGTTTCTTCTTCTTTGAAACAAACAGATTTAGTTTTGTTTTAGTTAATTAATTAATTAAGTTTTTCCTTTGCCATTTCATTAGTGACTTAAAGTTGCTAATTACATATACAAGGGGCCTAATTTTCTTCCTGCCTAAGTCTTCCTAAGAGAAATGAGGCCTGTGTGGAGAGTCATTCACCTGTTTAGGCCAGGAGAGTGGTCATTAAGTCCATTTCTGCTTCAGTGGTGTGGTTACACATTTACAAATGGCAAATCTAAAGGAAAACATTTTAAGCAGTTACTGGTTTCAACAGGCGCAGTTAGGTGGAACGATTTCATTAGATAACTGACGTTTAGGTCCTCGATCCCATACTGACTGTATGATCCTGAGCAAATCATTTCAGCTCTCTGAGCCTCAGTTTCCTCATCAAAAGAAATGGGGGAAACAAAACGGCCTCACCCAGTACCGGTGGTGGTCAAATGAGGCAACATACGTCAAATTGCTCAGCACAGTGGTTGGCATATATTTATCGCTTATCAAGATTACTCAGAATTAGTTTTGCTAATCTGTGTAAAAATACATACATAATATACATAGTTTTCAATTTGCAAGGAAAAGGATCTGAGTAGGTGATTCTTATAAATTTTTTTCTAGTATTTAAATTAGGGTTTAATACTTTCTTGGAATTCTCTTTATTTGGACAAACTCACTTCCAGAATACATAGGCGAGCCCACCTTCACAGGCATGCAGACTGTGTGGTCTCACAGGACCCCGTACATAGACGGGGCCCATGCTTAGCTTACTGTGCTGTCACCAATTCAGAATTCTCAATACATTTTTAAGAAGGGACCCTGAATTTTCATTTTGCACTAAAAGCCCCCACAAATTATGTAGCTGTCCCTGCTAAAAGGAAAGGGAGGTTTTGTTTATCCTTAGCTACAACCCCTCTTGAATTTATTTGAGTTTCACAGAAGTAAATAAACAGTTACTATGTCCTTATTCAAAGAGTGTAAAAAAGGACACACTAAAAAAGCAAGATGCAGGAGATGAGGCGGACAGCGTAGATGTGCTCAGGCCTCAGACAGATGAGTCAGGACACTTAAATGACCCTCCTGTGGCCTTCAAAGGTTCACACACTCCTGTAAGTGCCTAAATCACCCTTGGGGACTGACGGAGGCACTGAGAAAATATTCCACGTTATAAAATCTATGGGGAGAAAAAAATCAATAATCTGGATCCTTCAAGGTGTGAGGCCCATTCTGGCTCACTGGTCTTAGGGATGTTGAGAGCCTTTGTCTTTTGGTGGCTGGAAGTCAGAACTAGCAATTTGCCTACCTTCCTTGACAGGGGATGAGTGCCACATTTCACAGAAGAGTGCTCTCGAGAAAAGGGAGCAGAGAATCTTTTGGCCTGGGCTCCAGCTAGGATAGATCGAGAGTGAGAACTCGCCCTTGCATGCCAACCAAATGCTGCCCTAACTAAAAACAAACCTTGGCAATAAAGTATTTGGAAATCATTTCACTTCCAGCATATTCACAAAAGGAGTTTATCAATAGTCATCATCAATTCATTTGGTCAGACGATTTGGGGGGTGGGGGTATGCTTTCATATTGTTTTTAGGCCTCTTAAGTGGAATTCTACATTTTGTTTAAGGAGGTTGAGACAAATACATAAATAAGCAAACAAAAGAGAAAAGATCATAAGTAATAAGTCATAAATTTTCAGAAACCTCCAGCACATTTGGATTTGGCATCTTACCTCAAACCTAAGATGGCGGCATAGATTTATAAAAATGCAAAATTCCCTTCTTTTGATGAGGCCAAATGATGAACTCGACTATTATATGCATATATTTTGTTTAATGGCTTCATTTATTTTAATAACAAAGAAACTAGATTTTACAGATGAAAGCCTCCCCCTCCCCATGGCTCTAGTGCTACAGGGATTTTAAAAATCTGTGATGTTAACCAATATGTGATAATGGATGCTCTCAGGGGCCCTATTTTATAACATTTTATGCAGTGAATACCTACGCTGAGTGACTACCACCAGAGTGTTTACCCCTATTTTAAGAAGGTACAATTGGGTTGAGCGTCAGAGGGCCTCATGATTGTTCCATGTTTTTGTTCTCTGAACGCATACATGTTCAGTAAACAGTTGGCTGTGGAAATCACAGAACAACAGAATTAACTCACTAAAGATTTATTATAACTGAGGCAAGAAAGTGCTGTTCATGTGATTTCAGAGATAAGAAAATAATTGCATAGACCTCTTTTTCCTCTGTTCAGAAATCAGCCTACAGGGTTTAATATTTTGTGGAAAATCGAAAAAATAAATCACAGCAAGTAGCTTCAGTTTAATTTTTGTTTGATTTCTTCATCACAGTGCATATCTATGGTGAGTCAGGACACCAGCAACTCATCAAAACTAATTCTCATAGGAACAAAAAACACACCACCTCAGACCTTCTCTTTTAGCCACTAAAACTTCCCCATTTGTTCAGAATATATAGCCAGTTTCAGAAAAAGAACATATGGCTCACTGAAATTCTGGTGAGATGACACAAACCAAAAGAAAAGCAGTCAGCAGTAGTATATTGTTGCTGAGGGCCATACCTAAGAAAATCTAGAACACAACAGATGCAACTTGCCAGCTACGCACAGGATGTCGAGTGATTTTACAGACACTATCTTGGCCCAAGATGGCAGCTCATGATTAATGGCTGCATCATCCTTGGCCCTGCTGCAGTCAGGCCTGGGGTCTGATCCTGACACACAGAGCCTTCGTCCGCAGCCAATCAGCAGATGTAAGCACATAGGCCCTGTCAGGTTGACATATCATTCCTTCGACAGTGTCAGCGAGTATTAATGTTCAATTATCTGTCCTAGAAATGACCCTCGCCTTTATGCATTGTGCAACTGCACGCATGGCACTCTGGTAAGCCCAAAGACAAGGGCAGAAATGCCCGCAATAAACTAGCTACTGGAACTTGGCTTTCCAACCTTATTATGACATTGCCTTGCGCTACTAAATGGGAGACTATTTTTAGTTCTTTCCCTAATACATGTTTGAAGGGCCTCAGAGCCATTTTATTTATTTGTTCATTTATTTGCCTTTTAGCATGTTTGCTCATCAGTCGTCTTTACTATTTAAGCAGCAAGACTTCAAATGCATCATCTTGTGGCTTGACGATCACATGGAGCCAACTGCTCTTTATGTGTGACAAGGAGCAGTTCATTATGGCTGGGTGCCTTTTTAGTTCGTGAACCCAGGTGTATATCATTTACCATCAAACCAAAATGACAACAGCAGACTCTTCTAGAGCGGTGTCAATTCACGAAGCTGTAGCAATCTGTCCAAGTCAGGCATCCCTACTTCTCACTGCTAAAAATGAGGCCTCTACCAGAGGAATGGTTTAAGAAGCATACCTGAGATCGTCTGGACTGTTAACTTGTACAGTTGCTCAAATATTTAAAAATCTGGCTTGGATTTGTTCTAGTTAAATTCAAGATCTCCCTTTTCTCTCAAAAAACATGGTAAGAAAACATTTTATCTTAGCAGACAGCTGCATTTGCCTGGTTTTCGTTGAACTCCCATTCAAAGGTTATCAATAACAAGTTTGCAAACTTCTCATACAGCCAGCACTGGAAGATAATGTACAGTAATTGCATGATAACTTCCTCTAAAACTGAGATAAAACCTTTCGTGCAATCTGGAGTTCACCAACCTCAATATGATAGCACAACCTTAAGTAGCTGAGATTGGGGCTCAATGAACTTTCCCCAAGGTGCTAATTTTTAAGGAATAGAAAACGCAACTATTTTCCTGTGAAAAACCCCTAAAAACTCATTTTTCACCTCAAGTTTAAAATATGAAAACCAGGTTTATTATGAAATGTACCTGTTAGATGTCTAGTGAGTCCTAGGGCATAGTCTGGTGTATAGCAATATTTCTACGTGTATTCTCATTGCACAGTGAAAAACTCCATTCATTTGTTCATTTATTTTTTTGTTTTTTTTTTACTGTGTTCCCAAGGAACCCTGGTGGTAAGGAACCCTGGTGGTGCAGTGGTTAAATCAATTGACTGCTAACCGAAAGGGTGGTAGTTTGGAACTACCAGCAGCTCCAGGGGAGAAAGGTGTGGCAGTCTGCTTCTGTTGAGATTTACAGCCTCAGAAACCCTATGGGGTCATTATGAGTCAGAATCAACTCCACGGCAGTGGGTTTGGTTTATTGTGTTCCCAAGAGCAATTCTTCCAGCCACTTCCATACTCTTCCAGTTCCCAGTCCTACTCCTTGAGCCTTCAGAGTTGACTTTGCCTCCTGGTTTGCTAAAATATTGGGGAGGAGAAAAGTACCCAAGACTTCCCCCTTCACCACTTCTAAATTTCTCCACCTTCATCATCCTCTCCTGGTTCACACTTAATTGGTAAGCTCTTACTCAGAGACACTGTCCCATTACCCTCCCCGCCAGCACCCCGCACTGACACCTTGCTCTTGATCTTAGCTCCATTAATCAGTCCTTCTCCACTTTTACCTTCAAAGGTTCCTTTTCTATTGCCTAAATGAAAAAAATTAGGCTGTACATTAATTAACAAGCTGTCTGGAACATAGCACCAATTCCATGAATACCAGTAATAGTTGACTTTTAGATCTATGTGCAAAGATATTCAAATCTCCCTTCTCCTAAATCTTACAAGAAAGAAAAGAAAAACCTTCCTTTCTTGTCACCACCTCCCCAAGGTCTTACCCAAACTGTACCCTTCACCATACTTCCTCAAGTGATTGCAAAAGGGTCTACCCTTTCTGTCTCTATTGCAGTATCATCTGCACACTCCATAACACAACTTCTGTCCCCTCCCAAGGCCTGAAATAGCTCTTTCGAAAGTCACTGATGATGTCCTAATTCCTACACAAGAATCTTTCTCAGTCCCCCAACTTCATAAAACTTCCACGGTGTGGTCACCTCTCTTTTGAAGCTTTGCTCACTCGTTTGGTCAACGGACATTATCCAGCATCTCCAATATGGTTCTAAAGATGGAGAGATGAAAGGTTAAACCCTGACCTTTTTCTAGGTAGGGAGGTGGCATGTAAATAAACAGTCGCTGTGATAAGTTCTCTCTATCAGAGGCCCCATCAAGGTGCCATGGGTCTGATGGCAGGAGTTATTTCCTCTCTTCTGGGAGGACCAGGACTGGCTTGCCCAACAAGTAATGACAGTTGAGATAAGATGTGAAGGATGCAGAGGAAAGTGTCAAGTGGAGAAGGGGTCACAGAGGTGACACAATCCAGAGGAGGAAACAGCATGTTCAGGTGCACAGAGTACAAGACCAAAGGGCACCTGTAGGGAGTAGGAAGCCCTCTGGCTTGGCTGCAGCATGATGCTGGGAGGGTGTACGGAAATGGTAAGAGAAGACTCTAGGCACTCAGCGGCTGGTGTCAGATCTCAAAGCATCCTTGAATGGCATGCCAAGGATGTGTGACTTGTATCCTAAGGGCAGTAGGGACAATCAAAGGATTTTAAGTGAGAGGGAAACTTGGTCAAGTTTTTGTTTTAGAAAAAGCACTCTAGTGGCAAAATGAAGGATGGCTGGTAAAGGATCAGTATTAGAGCCAGGAAGATGAGTAGGAAAACAGGCAAGCAGGAGACAAGCCCTGACCTGAGGCAGTGGGGCTACACGGACAAGAAGCTGGAAAAGCGTTCAAGAGGGAGAAATGATGTGACTCAGGGAAAAAGTAACTACCTTGAAGGGGGAAGGAGAGGGAGCCTTCTGGGGTGACTCCTAGGTCCATGGTGATGTCATTAACTCAGAAGCAAATGCCAGGAAGGGTAGCCAGTTTGAGGACCATGATGAATTCAGTGTAGGGCATGGGGTCTTTGACTTTCTTACCGTTCCATTTTCCTTTCTTAGAACAGTAAAGCGTTGGTGCTGGAAGGGACCACAGGATAAGTTCATATGGCAAAAGACCTCCGTGCCTACTCTCGTTTCTTTCTCTAGACAGCCCCTAAAATAGGCACCCTCCAAGCTCTGTGCTTGGCCCCTCCTTTGTCTCTCACCAGTCTCTGGCTCCAGGACTTCATACACATTTCTAACTTCAGCACAGACAGCACCAGAGCCTCATGCTCTCACCAAGGCTGCAGAAATCCCACCTCCAACTATCTGCCATACAGCTCACGTGATGTCCTATCAGTACCAGACTTGCTGCAGATCCCAGACTGAACGCCTCACCTTTCCCTAAAACCAGTCGTTCCAGTGACTCAGTAGATGGTCCTAGAAAGAATGGGAGAAAAATGTAGAACAAAGCTCAAACTCCTAAAAAACAAACAATAAAAAAAGCCAGACTTACTGGACTGGTAGAGGCTAGGTGAACCCCGGAGATTATCATCCTGGGATAACCCTTAAACTTGGAACTCAAACCATTGCCAGAGGTCACTTTTCAGCCAAATGACAAATTAGCCCATAAAATAAATAATGTCACTGGTTAGTACTGTGGTCCTCTAAATAATCGTCTAAATGAAGCCCAATGGAAAACATTTTCCCTAGACCAAAGACAAGGTCAGTGGGGACAAGGAAGCTAGATTACAGGAAACTGAAAAACCAGAATGGAAATAATGAGAATGCCGATATATTGTGAAAAATGTAAACAATGTCACTGAATAATATATAAAGAAATTGTTAAATGAGAACCCAATTTCCTGTGCAAACTTTCACCAAAAACACAATAAAAAAAAAAAAATGGTCGCTACTTCTGGCTTCCCTTCCATGAAAGAGTCTATTGATATCACTGCTCCCTAATGCCCATGTGAAACATGGAAGTCACCTTTGATGGCATGGCTCTGATGAGGGTCATGTGGACTTCTGCCTCAATTCTCATCAGATCTAGTTTAAATGTGTCTGCAAGACTACTTCAAGAGCGATAGCAAAGCATGCTCGTAAATGTCAGGATAGGGGAGGGGTGATATAATAGGTTGAAAATTAGGACCCCCGAATGTTTTTCCAGCCCTTACTTTATTGGACCTAAGATCTCTGGTAGATCTTTAACCTTTTCTATCCCATTTCCTTCATCTGTACAATGGGAATACAATTATTAATTGTACTGACATATGCAAATTACCCACTTAAGAATTAATAACATTTTAAAATTAAATGGGATACTTGTTTTTAACCTGATTTTTTTGTTTTTTGTTTTTTTTTAATTTCAAATATTTGCTACTTCCTGCATGTATATTTGGCCCTTTTCCCTTGGAAATTCACCCCACCGTTTACTCAATCTCTCTCTTGTACATTGACGTGATGAATGCTGCTGAGTGCTCATGGTTTCTGGTCCAATGTGAACACCTTTCAGGGAGTAATTCCTGGTGCCTGACATCTTGATAACTGATGATGTTTTCACTTCAGGGTGTGGGTCTGAAGCCCACAGGGCTGAATGGGAGAAGGAAATGGATTGACTCAACCACATCTCCTACCCACCACTTCTGATAAGCATAAACACACTACTGCCAAATGTACTCCAATATTATCTACAGAGAATAACAATATATATTTTTGACAATGGTTAAAGTGATGCTGTTGTTTTACATTAGAAATTAAAACTCGCGTTTCATCCTTACAGGTCTCTGTGAAAAATCTGGTCTTTGCTAAATTCAAGACGAATTATGAATGCCTGCACCAAAACAAAGAATCGTCCACGACGCCATCAAATGTACGCCTCTCTTCCCGATTCTGATTTTTAGGTCCCATGACTTCCATAAGCGAATGCATGCAGGGGCACACATACACGGTATTTCAAATGGAGATTTTATGTAAGCTTATTTTTATAGTGAGTCTGAGAGTAGCTGCTCTGCTTTTTATCTGTGCAAACTGGAAATAAAGTAGGCACCCTGCCAGCTCCCTGACAGCAGGCCAGGCCGGGCTGCCATGGGTGATTCGCACAATGACATCTAAGGGGTCCAGAAAAGAACCCTGACTAATGGCTTTTGGATTCCTTATGACCTTTGATCCTCAGTGACTTAGACCAAAATAAATGACCTAATTTCAAGAAACTACATCCAGCATGTGAACTCTACTGAGTGAGAGAATTTACCTGCTAAGCAATGATTAATACGTACGTGCTACTTACAATAACTCCTTAGCTCTTAGCCAAACGGGTAGAGAATACACTTTTCAGATGTTCACTTTTTCAAACAAACGTACCTTCCAGGATGCTGTGAAATTTGAGAGTGCCAGTGCCCTTGGCAGAGAAAGTACACAAGGCAGTGGGAACACAAAAGGATTTCCTGGAGCACGCATGAAGTAGGAGAGCAGTACTAGGAGCTGTAAGCAGTGCTAGGACACAGCTCTCCGTCAAAGACAGGGATTGTTTCTGTCGTTAGTGACTCTGTGACCTTCTTCCCAACAAAGGCTATCCGATCCACTCGGCTGGAGCAGCAATTTGGGAGCTAGCACAACCACTGCCCACCCTGCCCCTACTCCATGATGGCTTCCACCGCTGCATGCTGTCGCCACAGCACTGAAGCTAGATGCGGGTGAATGACAAAGGTTCTGTGTCACTCAGCCTTCAACCTGAACACACAAGTACATACACACAAGTACACCATCACTCAGCCCAAAAGAAACAGTCTGGATTTCTGCAGAGACCTTGGTCCATCAGAAGCTTTCTTATGTGAGAAACCCAAGGAAATGTCTTTGATACTCAAAAGGAAGTTCTTATAGGTTGGGGGGAAAAAAGAAATTGAAGGTTGCCAGATGAAAAACAAAACAATCTAATCCGAGTACCGAAAACCAAAACAAACCCACTGCCATTGAGTCAATTCTGACTCCTAGCAACCCTGTAGGACAGAGTACAACTGCCCCATAGAGTTTCCAAGAAGCGCCTGGTAGATTCAAAATGCTGACATTTTGGTTACAGCCGTAGGTTCTTAACCACTACGCCACCAGGCGTAACATGATAATAAAGTTGGGGGGGGGAGTTAAACTTTAAAATGAGAAGAAAATATAAAAATGGGGGAAAAATCATTTCCTTTTCCACTTAAAACCTGTCATCTTACTTATGTCCCTTAAGGCTCTGGACCAGCAGCAACACTATCACCTGGGAGCTGGTTAGAAATGCAGAATCTTAGGCCCTACACAGACATATTGAATCAGAATCTGCACTAAAAAAAAAAAAAAAAAAAAATCCCCGGATAATCCAAATGGATTGCTAATGTTTAAGAAGCACTGTTTTAGAAGAAGAAAAAAAGCAACCTAAGTTCTATGGTAATTTTCATTATCTGATTTTTTCGTTTGTTTGTTTATTAGATGGTAGCCTTCAATGTTTTAAGTTACTCTTTAAAAGTTCTATGGTAATTTTCATTATCTGATTTTTTCGTTTGTTTGTTTATTAGATGGTAGCCTTCAATGTTTTAAGTTACTCTTTAGACCTCAGTTAAATCTCCAAATATATACATTGTCAAATCTCCTGCTAAGAAATTCAGAGGAATATTGTAGATAAAGCTATATTGTAGGAAAATAGAAATCAAGAAAATGTCTCCTATTTAGAACCTACACAATCATTGTATTTCTCTGCATCATATCGACTGGACAATTTTCCAATGATATGGTTCATCACAATATCATCTTCACATAAGAACTTGCAAAACCCAGGCACGGGCCATGGCTGCCTTGTCCTGAGTAAAGAAGGAAGTTGAGTAACTGTTGGTCTACGTTCAAACAATACAAAAAGGTAAACAAGACACTTCCAGCCAGTCTCCATTGTCTTTCTCTCCATTTAAAGTCAGTCTCTCCCAAATTGCCAAGATAATGACTTCAACCCTCCGTTACAAGTTGGTTGTGAAAACCAGCTTTGGTCCCTGAAGCCAGTTCTCAAGTACACTTTGCCTTGCTTCATTACTTGTCTTCCTGTCCCCAGTAACCAACAAACCAGCGTCATGACTACGGTCATGTTTAAATTATTTCTCTAAAAGTCAGCAATGAACTTTGGAAATGGGAATAACGGGTGGGAAAGTTAACACTCTGTGGTGCTACCAAAAGGCTCGGCATCTCTTTCTCAGAGGTAAGCACCCAGCACTTACAGCATTAGAATAGCCCTAAAATCCTACATGCTGCGACAGCCAACCTATGTGACATGTCACCCATGTTAATTCAAATGTAAAGTACAGCATCTGTAGCCCTAGAGATGAACTGAATTATAATGCCACACTTGAATGGTATTCTACAGATTTTTCCAAAGGCTCTGAGCATCTATCTACCCCTTAATTAAATTTAATTTGGTTTCCACGTAGAGTGCTATTGAGCATATTCACTTCGTGATACATGTCAACTCAATATACATCATCTTTACCTTCCAACTACAGCTTTACGAAGATGTTTCCATGTGGGAACATTCAAAACTGATTTATGGTGCTATTGCAACTAGTAAGCAACTAACCTTCCAGCCCAAATGTAACACAGAAGAACAACCTAACTGAAACATATAAATTCCACCTATACTTAAAAATATTATTGTCTGTAATTTAATATAGCAGAATGCTCCTAAGCCTATAACCTTGCATGCAGAAGCAGTTTCTCAAGCATTAATACTTAAATGGGTCACAGGCATCACATCTGTCATTCTGTCCTGAAGTCTATGAGGCAAAACCAAGACTATGCTGGCCTATTGATTTTTCTAGCATTTGCTTTAATTTACTTAACCATTGAGAAATCCATCAGTACATAAAGGGCAACTGTCCATTACTGCATTCGCAGACATTCCTTCCCCTCGTTTTTTTGGTAAATATTTCCCTTAAAATGCTATGTGTTTACAGTATAAAAACGAATTAGGAAACTGCTCACACCTGTTTCTGTTCAACAACTGCTGCACTGAGGTATATGTAACGTGCTTAAAGATAGAATAAATATCTAGACATTATTACATCTGTGTGCAAAGGGTGGTAAATTAGATCCTAATTACATTAACAGGGATTCTGCCTCCCAGCTTAAATTTTACATGAGCACTCTGCAAAAATCCAAAAGCTCTGCTGTGGTTTCTTTATGAGCTGGTGATTACAGCTACTTCCTATGTGGTCACTAAATATTCTGTTTACAAATAAATGAAGAAGCTTTGAGCCAACTTGCCAAGGTAATAATCTATTTTTTCCCTCCCCCTCCCCCCTTCCAACAAATCCTCGCCACATAAGCATGGCAACAATCAGAAGCCCTGGCTTCATCTAATTACTCCATCACATAATTTCACAAATTGCCTTGTCACTGGGGAGCCAAGTGCAAAACACGCTCACAGTGGGATTTCAGGCAGCAGCTTTCATTTACTACTCATTCCTTGTTAAATTAAACACGAAAACACCAGTTGTGTGAAAGAAGTCAGAAAGAATGTCTGCAAATGAGCCAGACGAGTGTATTTGCTATTTACCTTCTCACCAAATACAATGTTGGCAACAGGCAGCCCAAATAGGAGGATCCCCCTGACTTGCCCCATCTTATTTCAGCAGAGCCGCTCCAAGAAAACAAAACCAAAACGCTAAGAGTGAATGGGCTTCTCCAGGAAGTAAATTTCATCACGTATCAATAGGAAGCATGAGCAAATAGTAAAAAACTTGATATTGTTCAGCCCTCCATCCTTTCCCCGTTCTGCTACTGGAAATACCTGGCCACACTCCTTTTCACGTGTGCACATGTACCTGTATTAGATGCTTAACCCTTTGAAGGCATAAATAGCATGCGCGACTTCTGTTCTGGCTGAAAAGAGGGAACCAAATTCCACTAATCTTTAAAAGTTCTCAAACGGAAAGATCATCCATCAAGTTCATACGGTATGAGGTGTTTTCCTTTTAAGCATTAACACCTTGCCTGTTTCTGAAACACACCAAGATAAATGCTCACCCATCATGCTGCGGATGTGGGTAGAAGAAAAAGTATGCGGTGGGTGACATTACTAGAGGGAGTGAACCTGAGGCTGCACTCCTGGAAGCTGACATTTTTATGTCAACAACTACAGGCAGTCACTGGTAATTAAAGGTATTGCTTTGTAGCACAGGAGCCAGTGGGGTCAGGTACCGTTTTACATCACAAACCAGTCCTTTATGCGTGTAGATTTGCCAGCATTATCTGCACGGGGGAGAAGGAGATATTAGCAGCAGCTGTCTCTCTGCTTTTACACTGAGAATTCTATTCATCCAGACAGGTGGGGTAATTTAAAAGCCAGTGCGGTACCATTTCCATGTGACTAATGCCACTGCCTACTAAAATGCCACCATTACCACTGTTTATGGAAACATTACCAAAATTACATTTTACTCATAAGAATTTTAGGATTCTGGTTATTACTAGCTTTAAAATGATCAGACCCCAGTGTCATACGCCAGAGCTGTGGCTTAATTCTCCAGGGTTTAACAGCCTTCTCCACTGAGAAACAGCAGTTGGGTTGTAGTTTCAAGAGTAATCGGGACTGCATAAACAGTTTCTTCTATCTCCATAAAGCAAATTAAAGACATAGCTCTTTAGCTCTCTGGCCATGTGACAAGTAAAAAATCTTCAAGGAGGCAAATACCGTGTTAGAGAGTTTAGTTAGGATTTGCATGAGGTGGGAGTCTTCACTGGCAAACCACTATCAGATTGTTAACAGTAGACATGGTAGAGATTTGCATATTTCCATAAAGAAGGAGCAACACTTAAATAATGTTTAGTACCTGAAACTCTTAACAATGCAGGAATTATGACAATTGTCACAAAATATCAACAGCTGTATCTCTGCCTACTTTCTGGGCATAGATGCCTGGAAAAAAATAATTCAGATAGGAAAGGGTCATCCTTGACGCTTACAATCATCACATTGCACTATGATATTTTACACCCAAATCTTTGGGCATACACATTAAAAAAAAAAAAACTAGCTAGCTAGCTTGTGAACATAGATTATAATTACACTTTTTAACTCTCACAATATGATTTCATCTGCTCTGTGGCTGAGAGGCAACGTGATGGAAAGCCCATGGGGTTTTAAGTCAGGGGATCATGGTTCGAGCTCAGCCAGTTCCTAGTTTCTTGACCTTGAGAAAAGTCATTAACTTCCCTAAACTTCCTTTTTTCATCTTGCCTGCCTCACAGGCCTGTTTTAAGAATCCAGTGTATGTGAAAATAAAAAACTACAAAGCACCCCAGAAATACATGTTATTATCTTATTTTAGCCATTTGATCTTTTTTTTTTTTTCTTTAGGTGTTAACAAGACAGAATGATTAAATGTCAAAATAGCAAAGCAATCAATAGCTTGATTTTTAAAAACATGGTAAAGGTAACATTAGCTAGGTAGGAAATAATTTTATCTTGTTTTTCAGTGGCATCAAGTCATTTTTGTGAAGATTATTCGCCCGGGTAGTTTGGAAACTGGCTTTTCATCAAATAATAGGTAGGAATTATTCTTAACTTCTAAAAACTGCTAGAGAAATGATTTCCATTCATTGATCTTTCTTAGGATGAAGGTTCATGCTGACAGACTATACCTCCTGACCTCTGGACATCCCAAGAACATTCTAGAACACTGATTTCTCGGTGGCCATTCATGTCATGGAACAAGGTGGCAGTGATAGCATGTAGGCTCTGTAGGATGCTAGCAACAAACTTAATGTAAAAACTGATAAAAAACCAACCTCAGACTATGAAGACATCCAAAAGACAAAGACAACCAAAAGGTTACATTTATATATACTGCCGTACTTTTTTTCTGAAGAGAGAACATCAGCAGGATGTTCAAATTCAAGTGGCTATTTAAGTCAAACCAAGGGTGTCTATTTCAAAATATTTAGGATAATATGTTATACAACCAAGTAATTTTTATCTCATTTAAATATCAACTAACGTAGGATGTTGGCATCTATAGCATCAAGTTATTTGAGGTCTACCTTTTCTTCACAGTATTCAAAGAGAGAGCAATACACTCTGTACTGGGACCCATGCTCACAGGGCTATAATTTGCTTAGTGAAGGCATTTTGCAATGGCAAGAAAAAATAAGGACTAAAAAGATAGAAAATGGCATGGTATAACCCTCCCAGTTACTCCTTGGCTCCTACAGTCGCTTCTGAGGACCACTAAGAAATAGGTGAGTCCTTGGGACCTATCTCCTGCCCTTGGCACACTGAGGTGAATATCAAATCCACTGAAGCAATCCAACTTTACCAGGTTGAGGGGTCTCCAAATGTAGGCACCAACACTACTGAAACACCGGCACCCTGGTCAGCAGCAATCACTTTGATATGAATGTACACAATCCCCATCACTACTACCTTGGAGCTTCAATAAAACAATGTCTGTTCCCTCATGGCAATCAAGAAGCTCCAATCAGGGCTGAGAGGGTTTTGTCCCTGGAGCAACAGACCATTGCAAGGTGGTCGCCGCTCCTTGATTGCCCTCTGGCATGGGCCCACATCTACAGAAACCGAAGAATTAGCGCCACGCGCACGGCTATTTAGGAGATTAAAGCAGCAAACTGGTTCAGTTTTCCCCAAGGGTTTACTAGAGATTTCAGGGGTTCATAGAGATGTGTTCTACAGAAAAATGCCCAAGTACAAGGGAACACATAAGCACACGGTCACATACGTTCATAAGGAAGACTGAGATCTGATGAGGACGGTTCCATTTAAGTCTATTCTCAACTCCATGACATGTAAATTGACTTCTACTGTGAAACAAGGGATCAAAGCAAAAGGAAATAAAGCACTGGAATCTTTTCTGAAATGAAGACACCTAATGTTGCCTCAGTCAACTCGTCATACTTTCAGGCAAGGTATCCTCACCAGAAACCTTAGAGAAAGTAAAAAGCCAAACCTACATCAGATCCCTAAAAGATGGATTGAGTTTAAAAAAAAAAAAAAAGTACACACACTCAGACAGACACGTGGTACTCCAATTTTAAACTGAGGAGAAGCAGTTGCATAGACATGGACCAAGTCTGATGTCTTATCTCCAAAAATATATCATCACTATTAGAAATAAAAAGGAGACATGGTATTGATAAAGCCTTTGCAGTATGAATGCCGGGCTAGTGTTGAAAGAGTTAGGTGCATCAGCAACCATCAATGGAATAAACTGTGCTTGTATGGACACTTATGTCTGCACCTACAATGTGACAGCATACTCCTTCTCTCCACCCTGTTGGCTGTAATCTTTTTTTTTTTTTTTTATTGTGCTTTAAGTGAAAGTTTATAAATCAAGTCAGCCTCTCATACAAAAATGTATATACACCTTACTATATACTCCTAATTGCTTTCCCCCTAATGAGACAGCACACTCCTTGCCTCCACTCTTTTCGTGTCCATTCAGCCAGCTTCTAACCCCCTCTGCCCTCTCATCTCCCCTCCAGACAGGAGATGCCAGCATAGTCTCATGCGTCTATTTGATCGAAGAAGCTCATTCTTTCACCAGTATCATTTTCTATCCCGTTGTCCAGTCCGATCCCTGACTGAAGAGTTGACTTTGGGAATGGTTCCCGTCTTGGGCTAACAGAAGGTCTGGGGACCTTGACCTCCAGGGTCCTTCTAGTCTCAGTCAGACCATTAAGTGTGGTCTTTTTACGAGAATTTGGGGTCTGCATCCCACTGCTCTCCTGCTCCCTCGGGAGTTCTCTGTTGTGTTCCCTGTCAGGGCAGTCATTGGTTGTAGCCGGGCGCCATCTAGTTCTGGTCTCAGGCTGATGTAGTCTCTGGTTTTTGTGCCTCCTTTCTGTCTCTTGGGCTCATAGTTACTTTGTGTCTTTGGTGTTCTTCATTCTCCTTTGCTCCAGATGGGTTGAGACCAATTGATGCATCTTAGATGGCCACTTGCTAGTGTTTAAGACCCCAGATGCCACTCTCCAAAGTGGGATGCAGAATGTTTTCTTGATAGATTTTATTATGCCAGTTGACTTAGATGTCCCCTGAAACCACGATCCCCAAACAAAAGGAAAATTTTTTACTAATTTGACAAACTGCCAACCAGACTCCATAAAAGTCTCTTAGAGAAGGCCATGAGCACGAGTGAAATGAATAAACCATTGGGTTGAGCACAAAAGTCTCCATCACCCCTGACTATGACATAGGGCCCCACTCAGAGCCCCCTTTGCCTATGAGGCTTATGTACCTGAAGAAGCCCACGATTTTAAAGCTGGACTTGTTTTTACTTTTGATTGTCTTCTCCTATGTCTCCTCATCAAGGGACTGTAATTACCCCAGGTCAGAGGTGCATAACTAGGAGTGGGGAAGCAAGGCCAGGGCCAGGGGAAGGAGGTATGTGGAGGGCTGAGAGAGAGCCCTGCCAGGTCACTAATGGCCTCTGGGGCAACAACTTGGAGAGCAGGCTGATGCTTCGCCTTTGATCTTCTAATTCACAATGATCATTAGTATTAACTCCGATTCTTCTGGGTGAAGAATTCCAGCTGTAATCTTTTCAGTTTACCTGACCTAGGAAAATGCATCCCCCATCCCATTAGGATTTCAAAAACCAGCTAGGAAAAAAGAAAAAGGCAGTTGCCCCAGAATCTAGAAGCCATCCGCTTCATTATTAAAACAGAGTTTACATGATGTATATCACAGAAGAATTAGGGCATTCCAACACCCCCCACCCCAGTAATTAAATAACCTGCTCCATTCCCCACCCCCCCTTGCTAAGATAGATGATTCTCAATTGGGTTTAAAATTAAAAAAAAAAAAAAAAAAAAAGTCAGGATCCTATCTAATCAAACTTGAAATAGGGTATCTTCAAAGTAGCAGAGGTCTTTTAAAATGAAGATAGAAGGATTTGTGATTGAAGCTTGAGGTAGTTTCAGCAAAGTCTAACTCTGACCATTGTCATTATTAAACCTTATGAAAGTGAATGGCAAACTACTACATGTAAAGGAAAAGGTAACAACCATAAAGATATTCTTCTTAGACATATAAGCGAGCTCATTGTTTATATAGCACATGGATATCTGCAAAGGAAAAAATCTTCTCACTCTTTCCTACTAGTTTTCAAGAGTCTTAATTTAATAATATATCTGCAGGTAACATACAGTGAGGACGAAATGAAAGTTACCTGCCATCTCCACAAATATAAACTCCCTTGGCTCAGGCACATGAACATGAAGGTAGGTTAGGACAAGTTTGAAGGAGGGACTGTCTTTCTCAAAGGCAAGAGTGCATAAAATAAGTTTTCTTGCCCAGTCACCTTTTCAGGACTAATGTTAACTAAGGATGTTAGCCAGTAAGGCACAGTAAGAATATTCACTGTTAAAGCTGGCAGAGTATAGAGGTGAGGGATAGAAAGAGCAATAGAAATGGGAGGAGAGGAGCAAACAGCATCCACCACCTAGCTAGGGCCATCACTCTCTCTTTTGATCTTTTACTTACCCTGATCACTAGAATGGGTTATCTGGATACCAATTAGACGTACAGAGTTCACTGAAATAATAGTTTATAGCAATAATGTTTAGAGAGCTAATTCTTCCCCAAATTGCAAGCAGAGAGATGGCACTAAGATATCTCCAACAGATCTTGTTACCAAAAGCAAAACCAATGAAATAACATCTGTCTCTTCTAGAGCATTCAATTCTGAATTCAATTCCATTTACTCCATCCTTAGAGTGGAGGACCCGCAGGGCACTTTTCATCTAATAGTGTTGCTATGGAAACGCCATTCTCAACCTGGAAGATTCTACAACCCCTCGCATTGGCTTTATCCACAATGAGAGGAAAGTCTCATAAATCAGAAATGGAGATGTAAATTTGGCCACACATACGAAAAATATTTTCTAAGCTGGAAGTTCACAAACAAGCAGACGTTGGCAAATGTGTGTATCTGACTTAGAAATACGGTTTGTCTCCATAGTAAGGCTTAGCCCAATGGAATCCGCAAAATGAGTCAAAGGATGGGGAGTCAAAGAGAATGGGAATGAAAATCAGTTCACCTTCAGGATCACCTCCCCTGGGTACAAAAAAAAAAACCAAACCCGTTGCCCTTGAGTCGATTCCGACTCATAGTCCCCTGGGTAATCAATACCAAATGTCACCCCCTGACGGCTTTCTTCACCTGACACTGCAAGCCTGTCCTTGAACCACCTCTACTTTCCCTGACTTTCAGAGTTCCTGGGACACATTGCAGTTCCATGCAGGAAAATATAGTTATTGCATATTTTAAATAAGAACCACATTAACTGCTTTTCTATTTAAATTATGTTTAAAACGGCAATATGCTATGGAAGGAAAACAAAAAAGAAAAGACCTTTGACTTTAACCTTAAACATTGTCTTTATCTGTTTTCTTCATTTTCACTAGGCCCCTGAGCACAAATTTTTGTAACCAAACCAAACCAAACCCATTGCCTTCAAGTCGAATTCAGACTCATAGTGACTCTATAGGACAGAGTAGAACCGCCCCACAGAGTTTCCAAACCTGTAAATCTCTCCAGAAGCTGACTGCCGCATCTTTCTCTTGCTTTCTCCCGCAAAGCAGCTGACGGGTTCAAACTCCTGACCTTCCGGTTAGCATTTGAGCATTTAACCATTGTGCAACCAGGGTTGCTCACATTTTTACAACGCTAGGTAGCAAAAGAACCAGTAATATGCAAAACACATTCAGCTTAAGCACTATGACATGGTAGGTTCTATTTACAGTTGGAACAATGCCCTCAAGAAGGAAAAAGAAACCTTGATGTGGCATATGCCCCGATCTAATTAAGTGTGACTATACAGTGACTCATACGCAAATATCAAGTACTTTTTAATTGTTTGCAATCATTTATCTTCAGGCAAATGCAAGCATTCCTATTAATAAATGCTTTTGTTTTCTTCCTAATTCTCTCTTATTATCTGAATAATGGCAGTCACTCTTTCAGTCCCAGGGAGTCATTTTTTTAAAGAGCCCTTCTCTACTTATCAAAACTGGCAAATGTTCCACTTAGTCAAAGCTAGAAATTTACATCACTGAAATTTCCTTTTACCCCATAACCACCAAAGTTTAAAGTTTGTTTCCTTTTTCTTTTACTGTTTTCATTATAGGCAAGTACGTCCAGTTTAGCTTGCAAGAGACTGTGAGGCCAAGAACGAGCCTTTAGTTCTCTCTGGAGCAGTAAAACGTGCTACTGGTTAAATCTACCTGCACAGCACAGCACATTTTTCTTCTCGTGCAGCTAGGGTGCAAATCCAGAAAGGTTTTTATTTTATTTTATTCAAGCCTATGCTGCACCTCTAACATACAAACGCTTGAAAGGCCTTTCAAAGGCAATTTTTTTTTTTTAAGAGAATAAACCCAGTAAAAGGATTGACCCATTTATTTAAATAAGAAAAAAAAAATAGCAATTTGTTTTCAAAAAAGTATTGGTATTTAAAAAAAGACTAGCTTACAATTTGCTAATAAGTTGTTATTGCTATGGTTTTAATTAGTCAGAATTTCAATTGCTCTTTTACATCTAGCAAGATTTCAGACGGGATTTTCTAGATAACAAATTGTATTAATCATCTAGCAATAATGCGATCATTTGAAATTGGTACCCAGTCGTCCAAAGGAGTTTTGCATTCCTGAAGACCTCTCAGGGCTTGAAATAAAGTTACCAAAATATTAGTATTGAGATGTCGGTAGTTACTTACATTTGGGCAAATAACAAAACTCTTTAAACTCTATAGTCTTCCGTTTTTCCACAGAATTTATTAGAGTCAGCTTCTGACTATAAATATTACCAAAGCGTCCATGCACTCCTGCAAGGAATGTATCAGAACAAGAGAGAAGATTGCCCCTTGGTAACTAACGATCTATTTGCTTTTGTATTTATTTAGAGAACAGGGAAAGGAATCGTTTTCACTGAGGGAAGGAAAAGGGCAAATCAATTGCAAATTTAAACATATCTCCTTATTTTGCTTTTCAGGTGCTGTTAATGAGAGCAATTAGATTTTTCAGGGATGGTTATCATTGCCATTATTTCTATAGGAGGCAGATAGCATTGAGGAATGGGTACTAGGACCAACTGCCATGGAGTTGACTCCAGCTCATGGTGATCCCATGTGTGTTAGAATAGAACTGTGCTCCATAGGGTTTTCACAGAGTAATTTTTCAGAAAAAAGATTGCCAGGCCTTTCTTTCAAGGCACCTCTGGGGGGACTCAAACCTCCACCCTTTTGGTTAGCAGCTGAGTGTGCTAACTGTTCTCACCACCCAGGGACTCCATGGAGTGGACAGGGAGGGTATAAATACCCAGTACAAACCATAAGCCAACTTCTCTGAGGCATTCATAGAAAGCCGGGAGACATGGAAGAATGGACTTCCCCTTCAGGGCAGTGGCACAGGCCAGCAAGGACCCCAAAGCTGAAGGGAATTAGCCAGGTCTCAAGAAATCAAGCAGTTAACGAATAATTCCTAATACAATTGTCCCAGTAACATATGGTCCGTATAATCATTGCAATGCAGGTAAAATCATTCTGGCTATTAAAAGGTTTTTTGATATTTTTTTCCTAAGGAAATACTATAGCTCTCTGCAAGGTTCTTTACAAGGTTACGGACTAGAAAAACAGAAAATCTGGAGGACGAATAAAAGAGCTTGCTTTCTCTCTCTCCTGATTCTGTCTGAACCAATATTTGATTATATTTTATTCAGGGGTACCTCAGCTTCGAGTAAAGCCAAAGCTTCTTTACAGATTGAGATGGAAGCTGAAGAAATCCATTCTTTCTTTTTTCCTGTTAGTATAAGCAGTGAATTCAGGGCTAACCTGATTTTGCCTCCTCCCCACCCACACCTCAGACCAGGTTAGCTGGTTAGCTCTAATGAGGAAACATCAGCATAGTTGCATCATTGCTTTTAGCCAATTGTCACTTCCTGTCTTCTGATCATTTTCAATGCCATGCTATTTACTTTTTTCATGATATACCCTCTAGACCCGTGTCTCCCCACCCCCCCAACCCCCCACCCTCCAGCTTGATAGTGGTTGATAATCTTCAGTAGGAATCTTGCCCAGGGCAGATCTCAGAATGTCAGATAAGGAGTGGTACCCGAGTCAAATTTTATGAAAAGCTAAAAAATGATGTTAAACTCCTAACAGTCAAAACAGAACGTAACCCTTTCAACTAACTACCAGCATTAAGCAACCCCGAAAGTTTGTACAAAAACTGCCAACATGATCTAGGTGATCTTTGAACGCTTGATAGGAGGGGAAGGGATAGAGGTATTTTTTTAGTTAGTCCTGCTTCTCTTAGTTTTTATTTTATTCACCGACCCTGGGAAATCCGGATGAATTTATACCCTGGAGTGTTACTGGATGCATAGCCTCTGTCTAAAGGCTCAGAATCGGCGTGGCCTTGGGACAGTCCCTGAGTTTGTTTCACTGTATCATTACAACTCACTAAGGGACGTGGCTTTCAAAGCCGGCAAGGATGTGAGGCTCAACAGGTTCTGGACATGTTTGTGACAACATGGAATTTTTATATTTCTAGAAAAATAAATGACATGAAGGAAAGCCATCTAGTCTAAAAACAGTAATATTAAAAGTTTGCTGCAGGCACGAAAAGAAAAAAAATAAAAAAGGCTGAAAGTTTTTAACATTCATTCATTTTAGGCTAGGCCCGGCAACCACCTGTCTAAATTCATCTTTTTGTCCCTAATATCACAAGGCTCCCTGGTCAACGATTTTGCTGAATTTTAAAATATTATTTTACCCATAAATTTTCACTTCATCTTCTTCCTTCGACATCATTAAATCAGTGTACACTTACAAAAATATCCACCAAAATATTATGATTATAAATATTTTGAACATGAAATTCATTCAGAACAATAAGCAAACCAAACAAATCCCCCGGTGGCATAAGGCCCCAAATCTCCAGTTTCTCACATCTCCCGGAGAATTCCTGCAGTGAAAAACAGCAATGCTCACACAGACAATATAAACTGTTACTCTGCTTGAAAAGTCACAGGGGACTACACAGGAAGAGCTGACTCTATATTGCTGTTTTCCTTTACAAGTTCTAAATACAGGGACAACTTTCACTGTGTAGCTCTGATTCAGATGAAGGCTTTGTAATGGAAGCCAATGTATTCAAACCGTTTCAAAGCAAATGGTGTGATCATCTTGCCATTGCAACAAAATTTAAAATTTTTGTGGACCATTCGCTGTAGAAATCCATTAAAAGTATTGGAAGATATTAAGTCTTTCTGGGGTTTGGCTTAATTTCTTCTTGGTGGGTGCTAGTTCTAAGCACTTAAGGATCACCCATAGGATAGCAACATTATTAACATATAAACTTAAAATCACGAGTGTATATGAACGCTTAAACCTTAATGCTTAACAAAATTGCAATGGTAAACTTCAAACAAAAGTCCTTAACGGCGGATGGATCTGAAAAAAACAAGTACTAACACTTTTGTAAAAAACTGTGAGAACTCAGTGATTTATGAAATATTCCAAGTCCAGAGGGATTTTTTTTTTTTAATTTTGTCTTCTAGCAAAACTGGTTCATTGTCCATAGTTAGTTTACATATGTCATTTAGAGTCCACTTACTGTTAGATGCTGGAACAGCCACGCCCTCATGATATTTGTGGCTACTTTGGGAAAGATGCCACGCTTTTTGTGACGCTTTTTGTCCTTATCTGGATCATCATCGTCACCTGTGCTGGGGGAAGCTACACTGTTGTCCAAGCCATCACCTGCAAACATAGTGAATCAAATTTTGACTGATGCTACCTTGACATGCTTTATTCAAATAGAATGCCTTTGGATATGATATAAACAAAACCAAAAAAGCAATTTAAATGATTAATAGTTTCTTTGGTACTGTTTTATTGTTGTTGTTTTGTTTTTATGTTTTTCCCCATACAAAGCGAAAGAACAAGGCCCAGGGTCAATAGCAGTTGGTTCTAAAGAACTTCTTTCAAAAAACAGTGCTAAAAGGTCCAAGGGAATGGAGGGAAATATGCAATCTCTTTAGTAGCTTTGTTGCCACAGTAATTATTCCAACATGTAGAGCTGAGACACCTTAAGTATAACTCCTATAAAAATATAAAAATATTTTGGGAGTTAAATATGGCAGTAGCCACTGAAGCGGTGCTGGCCTGCCTTGTGCTGGGTCCCACATACAATCATTGGCATCAACTGGTGAGAATATCCATTTAAGATATCAACTATTTCCCAAAAGATCCATCTTAAAACTAGTTAAAGTAGGCCATGAAAATGTAGGCAGGCAATCCATCATGTAAGTTGTTTGATATGGGGATGCTTCAAATAGGATATAATTTCTCTTATAATAGAAAAGGAGTATCAAGTTTAGTCAGGGAAAAAAAAATCCCTGAAATCATTTTTTTATTAGAAAATAACTAATTACTTAAGTAAAATAATGTTAAATTAAGAGTAAATTCGAATATTATACTAATAATCCAGTTTCTAAAACTTCTTCAGATCAAAATTTTTCTCATTGAAAAATCACCTGCTAACATATTCCTAAATATTGCGTCCTATTTTCCTCTTGATTCTTATTCTAAAATTTGAATTGTTTCCTCTAGAAAACATTTTGGCTCCACAACATAATAAAACAAAAAACATAGTAATTCTTTTACAATGCTACACTAAAAACGAGGAAAAGTACAAAACATCAGCCCATATAGTCACACTATCCAAAGTAAGTCACAAGGTACGAACGGAATTTGTATTCCATTTTTGGTTTTGGCACAAAATTCAAAAGGGAAAACAACAATGGCCTAAACTCACCATGCTAAAAAGTCACTTAGCTTCTATCAAAGACAGTCTCCTGTAAGCCACAGCTTGGACTAGTTGTCCCAGCTCTCTGTGGAAGCTACTGGCTTTTACAAATGGGCAGGTTGATCTGAGCCCAAAAAGAAGAGCTATAGGACCAAAGTTTAGCAATGAGGTAACAAATGTACCCAAGAGCACATTCGCTGGATGAAATAACTCATTGGAGAGCAACCTACATGGCCCGAAGAACCTGAAACTTTGATAAGACAAGCATCCTAGTGGCTGTGCGCTAGAACTTGTTGTAGTTGTTGTCTGGTGCCCTGGAGTTGATTCCTACTCCTAGTGACCTCATGTGACAGATTAGAACTATCACAAGGTTTTCTTGTCTGTAATCTTTTTTTTTTTTTAATCTTTAGAGAAGATTGCCAGGTCTTTCTCCCAAAGATATGTTTGAACCATCAATCTTTAGGTAAGACAGCTGAGCGCTTAAACATGGTGCCACCAGGAACAAGTCTCAGATTTATTTACATTACTTCACAAATGTCTGTATTTCTTAATTCTGTTATTTAGATTCTACATATAAAAAATAATTCTCTACCTTGATTTCAGTTACTTTAATCTATAGTAGTTCAGTTACAATTAATCAATTGTTCTTAACAGTTCCCTCCGGAGACTCCCTCCCCATCAAAAAGAAAATCACCCCAAAATTGCCTTGTTTGAAAAAAGTTTTTTGGGTGAAAAAGGAGCAGACTAATTACTGATATGCCACAAATATAAAACTTTTGCAGAACTCCACTGTTTGAATTTTTATTAATTTAAAATTTATAATTTTATTTAAAATTCATATATTTTATTAAAGTTACCCAAAATCATAGCTGTGTTCTCAGTGGAAAGATCATGAAGACTCACAATTCCAAAGCCCTCACTGTATCAAGGAGGAAAGTGTTCTTCTGTGACTTGCCCAAGGTCACGCTGACCCAGATGGAGCTGCTGGTGTGGGTGCTGGACTGGGCACCCATATTCCTAGGTCAGACGGAGCTCCTTCCACCCCACCACACTTTCTATTTGCATAACCAAGTGCTCTGTGAGGAGTCTCCTTGGATTTGCCTAATAAATTCTTTGAAAGTCCAGTATTTAAAGAGGCTTTTTATTCTAGGAAGCAATTCACCACATAAAATAACAATTCATTAAAGAAACATGAGAAAAGAAAACAACTCCACAGCATTTCAAATTTCAATGGGCTAATCAACTTTCAAGAGGCAAAGGGTAACCAAGGCAAAGAAGCATATCACTCGATCATTGATTAAAAACGAAAAGCTTCCAACCTAATGACACTGTTTTTCACCGCTTGGCCACAATTGTTTTCCACCTTTAAAAAAAAAAATTGAAAAACCTTCCTATCCATCTCGAAACCCCCTCAGATTAATTTAGCAGGCAATGCCTAGTGCCTGCCTCGAAGAGAATTCATTGATAATTTATGGAAATATCTACTATAATCCAGCGGAGATGACTTTTTTCCAGCTTTGTGCATCAATAGATAATCAAGGCCTTCAAGCAGCCTTAGCTTCCCATTACCTCGGGCAAAAGAATTCCTGAAAGCGTGCCTTGAGGGCACCTGAATTATATACTCCATTAGGGCAGGAAGGCTTTCTGCATTCCACGTCTAACACTCGCCAGAACCTTTCCTGTTTATTTCTGCTGTTTGAAAGCAGAAGCATTAGGAGCAGAATTTTTTAAGTGAAGACTTATGTAGATACAATGGAGAAACCTTTCAAGCCGGAGCCAGATCACTCCCTTCAGTCCCTGGCAGTGACCTCTCCCGAATAAAAGGTTTCTATTACATCATTAGCTCAAGCCAAAAACAGCCTGGGCTTAATGCACAGTTTGTTCTTCCTACTGTTTTTAGGCAAATACAGCTACTTTACTCCCATCTGGGAGGGAAATTACACTGCTGGGTTGTAATCTAAGACAAGATTTTCATTGGAAGCAAATGCTTTCAATCCAGTGTAAATAGTGGTGCATGTTCAGAAAAGCCTAAAACAATAAACCCTGCTCCTTTCAGACACAAGTTAGGGAAATGGAGAGGATGGGGAAGGAGAAGAGCATAATAAAACAGACTATTCTAAAAGCAAACACTTTCATAGATTTTAATAAATTGTTTAACCTCTTCCACTTTCTAAAATTGAAAATTGATCTCGAGACGTCTCTCAACCTCCGAAGAGAGTCTAAAGAGTCAATTGTACTTTTAGCATTTCATTCACTCCGCAATTTGATACAGTCACCTTGATGCGGTCTCGCGAGGATTTATTTCCCTTTTTTATTTTTAAGATCACTAAACAAACTTGGAGAACCACTGGCAGACCACACGGCAGCAGGCAGCAGCTCTGAACCACATTTGTAAAATGTCAGCAGTGACTTCATTCCTGGAGCTGACTTCTCCTGCCACCAAATGAAGGCAAACTGAAAAGGTGGAAATAATCATAAAAATGATGCTAGTCCATAAACAAGCTTACAGCCTCATTAGGATAGCAGTAGGCTCCAGTGGGTGATTTATGCTCATTTTGCTGATGCTATGAGGAAATGCCATAGGGCGACTTTAGCCAACTGCTAATGGTTTCTGACAGCTTCTTAGCAACTACTGCAAGCCACGTTGTGGCGTTTGCTAGTGACAGAAACCGAAAATGTCATATTATCTTCCCATGTGTCATGAAGTCCATGTGGCAATTAACTAGCAGGCCAGTGACTGAGGGGCCAGAGGCTCCTGAAAATGGCCTTTGGCTATGCAGAGGCAGCCGAGGGGGCGCTGAGCGCTTACTGGCTGCACAAATGGAACTTTCTAATGCAGAAATCTACTTCCTGCCACTTCCCCCGGCTCTGATGAGAACGGGCACTCAAATCCCTTTTTTCCTTCATGGAAGTGCAACTCTGGGCTCCTCTTTCTCTAGGCACTGGCCCTGGCGTTATCAGAATTCTATATAGCAATCTGCTTTGATATGATTATTCCGACAGCACCTTAATTGGCCATGCCTGGTTCTGAGCTTTTTGGACGCTGGATTCAAAGGTGCTAGCTGTTTTCCTGTTCTCTCACAAATTAGTCGAAAAGGATTTAGGATCACTGAAGCCGACTCCTTCCTTGCCTGTTAGATGGCTAGGAGCAGAGGAACACTGCACAGCAACAAGACACTATTTAAGAAAACACCAGGCTCCTAACAAGCCAGAGGAGAATCTTGGCCACACTTTGCAGTTTCCGAGCTATCAAAACCACGCACTATATGTCAAACTGTCAAACCTTTCAGCGTGGGCCATTTGCCCTTTCAAATAATATTTAAGAATTGTTTTTACAAAATTTTATAGGCCATGGTCTAGTGAAAGAGGCCAACCAACAAAGAATGGAATTTGTACTACAATTGGTCTACGGACAATTTCTTGTGAGACCTGGGCCTGTCCCCACGGAGCAAGGCAGGTGACCTGTGGCAGCTCCCAGGCTGTCAGCGAGCTCAGATTTCAAACACGCTCAACTCAAACAACCCAAGTCGCCTATTTAAGCATGCCCAGGCATTTAGACTGCGCTATCTCGTGCCTTTCAAGGCAGGATAAAGCGGCATTTATCGTATTCAGACCATTCAATGGGTCAGGCTGACCGTGTCAGCAGGGGCTCCTCTCCAGCAGGTCAAAGCCCCGCTCCCATTTTTTCTCTCCCTACTTAGCCCCTCTCTCCCCCTAAGATTGCCATTCCCAAAAACCTACTCCGGGCGAGGCAAAAACAAAAACCCCAAAAGCGCCTATGATTTACATCACAACTGATCGGAACTTTCAATGTCAGTGGGCCATCAGGTATAAATGAAATGGAGTGTCCATCAGAGGGTTCTTTATGTCATAGAGGCCCAACTCCTAATTAGGGATATGAACTTTCAACTGCCAGGGCAGACCAACGTGTAAGGTTGGGGACCCTCTTGTTTTACTAGAAGCCACCTTAGCTTCAAGGCCATTTTCATTTACATATTGAAACACCATAGTCTCGGGCTATGTACTCTCCTTAACCTTTCCTAGTCTCCTCCTCAAATGTTTAGGCATCGCATGTTTGTCCCCAAAATGTGCCTAGACTCCAAAAACCAAGGCCATTTGTAGTTGTATCTTTCAATACTATTCTATTGTGTCTCTGTTGTTGTTATTAGGTGCCCTGGAGTTGATCTCAACTCGGCAACCCCATAGGACAGAGTAGAACACCCCATAGGGTTTTCTAGACTGTAATCTTTACTGGAGCTGATCTTTCTCCCATGGAGCCACTGGATGGGTTTGAACTGCCAACCTTTTGGTTAGCAGCTGGAGCACTTAACCGTTGTTCCATCAGGGCTCCTCCCCACAAAAAACAAACAAAATCCATTGCTGTAGAGTTGATTCTGACTCTTAGTCAGATTCCAACTCATAGTGACCCTATAGGACAGAGTAGAACTTCCCATAGGGTTTCCAAGGAGCGGCTAGTAGATTTGAGCTGCAGCCCTTTTGGTTAGAAGCTGTAGCTCTGAACTACTATGCCACCAGGGCTCCTTAAAGTTGTCTAAAATGGTCAGCTCAAAAGCACTCTTATGAAAGTACAGCTCATGTTGTAAGGTGGTTGAATTTTCATCCAGGTAGAAATATTGAGGCATATTCTGATTTTCAACAAAAAGAAAGCAGAACCACAGAGTTCCTCACTCTCTCTCTCTCTTTTTCCCTCTATGTTTTCTCACACAGCACATCTGCAGGAAAGAACTGTATCTCACCCTTTAAGTAGGGTTTACAACATTCCTGCCTTCCTAGTGTCTGCCAGTGCAAACATTCCTTACCATGAAGAAGTTTCCTTTGTAGAAGAACTATCTGGGTATCCTGAGGTCCAGGGTAGTTAGGAAAAATATAAAAATTACCCCAAGCCCACACCTCCCAATCGGGGTTGCATCTAATTAGCCAGAAGTCAGAAAGGATGATGTTTTTGTGTATGTTAAGAGGATAAATGATAAGAATCAGAGAAGACCCTTTCTCAGAACTAGCTAGATGACTTCAGACATTTTGAAGCAGTGTTTTTGTCTTCATTTAGCATGCATAACAGCTGCCAGAATGAGTTTTCTAAAACACATATCCGATCATATAGCCTTAGCACTTGAAATCCTTCAGCGACTACCCTCTGCCTTCAGGATAAAGGTCACACTTTTGAGCCTGGCATGGGAGGCTTTTGATGAGCTCTCTCCTGGGTGTGTTTCCAGTCTGTCTTCTGCCAAGCCCCTATAGGCTCCTTCACTCACTGCCCCACCCCTAGTCTCGGGAGTCTACTTGAAGTTCTCACCGCACACATAGCTTTCTCTCATCTCTTTGCATTTCCTTATGTTCATCCCTTTCCCTATAGCATCCTTCCCTTTCATCCTTAGACAATATGGCAAACCCCTTAGTGACCCATAAGGCTTGGGCTCAGTTCAACTGCCACTCCGACAAGAAATATTTACTGGACTCTAGCCAAGTTAGAGGTCCCTGGGTGATACAAACAGTTTTCAACAGGCTGCTAACCTCAAGGTTGGAAGTTTGAATCTAACCAGTGGCACCATGGGAGAAAGGCCTGGTAATCTGCTTCATAAAGATTGCAGACAAGGAAACCCTATAGAGCAGTTCTACTCTGTAACACGTGACATCGTCATGAGTTGGAATCGACTTGATGGCAACAGGTTTGGTTTCTCCTTTTTCGCTGAGTTAGTGACCCCTCGCCCCACCCCTGAGCGATTTTTCTTCCCCTGACATGCCTCCATCCTAACACACACCATACTCTAACAGGGCTGTTGATATTTGTCTCTGTCTCCTCAGCTTGATTATAGGATACCCGAAAACAGAGACCAAGTCATACTTTTCCTCGTTCTCCAACCCCAGTGCCACCCCATTTGTACAAACTTGTTAATTGTTCTGATCAAAGGAATGAAAGCATTTTTTTCCCCATTGCACAGAGAAAACCATAATTTCAATTGCTAGCTGTTACACTTCTTTTTGATACACATCTAAATTAAATATTTAAAAAATACTTACCAATAAAATTCAGCAAACTATAATATTCCCCATAGCTGAGAAGAAATGAATTCCCCATAGCTGGGAAGTTTTCTTAAAGCCATTAAGCTCTTCTTGGATAAAAGAAGGGCTAAGAGTTTAAGTATCTGAGTTCTTTAAAATGTTTGCCATATACCTTCAGAAATATACCCCTTACTTCCTACAGTTAATGTTTAAAACTATCTACCTAACTAAAAATTCTTCCTGTTAAAAAATAAAATAAAACAAAGGCTATCTGTTTCCTTCTGCATTTTCCCCCAAAGAATTAATTATACCACAACCCCCTTTATACATCTTCCAGTTTTACCAGAATGAAGACACTCAACTGTTGCTAACCAGACAATCTGACCCTGAGTTCAGACTCTAGATCCATGCCCAAAACATCTGGTGCTAAATCTAAAACTCTACAACTCTGGCTTTTCTTTGATGTTGCCAAATTATCAGTATCAGCTTTTCCCACAGCATCCCCTACATTCCCCATACATTCCCCCACCCTCATCAATTTTTCAGCAATAGGTTATCAGAGGACCTTAGTATCTGATACTGTATAGTACAGGCTAAAATGTCCTAGGATCCTAGGAGATTTTGGAAAGGATTCTGGGAGCTAGAGGAAAGACATAGGAATACACAACTCGTTAAGTCATCTTAGACATTTTCAAAAGAAACACAGTACCCTTCAGTATACTCAAATCTGCAACCAATGTGTAAAACTGGGAGATCCTTCATGTATCCCCAAGTATGTAATATGTTACATATTTGTGTGTGGTTAACACCTAAGTTTAACTTTAATAAGGGTTCTACTGACTCCTTAGCCTCCTTTTGGTATCTCTTCTTACCCTTAGGAATCTAAGGTTTCCTTGTTCTTCTTAGCTCAAAGTGATTCCCTGTTGATTAAAGAAAAATAATGAGCGTACGTTCTCATATATTTTACTTTACCCTCTACAGCTTTCCCGAAAATTTCGGGGTGATTCCTTTGGAAACCACAACAAGGAGCCAGACATTAACACCTGCCACGGCAATGCTAATTTCAAGAAGGGACTCCACAGATTGTCCTGTGGTACAGACAGATCAATGGCACTCACTGAAAGGACGGTGGTGAGAATGGTGGCGGAGAAGGTTAAAAATAAGCAGTCTTTAAATAAACGTATTATTAGCGTTTCTACCAAGAAATGCCTAGATATGCTTCTTAAGAGTCTCTCCACAGACCCGTGCCATGAGGCTTTTCCCTTCTAGTTGAATTTAAATTTGCTAAATTGTGACAAGACATTGTTAATAGTTAACCATTGTGAAATGAGCTCACAGCCTGATTGTGTCCTTAGTGGACCCCTGACATCACAGAAACCTAAGGGAAGAAAAGGAGAATCAGAACCTGGAGAAAGTACCTTTTCCTATGATGGTACTGCCCTCCCTTTTCTAAAGAGTAAAATGTAGCATTTAAAAGGGAGCCCCACATTTGTATAACCATCTTTTGCATAAGCAGTCACTCTCATCAGTTATTCATTTTCAGAAAGTATTGGATTTCTACTATGTGCCAATCACTATGCCAACCATTAGGGATGCAAACAGTAAACCAAATTAGAAAGAGTTCCTATTCTCATGGCTTACCAGCTAGAGGACACAGATGTTAAACAAAATAATCACAGGAATAAACACACAATTGCAAACCGAGGCACAGGAAGAAATATCAATCTAGGAGTGCATGAAACAGAGGAAATGGACTTAGGATGGGAATGGTCTTCAACAGAGATCTGAAGGGGGAGAAAAGTCAACTGGGTTTAGTGGGTAGTCTAAACAGACAGAGAGAAAAGGACAGCATGTGCTAAGGCCCTGCGTGGCTGGAGGAAGCATGACACAATCATAAAACAGGAGCCTGGAAAACCTGGAAAAGAGATGGGGCTGGAAAGGTAAGAGGAGCAAGACCACACAGGGCCTACAAGTTATGGTTAGGATTTGGGTGTTTCCCCCTAGGAGTCTAAGAGTCATGACCTATAAAGGTATCGATGGAGTGATCAGTGTAATCTCCACTGCATGCCCTAATAATAAATAAATTCTGCCAGATAAAGTCTCACTCCCCAGTGTCTCTTTCTAGTTCAACCTAACAATCCCGATTCCAGTCTAAGACTGAAAAAATGAGGGACAATTGAAACGCAATGAGTCCATTCAGAAAGACCCCTGTTTAGATACAGATGACATTCTGAAAGTTAATTTGTAAGCAGGCTCCTTAGACGTTAGAATATATTTTCACACAGAAGCAAGTGAGGTTTCAAGGCTAGTCCATCAAAGCCTAAGTCATTCATTAAATGAATGGAGTTTCAGGTGGTGGTGGGCGAGCCGCGGGTGCACGAAGTCATAAAGCATAAGAATGAGGAAGAGGACTAGTTTCTTCTCCTATCTCTGTGCACAGTAAGCCTAAGAAAATATTAAAATATGTGTAATTGCCTTTAAGACCTCCTTTTTCATATCTCTTTCATATCACATAATGCCCCTCTCCTAGAGTTTCCAATTCCCCAATGCCTTGAAAATGCCCTTAGCCACCCACTGTGGTTACGTCACCTAAACCACCCATATTCTCTTTCTGCTCTAAAGTCACCCTCCGCATCTCCCAACAACCAAAACGTCCAACCTTCCAGTCTAATTGGTCAAAGTCAGTCTTTCGATAGAAAGCAATCTGAAAGAAATAATTCAGACTTGCAATGCATGACTAATGCCCCCTTGACCTTCCAGAAAGCGTTTGCCAGTAGAAAGAAAATTTGTTAATGCAAATGAATCTCTAAATGGCAGAATTTTCAGGTAGAGTAATAAGTAGTTTGTTTTTTAATACAGTTGTGCTGGGAATTTTTTATTTTTTTAAATCAACAAATGCCAAACTTCCAACAAAATTCAGCGACAATTTCCCAAACTGACCACCACATCCTCCCCACCCCCACCCCCCAGCTTACACCTGCCCAGATGTGGAAAGCCATGTGTTTCTGAACACATATATTTCTGAGGCGTTTTTTTCAGAGAAACTGCCAGGACTGTAAGTGGGTTCTGTGGATGTAAAGCAGTGTGAACAGGAGTACAGCTAGGCTGAACATGCGTGTGTATATGTAGGTCACTCATAATTTGGGTGTTTATAAGGCAGGGACTGCCAGCCTGTTGAAACACATTCAGAATAACTTCTTCACTATAAATAACGTACTTAGCTAAGCATCTATCACTCCATGATTCTTCACTGTCAACACAAATAATTCATAAAACTTGACTGGGTGAAAATATGGAACAAAAGCAAAGAAATAACTGAAACCCAGAAAGAAAATATTCCCCGGATTTTAATAGAGCAGAGAATGATTTTGCCAAAACTTTAACATGCATCTGATCATATTAAATGAAGATACTGGACTTTGACAGAAAGTAAAAACTGTCAGTAGGAGTCACTCGGCAGTCATATTTACAGTTTACTTAAGATTTATTTTGTGTGAGCACTCAGACAAGCAGAGGGCCGTGGCAGGCACAATATATACCAAGAAGTGTGATGAATTTTCCAAGCTTTTTCTTTCTTGATCCACTGTACTTTGTCCTTTTGAGATAGGAATACCTTTTTCTAGTAATTCAGTATGACTTTTTGACTTGAATCCCCCTCAGGGGAACAAGAGCAAATTAATTGCCTACAGACAGAGGACAAACAGCAATGAGGAATAGAAAAAAAAACAAACACACACACACACACACACAGATTTTACTCATTTTTCATCCTTTCAGCATTTTTTTTACAACTAAACGCCATGGAAAATCCCTGCAAAAACAGCACAACTTCATAGAGTCTTAGAAACTTCAGGTTGGGAATGCTCTGCAAGATGTTATGAAATCTATGCCTTTACACTAACAGTTAAACAAAATAGAACCCCTCTCCTGACCGTTTTCTAAGAAAAAAAGAAAATACGTTTGCAACTGCAAAGGTAAAACAGTGCAAATCACAAACTTTCATTCTGAATCAACAGCTCAGAAAGCATTTTAAACCAAACCCATTGCCATCAAGTTGATTCTGAGTCATGGCGACCCTACAGGACAGAGTGGAGCTGCGCCATAGGGTTTCCAAGGAGTGCTTGGTGGATTCATTCGAACTGCTGACTTTTTGGTTAGTAGCCAGTCTCTTAACCAGTATACCACCAGGGTTTCCTGAAAGCATTTTAGGTACTAATAATTTGCCTATTTTTTAAGGCTATTTTAGGAACATATGCCAAGTTCATTACTTGAAGTATTCCCACCAACATATATACCAAAAAAAAAAAAAAAAAAAAACCCACTGCCGTCGAGTCGATTTCGACTCATAGTGACCCTATAGCGACCCTATAGGACACAGTAGAACTGCCCCATACAGTTCCCAAGGAGTGCCTGGTGGATTTGAACTGCAGACCTCTAGGTTAGCAGCTGTAGCACTTAACCACTATGCCACCAGGGTTTCCACCAACATACATAAGTTACATTAACCAGTGGTCATAAAGTTCTACATAACCATGACAATGGGCTTTCTAGTCAATAAAGTAAATGCTGCATGTGGGACCTGACACACCAGCAAATATACAAACCATGTTTATTTTTGTAATATCTCCAAAATCTTGCCACATATTTATATTTAAACATTCATAGTATTCTGCATACGTACATGCATATGATGTATGTGTGTATATACAGACGCTTTTACACAGACAGGGTAACACTATTGATCCAAAACACCCCTTTTTCAGTAAACTCAGTTATACAGAATACACTTCTAAAGTAGGGTTTTAAGAAAAAAGGTTCTGACATCCAGATTAGAAGCAGTGGTTCTCAACTTTGGCTACACATAGAATTATCGGGGGGAACTTACACACATCTTGACGCCTAGTCTCGCCAAATTCCTTTTAAGTTCATATTTTAAAGGATGAGGCCAAGACCTTAGTGTTTTTAAAGCTCTCAGTTGATTATAATGTACAGACAAATTTGAGAACTCCTGGATTAGAACCTCAGATTCTATGTGGTTAAGCTCATATACTTTCTATGGAGAAATGACCATAAGACCCTCAGTCAGAAGAGTTAAGTTTATTTTAGATACAGTTCTCAAAAGTTTATTCCTCTGGTTTCCTACCTCATAGTTTACAGGTTGAGAGCTTTGTAAAATTATGATAAAAAAGCAAAAATAAGAATCTAAAAAGAGGCATTTAGTGTTGGGAAAACAGCCCTATATACACCCACGATGTGGTAAAGAAATAAATACACAGAACAGTGCCATAACTCATGTGTCCAAGGACGTTAAATTATAAATAAAATGGTTGTTATAAAATCAGATATGATATACAAAAAAAACCCAGACCCATGGCCATCAAGTTGATTCCAACTCATGGTGAACCTATAGGACAGAGTAGGGCTGTCCCACAGGCTTTAGAAGGAGAAGGTTGGTGGATTCGAACTGCCAGCGTAAGAGCAGTGGAGCTATTAACAATGCCCCATCAGGGCTTCAGGTATGATATAGTGATGTACATTCCGGAAATATTGTCATAAAAAATACACCCCAATTTTTAAATTTAAAATATTAATATTTTAAAAAATAGGGTTTTTGTTAATCTGGACCACATCATTTATAAACGACACCAGATAAACCAGAATAACTTCACTAGTCCTTGTGGCTAGATAAACCAGAAGCCTTCACAGTGAAGGTTATAATTCATTTATTGAACTTGCTGTACCAGTCCCCCCCTCCAGGACTCTCCCTGGCTTCCTGGGAATCTTCTCTCGAGGTACTCTCTGCTTCATCCCTTGGAGATGTTTTCTATTCCTGATGCCCTTTTATTCTGATCTCAGCCTGGTAAGGAGATATGAAAGATGGCAATGGTGTATGTGGGAAGGGCAATCTGGCAGCTGAAGGTGGAGCATGAAGGATGAGCCAATGGGAAACGAGAGAAAACGAAGCTGGGGTAAGCAGAAGTTGGAGCAAGAAGAAATGCCATGAGTCAAGGGAAAAAATAAAAAGAGATCTTATTCTGTACAGGTAGATTTCTTTAAATACAAAGCGAAGTGGAACTAGGTTGTGAAATGTAGGTTGGCAAGCCTTTGGGGGAAAATTAAGAGATATTAAGTATGTCGCTGTTGGGTGGAGTTGGTCCCTGACTCATGGCAATCTGCGCACTGTATGGTCAGGCTGTTGTGATTGATAAGGTTTGTACGTAGATCACCAGGCCTTTCTTCCTAGTCTGTCTTAGTCTGGAAGCTCCACTGAAACCTGTTCAGCATCACAGCAACAAGGCAAGCAGATGGGCAGTGGCTGTGCATGAGATGCATCTCCCACAGGGAAGGCAGGAATTCTACCACTGACCATGGGCAAGAAAGAAGTTGGGATGGGGGGAGGCATTTTTATTCTCCTATTGTAAAGCAGGAACCCTGGTAGTGCAGTGGTTAAGAGCTTGGCTGCTAACCAAAAGGTCAGCAGTTCGAATCTACCAGCCACTCCTTGTAAACCCTATGGGGCAGTTTTGCTCTGTCCTGTAGGGTTGCTATGAGTCAGAACTGACTGGATGGCAATGGGTTTTATTTCAAGCAAGCCATCAAAAAATCCCACAGCTTCTCAAAGAAGGCTTTAAGAATTATTAGCGTGTGTCTGTTATGGCACCTAAGGTTCCCACCTTTGATTATCTGAGGCCCTAGTTCTTTTGTGGGTTGGTCGTGCAGCACATAGCAGTCATGCAGTTCATCAGGGACAAGCGCTTGCCTTCCAAAACAAGCCCACTTTGCAAAGTGGTGACTCCATGTTGGTGGGCATATTAAAGATAAAATTAATTTTCCAGGGCAGTGCTGCTCCAACTTTTATGTGCCTACAAAGCACACGGAATCTTGTTAAAATGCAGATTTGAATTCAGTAGGGCAGTAGCCCAAGATTCTGCATCTCTAACCAGCACCCAGGGGCTGCTGCAGCTGCAGGACCAAGGGCCACACTGTGAGTCTGAGCAAGGTCCTGGTGGCACAGAGTCATGCAGGAAGAAATATTGATCTCGAAGCATGTGAAACAGAAGAAATTGACTTACTTAGATGGGAAGTGCTTGAGCAGAGAACCAAAGGTTGGAGAAAAGTCAACTAGACACAGTGGGCAGCCCAAAGGGGCAGAGGGCAGAGAAAGCCTCCCTACAGGCAAATAAAGGGGTCCCTGGTGGCCTCAAGTGGTTAAGTGCCTGGCTAGTAACCAAAAGGCTGGCGGCTCAAATCCACCTAGAGGCACCTCAGAAGGTGGGCCTGGCAATCTGCTTCCAAAAGGTCACAGCCTTAAAAACCCTGTGAACACAGTTCTACTGTGCACACATGGGGGTCGCCATGAGTCAGAACTGATTGTACAGCCAGTAACAACAATGGGCAAATAAAGGCAGGAAGTGTGTTGAGAGCATGCAATGCCTAGCTAAAGTAGATGGTGACGCCAGCCTCCGTCACCGCCTGCCATGAAGAGTGTGCCTGGACCTGCTAGACTAGGTTGTGGAAAGGCTGCTCAGCGCCTCATTCTGAGTCTGTGACCTCACAGATGTCTCTAAGACTAACTGGCCTATCAGAGGAAACCAGGTCGTCATATATTCGGGGCATCTCTTTCTGTTGGTGCTACAGTCCTCTTGCCCCTCAATACCTACAATACTTCACTTCTTGCCTTCTTCATTGGAGATATTATAAGAGGATAGTTTAGCCTCTGGAATCATACTGTCTAGCTTCATTTAAATCCTATCTCTACCACTTAATAGCTGAGTGACCCAGGGCAAGTTATTCAACCTCTCCAAACCTCTGGTTCACCCCTCTGGAAAAAGTGAGCATAGTAATAGTACTGACACCTTAGAGTTGTTGGGAAGAATAAATAAGCTGCGTAAAAATGCTTAATATGTCACCTGGCAGCAGTGGGTTAGCTCTGTTAACATTAGTTCTCGTGATTATTATTTTGTTGTTTAGCACTTTTTTTGACCAGGGGGACATTTATTCCTCACCCAAAGCAGTGAAACAATCAATGTCACTCTTGTCATCTCTCTCCATTGCCCCATCACATCCTCATTCCTAGTTGCCAAACTTTTCAAAGTATCTACACCCTTTTATTTTTAGTACCCCATACCATTTTCTTTTTTCTTCTTTTTTGTCCTAAGGAAGCCCTGAAGTAACTTGGCACAACCTTCTATGTTTCAAAGTGAACATGAATGGCCCACAAAACAAACAAACAAAAGCAATTCAAATCCAACTTATAGCGACCCTATAGAACATAGTAGAACTGGCCCATATGGTTTCCAAGGCTGTAAATCTATATGGGAACAGACTGCCACATCTCCCACGTAGTGGCTGGTGGGTTTGAACTGCCAACCTTTTGTTAGTAGCCAAGCAGCCTAACCACCACACTACCAGGGCAGTGCTACCTAAATCGTGTAAACTTGGCAGCCTGTGGGTTTATGGGAGTACACTGGAAAGCAATTTTTAAATACAAGTTCTCATTTTTTCCACTTTACTCTAAATAATACTTTTATGGCAGTTGTTAACAGCACAATTTTGAACTATAAAGCAGTAGTTAACATCAAAGTTTTATTTTATTTATATGGAAAAAAGTTCCGTGACCTAAGGAAGTGTCTTTAAGCTCCAGGAAGAGTGAGACCCATTTTTTTTATTATAGAAAAACAGCACTAATTTTCAATTATAGCCCATATTTTGTTTAGATCCTAAGAACAATAGTAACAATAAAAATAAACATTTACTGAGCACTTACTAGGTACCCAAAACCATGGTTAATTAACCCTCACAAAAACTGTAGAAGTTAAATTTGTTATCATGGTAAAAAAAAAAAAAAGTCAGTTTCTCTGTATTTAAAAAAACCTTCACTTATTATGGAATTTTCAGATACTGCTTTAATAGCTAATAGAAATAACTCATGTTTACGGTTAACTATGGGCCATACAAGGATTCCTGATGGCACAGTGGTTAAAGTGTTCAGCTGCTAAACCAAAAGGTTGGTGGTTCGAACCCACCAGCCACTGAGGGAGAAATAAGTGGCAGTCTGTGCCTGTCAAGATTACAGGCTTGGAAACCCTGTTCTACTCTCTCCCGTAGGGTCACTATCATTCGGAATAGACTTGACAGCATTGGGTTTGGTTTTGGTGTATGGGCCACAACACTTGCTAAGTGTTTTTGTGAACCATCGCATTTAATCCTCTCAGTGGCCCTATTGCACAGATAGGGAAATAGAGTGCACTGTGGATTCGAACCCACACCTGACTCAAGCCTACACTTCTAACCACTCTACAACTGCCCTCTCCAATTAACCCCATTAGATTAGATGATAACTATCAAGTTGCATTTATTTAACCTCTAGAAAGACCTTTCTCATTGCTGTACGCTGTCAGCAGTCAACTCAAACCCGGACCCACAGTGTGGGCTTCATAAATGTTGACTAAATTGTACCTCTTTTACTGGAGTCAAAGAAGCAACAGACACAAAAGCCTGCCATTTCAGAGTGACATGCCAGTGCACCTTAGTCAAAGACAGCGAGAAAAAGTTAAGTATGAAAACCACCTCTGAAATGTACTAGGAAGAAAACAAATACCAGGTGTTTATGGATCCAGAAAAGCACAGAGAACAGAGGATGTAAGCTCCAATTCTTTGTAAAGCTAAAAATAGCCACACTGCAAAAAAGTGAGGCAGTTTTCCTGATGGTGCTTCTAAAAATTAAAGGAGACAATCCTATCAAAAAAGCTCATACAGGTGGTTAAGTGCTATAGCTGCTAACCAAAAGGTCGGCAGTTCAAATCTGCCAGGTGCTCCTTGGAAACTCTATGGGGCACTTCTACTCTGTCCTATAGGGTCGCTATGAGTCGGAGTTGACTCCACGGCAGTGGGTTTGGTTTTTTTGGTTTTTAAGGGGTGGGAGCTGAATAACCAGCTACCAAAACGCGGAGGGGACTCCTGTCCTAACGAGGGTACCACCCACGAGGGCCTGCCTGCTCTCAGAATTTCAGACCAAAATGCTGATGTCTGGGACAGTGGCATCACTACGGTTGGTGTCACCCAGTATGGTAACTCATGGTGTCACCCCTCCCCCACGGACCTCCACCTATACCAGACCATAAAGAATCCTTAGAAATGTTTTTTGTACTAATGTTACGTAATTCCTGTATTTCTCCTTCTTTTCCTTTAATTACTACTTTATTCTCAAAAAGTTATTGATATAGGTTCTCAAATACTACTCACCACAACATTGGAGCTAAAACACCAGAAAATTTGACAAAATCAGGGATTATAAAAACACTGGCACCAGCACTTGTAGCTCGGGGAGACAAAACCACGTGATTCAAAGCGTCATTATAATTGTGTAATAATGACAGCTCCAAGCAGAATGAATTAGAAGGTTCAAAAAGTTAATTAGCATAGTTTTCGCCTTGTAGGTACACAGGTTTCTCCTGTTATCCGAAAGTAGAGTGTTCCTATGAAACCTTTCATAAGCCAAAATGGCATAAAAGCAAAGAAGCAATTATCATTAACTTACATAGTAAAAAATTGGGCGGCATTTCCAGATCCAAAAAATAACCTACCAAGTCATACCAAATAACACATAAAACCCAAAATAACACTAGCATGTAGTAAAAGCAGGAATGGTGATAAAGAGACAGGCTGAACAAAGCGGAAACAATGCGTCTATGGTGTAGTTTCACAAATACAGTTCAAAGCCAAAGCTCTGGCAGCGGATGCTGAGATGCTGAGTGTAGATCCCGGGGAAAGAGCTTGCCACTCTCGGGTGCGCACTGCCTCTTTAATGGCTGGATGCAAAACAAACGCTGAACGTTGTTTCTGCTTTTTTCATCTTTTTTCAGAAAAGTGAAGATCCTCTTTGGACTTCATTCACTTTGTGTAAACATATACTAACTAACGTAGGTCTTTCCTAAAAGTGAAGTGGTGTAAAGTGAACTTTCAAAAATCAGGAGATAACCTGCATGTAAGCTGGGCTTACGAAAAATGCTTTTGTTGTTAGAATAACTAACTACGGGAATATTTTTTATAAGAAATAATACATTTCTGCTGAAACACTTCACAAAAATTTTACAGTCATTTTGGTGTCACCTCCTCTGACAGTGTCACCCGGTGCGGTCCGCACACACACTCTCCATCTCCCTCATGAAGCCACTGGCCTCGGACAGGAAGAAGTACAAAGCAAACCTTTCCCAGCATCACACAAGTGGTTTTCAAGCACCTCTCTATGTCAGGAATCTGAAATTGAGTAGTAGAAAAGTTGGGAGGCAAGTGCCCTGTCTGGAGATCACTGAGCACCCGAGGAAATTGGGAAACCCACGTGGAGCAGGCACCGCAGTGAGGCTGCTCTACCGCAGAAGACGACCAGAAAGGACACCAACCAAATGCAACCTCTCGCCAGCGTTTATCTTCTCTCAGCACTTATATATCAAAGAAAGGTAAGCCTCCCCTCTGGGAGGTCTACGGAAGTACAAACAAGGTGCCGCCTGAGACACAAGCCTGCAGTGGAGGACAATGGCACGCTGACTGCACGTGGACGGGGACTCCGTGCGCTGCGTCCATTGTGGGAAACCGCAGGTTAACACACTGAGAGAGAAAAGAGACTCGGAGAGGGCTTTAGTGGTGACGTCAGGCCTGCTAATCTGAAACCCATGGCGGAGCGGGGCGCGGCCAGAAGGAAGTAGTGGAATCCGATGAATTATTCTTATCCACAAAAGGCAGGACTCTTCACTCCAACAGAAAGGGTGTTGGTCTTTATGGAGCCCCGCACTCCCTGCTTCTCTGACCACGTTTCCCTGCCTCTTTCTGGGCTCCTGTAGCAGCTCTACTGAAAATTCTACTTGGGTACCCAGGCCCCCTCGGTCAGAAACAATCACCCCACAGAGGCAGGAAGGGGCAGAATAACCTTAGCTGGTGACACTCCCCTAGATCTGAGATTCTCTCCTGTAACTACTGACCTTTCTCTCCACCCAGCCTTCTCCCACCTCCTCACACAGACACAGTCCTCAACATGGGTGTGTCTCTTGATTCCCTACTCTGCTCTGCTCTTAGATCTTTCTGGGCCCAGTCTTGACACCAACCTAAAGCTAGGAGCCTTAGTCCCCCTGGACCCCTCTGTCCCAGCCTCTGGCAGCCTTCTTTCCCAGGGCCGAATACTGCTCCATGAACTGCCAGCTGGAGGGATTCTGTCCCTTGTAAACAGGACTCAGAATGCCAATTCCAGCCCTGCCTGATTTCTGAGTTGGCCCGTGGCCTGGAATTCCTTATTGCTGGCCCCACCCACCAGAGTGGGTATCCTGAAATACCAGCCTGAACTTGCTACTCCCTTTGGACACTACAGCTGGACCACCCAGCTGCCTGCACGGAGGCCCACTCATACATAGTGTTCCAAACCCTCACTGGTCTTAATAGTGGGGGTGTTTCTACTCTGCCCCAGCCTCCTCTCGCTGCCCAGTAGCTCTGTGTTGCTGAGGTTCTAGTAGGTCCCCTAAACCTCAGCATTTCCTGTTCTCCTCTGTCATCCACAAATGGGAAACAACCCCAAACTGTATCCACTGAAATTCAGGTGATCTTCGAGAATAAAATTTCCATTTCTGATACCAAAAAGAGTTGTGAGAAACACAGCTGTCCTCTCCGTACCCAATTCATACCCAAAGCATTCCTCCTTCTAGAAACATCTCTGAAGTAATTCTCTTTAAGTAGGCGTCTCTGTAATATTTGAGGCAACAAGTTCCCTCTCATGCAATAGAGACAACCAAAGGCAAGAACAAGTGCTAGCAAGTCTGGTCTGAACTGGACCAGACTGGAAAGTTGAACTGAGATCATTGCTGCCCCAAAGCCAGATATCTGGTTCCTCTGTTGTCAAAAGATACATGATTTGGTTTAAAAAAAAAAAAAAAAAACCTCCTAATAATCATATTATAGTTAGATGATCTCCATCAGAGAGGTCTACAAACTTTCAAGCTACAAAATATGATGATTTTGAGCCATGTTCTCACAAAAGACAGAATGAAAATCAAAATTATGAAAGCAGTCCTGAGTGATAATGTTAATGGCCTTTCTACAATTGTTTGTTTTCTTTATTAAAAAAAAAAAATAATGTGAAATCAGGTGTTTTAAAGCTGTGCTTGGGTCTTCCTAAACTTGGCAGTAAATTGGGGGCAAATTCCAATATGGTCAAACAGCAGTTTCACAATTCTAGGCCTCTATTTCTCATCTTTCCAAGTTTCCCCACCTCCCCGGACATAAGCACTCATCAATGACCTATAGGTCAGAGCCCTGGACTGAGGTCCCAGCCCAGTCACTACTCTCTGTATAGCCTTCATGAAATGACTCAACTCTTCTGAGCCTCCCATCCTCCAGCTACAAAGGGCAAGAGGGAATGATAAGGCATTCCTACCTAGCTAGCTCAAAGACATGGGTGAAGAACAAGTAAGATAATATATGTGAAAACTCTCAGAAAATAGGAAATACTGTAAAAGTGTCCTTCCCTTCAGGAGAACTTTCAGGATCCCCCAGTACAGGGGTAGGTGCACTTTTCATGTGCAAAAAACTACAGCCAGTCTTACACCCCATCTCCACATCCTGTTTGCATGCCAGCCATTTCTACTAGACCATAAGCTCCTTGAGCACAGAAAATGGGTCTTGTTCACCACTGTATATCCTCAGAGCCTGACACAAGTAGGCAGTCAAACGTTGGCTGAATGAAAGGCAGATTGAAATAATAAATTTATTTATACATAATTTAGAGTTGGAATTTCTTGTTGCTGGCCCCATCCATCACACTGGGTATTCTAAAATACTAGCCTGAACTTGCTACACCCTTTGAACACTATATCTTGGACCACCAGAATGTTCCTTAGGAGAGAGAGTGGGGAGACTTCGACTGGCTTACTTTGCCTGCGTCACCAGGAAAGATCAATCACTAGAAAATGACATCATAGTTTGATAGAGGACCAAGGAAAACCCTCAGTGAGATGGACTGACACACTAGCAGGAACAATGGACTCAAACATACCAATGATCATAAAGATGGTACAGAACTGGGCAACGTTTTCTTTCAAGTGTTGCTATGAGTGGGACCTACTGGATAGCAACTAATAACAGAGTTGATGCAGGGGAGGGAGGGTGATAGAAAAGTATCTTCAATTTTACAGCTTTGTCACTATAGAAAAAAGTTATTTTTCTTGCCCTAGGTTAGTTCCACTCTCTCCATATATATGAAAAGTACAGAATTCAGTATCAGGAAAATTTAACCAAGAATTTCGTCGTGCATACCAGGGGTTTGCTAAATCCCCACTTCTACATGAAATGAGCTAGTGTATACGAAACCACTGATTGACTGAAAGGAAGGGGAAAGACTGAGAACATCTCTTACAACTTGCCACCTTTTTATCACAAGTGAACTAATGCAGTGTGACCTTGATGAGTCTGGTTATACCTATACTTCTACACAGCCCGTCATACCACCACCCATATGTACCGAAGATAATAATACGTCTTACAGGAAACAATGAGATGCCTAAAGAAGCTTCGTTAACCTAAATTCCCCTCATACTGCCACCAGATGAAACACAGACAGATGATCCACTCATATTCTCATTCTCTCTCTCTCTGTCTGCTTAAATGAGTCTGATTAAGTGGCGTATGGGTCACTCAGAGTAGAAGCAGTTAAAATGATCATTTTATATTTAATGAAGAACATCAGTATTTTTAACGGACTGTATTTATTAGAAAGTACATCAGACAGCATATGATAGTAGACTGTGTGATTTACTGTTAGGGGAGTCGTAAGGTGTGGTGGTGAAAGGCAGACTCAAACAGGTATATTTTGATCCTGTTCATTTACGATCAATGGAAATTAATATCATAACAAGTGGAGAGTCTAACCACTCCACAGAGGGTATGTGAAGAGTAATTATAACTTCTTGGCTTATTTTATTATTACTGATATGGTGGTGAAGAAAACCAAGATCATTTTCTAAAGATACAGTTGAAAGGGAGAATTCATTCATAAGGAAATAACTACAACACTCATGTCAATATTAACAGGACTTAAATCCCTCAGTCCTTAAGGTGACTCAGGGTCCAAAACATAACTATAAAATAAGGTACAAATATTGCAGTTAGGAAGACAGCAAGGCCCCACCGTGAACTGGGAGAGATGAATTACAACAGGCAGATCATGGTATGCATTGCTGCCCAAATGTTAACAACGATACCAGTCTGAGAGTGCTAGGGGAGAGGAGGAGAGGCTTGATCCACCGGTTCGGCCCCAATTTATACCTTTTGAGAGTAGACTGTAGAACAGTATGTACCAAGATTTCTGCTAATTACAGCTGTCTTGGTGTGTTAAGGAATAGCAGGTGATCTTTTAGGCAAACTAGTCCTCTGGAATTTCCATTTTGAATACCAGGGGCCATAGCTTATGTGTTTGTTTTTGCTAGGCGAGCCTCTGCCAGGCAACGTGGCCCCAACATCCACCCCCCATTTAAAGCCCACCTTGGCGGAGCATTAGTTTCCTCTGATTATTCTTTAGGAAGATAGGATATGCCTGCATGGGAATGAGTGATACAACTTACGCAAAAGTCATGGTGCAGTAACAGGCCCCAAAATGTGTTCAACAATATACCTAAGAAAATACAGCTTTCATTGAAACAAGGAGACAAGCTTCCAGTCTCCTGAATAGGAAAAAGGAACCAACTTTCCAACTGATCATTCTGAATGATCAAGAGCCACTGCAGCCACAGAACAGGACAGTCATCTCCAGGGCCTCTGTTCTACAGGTCTTCAGGAACAAGCTGATCTCCAGAATGCTCAGCTTGGAATCGCTGAAGGCTTGCACAAGGGGGTGAGCTTTCACATTCTCCTAACATCCTTCTTCTACTGGCAGATGAGAGTATCAATTTCTCAGCTTAGGGCCCAAAGACAGTTTCTCGAGAGAAGCATAGAGAGGGCAACCGACTGAAAGAGTTATCTACTATGGGTGTGCAGTGTTGAATGCTGCCAATCAAGCTAGATTGAGAACTAAGATCTCAGCACTCCACTCAGAGTCCCACTTTAGAAAACTGCCAAGGAAGTCTGCATCCTGTACTCATGGCCGAAACATCCTGCAGGCATGTTAGAGTTTCTTACTCTCTTCCAGAGCTCCTGGAGTTGAGTCTACAAGGGCGGTGACAGTTCACACGGACTGAAAGGTTTATGGCTGCCTGGCAAGCTGCCTGTCTTTTCTGTTTTTGTAGGATTCCGAGGGTGTTAGTGAAGAAGCCCCAGTATGCAAGTGCTAGTGCCCGCCCTCCAGCCACCCTCCACTGGACCTTCCTCACTGCCCTCCCTCCATCACACACATACAGGCACACACAGAAGCAAATGCAAATGGTTAACATGCTCAGCTGCTAACCAAAAGGCTGGAGGTTCAAGTCCAACTAGAAGTGCCTTGGAAGAAAGGCCTGGCAATCAACTTCTCAAAAAATCAGCCATTGAAAACCCTATGGAGCACAGTTCTACACCAACACACACGGGTCGCCATGAGTTGGACCTGACTCAATGGGAACTGATTTTTTTTTTTTTTTTAGTAAGCTACTTTCTTATAGATTTAACTCACTGTACTACTAATGATTAGGACAGATTCACTGTCAAACACCTACAACATACTGTACTTTACCAAACCCTGTTCACATTCTGGCATAATAGAAGTGCCTCTCAAAAAAGGGTCATTTGGGGTATCAATAATTTTCTGGGTGCAGCATGCAATGAGCAGGAGAGAGAGATCCAAATCAATTGCACCCATCATGGAATTAAAGGAGTGTACCGAGCCCCAGAACTCATGTGAGCATAGAACCAGCATTTTAAATGGCTGTCAAGTAAGTTCTGAAAGCCAGATTTGGTAACCCCTAACCATGAGCCCTTATGGAATTTCTTGGCCTAACTTGATAGATTGATTCTGAAAACATACACTAATTTTTTAAATGCAAAACAGACTCACTCATTTTAGTTCCTGCACAAACAGAGGACTAGGAGAGTGGAAACAGCATAAACAATGTTGTTTATATCCAAGGCCTGAGAAAACTGCTGCACTTCCCTCCAAAATTGCAGGAAGTATCAGAGTAACCCCCACCCATTAAGGTAGAATAAGAACCACATTTTCCATAGGAATGGATATAACTTTTCAGATATGCTGGCATGAAAGGACCTTGAAGCCATAGAACAATTAATAAAGAATGGGTTCTCTTCTAACCTGCAACAGAAAGGGCAGAAACGCCCAGCCACAAATAGTGCTAAAAAAATGAAAACTAAGTAAAACCAAACACAGCGAAAGGCCTGACGTGAGAAACACTGACCGTTTCTATTGTTCCGCTTCACTTCTGGCCTTTGAGTGAGGGAATTAAAGGTGGTCCCTATTGTTGCATATCTAAAAGGGGACTGTTATTGCCTCCGGAGTAACCAGCCATGCATTTGAGCTGGGAAGTTTTATAACTTTAACATCACGTTGGACTGGACCTGCAGTTGGCTTCCTTAATACACGTCTCCATTTTTTTTTTTTTTTGAGTTGTAACAAAACTATATTTAAAAGCAAGCAACAGGAAGCTTTTACTTGGGAAGTTGAGGTTTAAGTACTCAGTGGCAAACAATGAACCGGAGAGATAAAGATGCAACGCAAATGGTAGGGAACAGACCCTTGCTAGTTTCCTGCCGAAGTTGACTTGTGAGCATGTGTGAGGCCATGATATGGACTAACAGTGCTCTTTTGCTTTTATTTACTCCAATTTATTTGTTCCTGTGAGAACCCCTATAAAAACAAAGTGTGGGGACAAACAATGGCAGTCTGGCCATCTCCTCTTTGCCAGGGCTTTTATTTTACACATTATCAAATGTTTCCATCAGTGGCGCTCAGCCCATTCATTCAACTCTGTGAATCACAACCCAGATCATATTGCATTAGGGGAAAAAAAAAAACAACTAAGCATCGCCTGCATCACTGAAAGACAAACGGAAAGAAATGTCTCCCTATCACCCTTTCCCTCTGACATTTGCAAACAGATCTGCAGTCCCTAATAACCCTCTAAAATGGATGCCACCTTCCAAGAGTCAAGTGAATGAGAACTTTTACAAAAAGTAAGCTTCCAAGTTAATAGTATCATTTTATCTCATTCCCTTTTTTTGGCCCCCTTCCCCAAACAGGTATCCATGTCAAAGGAGAGCTCTCCAGTTGGGGGTTTGTTTGACCTCGGTCACGCAAAGGTCAAGCTTTTCACCAGTTGTTAACACAAAGCTTCCAGCCAACCCACCCTCCAAATCCTGCTACGCACTCTGTTTCCATCTGCAAATGCGCTGTGCACATTGGATTTTTCTCAGTTTTACAGGAACTAACAATCCTTTCACTGTGAAGTGGTCTCAGTGACAAATAAATAGGTCAAACACTCTTCGGTGAAACCGGAGATGCTGAATTTGCCAAATATGGAAAGGTAATGCATTTTGACTTTTTCATTTTTAAAAAGCCTTTTTAAAGTGTTATTTTAAAACCAGTTGGACAGATTGCTTTATTCCTTTATTGAACGTTAAGGGATGCTGTCTTTTAAGCAGTTTTCTGCCCTCCAAACTCTATTTTTGCCTCTCTGAAAGAGATCAATATTTATTCAGATTGATTTTTAAGATTTACATGTGAAAAAATAGATAAAATTGGATCAAATATAAACCAAAACTAATTCTGTCAAGTCCCATGAAAGTCAATAAAGCCAAAATAAATTTCGCAGGTTTCATCTACCTGCATTTGAGAATTGTTTTACTACATTATTTCTTATAAACTTACTGAGCAGAAATTTGCTTAACTCTTATCCAAGCGCCCTTTACTGAAACAATAAGACTCTCTCTGGAATATTCTGCACTTGAATATTATCACCAGGCTAGCATATGGCGAACTAGCAGTAGGCAGTTTATCTTCATCCTCTTTGTAAGCTAAAATTAGCACAATGCTTTTGCACCGCTCTACACTTGACTTGGGCCAGGGTGATGTTCTCCACAATGCCATGTTCCTTTCACGTCCTGCTAGCTTCCAATACTTAAGCAGATTGGTTGAAGGCTTATATTAACAATCGTTGATACAGATTAATGCAGTAAAACCCGAAAGTAAGGGCAACAATAAAAAGTAAGCCAGCTCTATTAGGAATCAACCTGAAAAACGTTCATTTATCTGCCTCCTAAAATATACAGTGTTTTAAAATATACAGTGTTTCAAATACAAAGTAGTTGAAATGTTTACAGAGGCTAATTGTACCAAATGGGATCTAGAAGGCTCCAAAAGCAAGATGCAATTTCCTTATTAGACAACTAAGGCAAAGCTTGACTTGGTTATCATATTCAGGTTTTTGTTTGTTGGTTCGTTGGTTGGTAATATGTTCTTGATACTGAAAATGCATTGTTGCTAAGAATGAGGTCTGTACTTTCAAAGGATTAAATGAAGGTGATCTGCCAATGAAAAGAGCTTACTCTTTAAACAGGAAAGCAGCTACTGGCTAGCTCTTTGAAAGGATTACAACACAAACAATGATTTTAAAAACAATGGAGAGAGCTTCAAATAATACATCCCTTTTAGTTGGCCTGTATCAGTGTAATCTTCTCATTAAACAGTTAAAAACAAAACAAAAAAAATCTTAGGAAGAATCAACTTTAGGAAACACAAAATTGGCAGGTAAGCTGCCGAGGTATATTTACACTAGGAACAGAGAACACTTCCATCTCTTTTGCTGAAATAGGAAATGGACTTTCTTTTAATGCCACTCATTAAGGCAGATATCATATTAACAAGATTTTGTCACAACTGTCGCTACCCAATATCAGATTGAAGTTTCTATTACCCCTGTGTGCTCAGACACATGTATTCAGTTTGTTATCAATACATTAAATCCAAGGTGACAAACAAATGCTGATATAGTCAAGTGATTTGTATCTATAGATACAAAAGTCTTCATCTTTTCTTGAAAGGAGAAAAAAATAATTCTGAGAAGTTTAACCTAGTCATATCATTCTCAGAAGTAAAAATTTTATCAAGATAGAAAACATTAACCCCCCCGACCCTATAAGGCATTATTACACACAATCCAACTAAAATGATTTCACTTAAAAAAAAAAAAATTTTTTTTTAACATATTAATTCATCTACTTCATCATTCCCTGTCCACATCTCTCTCCCAACATAGATAAAATACCCTGGGAAACAAAGCCAAAGTGCAAATATTTAAATAGGCACATCACTTGGAAGTTTCAGTAACAGTCAGATAAATTAGTTATGTACACCCACTCCTCACTTATTGACATGGTTAGGTTCTAAAGACCAGGTTGTTACGTGAAAATGAAGTATGACTACATAGGATTACAAAATAGAATATGACTACATCATTGCATAACTGCCAAATTACATCATTACATAACTGCCAAACCACGGAGAATCATGTCCCAGCCAAATGGATATATACTTTTTACCATCACAGCCAGCATTACTCTTGCCTTGCACCTCAGTGTTCCTTACTGCCAGATGTACACCATTAATATGCAGAATAGCCAGAAAGCAGATTCTTTACGACTGATGTTGTAAATGCAAGATGTCAGGTAACAAGACAGTCGATGAGCGAGGGATGGGTGTATTCTATATCCAATCAAAAAGTTAATTTGGACCTTTACAGCTATATCCGTATGCAAACGAATCAAATCTATAACACAACTTTGCACCCAGATATTCAGAAAACTCAGATGCTGGGGGTGGTCTGTACTTTTTGATTGCTATTATCAATGTTGAGTCTTATATTCTTAATTTCTCTTCATTGACCATGAAGACATGTGGAATTTACTGTCCTGTAAATTCCTATCTTTATGTAAAATGTTTGCGAAGTTTTTTCATTCTATCTAGGTTTGCAAGCAAAGTTTCAATTCAGTTCTTAGAATTTCAGAGCTGGAGGAAAACTTTTTAATCATCTAACCTAACTTCTTCTATTTACAGAAGAAACTTCATTTTGGTGAGGTTATATGACTTGTTCAACCTAGAGCACATGGCTTTTACATTGTGGAGTAGGGACGGAACCCCAGCACTCACACTTCAAGGACAGCGGTGTTCACAATCTGCCACACAGTCTCTTAGACACTTAGAAGTCACAATATGACATGCACATAACTAAGAATTTTAAATAGAAATTGAGCACCATGAGCTCATCCTTACAAAGAATCAAGCACATGTATTCTCTTCATGTTTCAGCATTCATTTCCAAGATGCCAGAATAATTAATTGGTTCAGTGCTTTGATGGGGAATATAGGTATAGGTGATTTTTCTACTGCCTCAGAAATCTATGGATTCTTCAAGTTTCCTTTTTTTTTAACTTAAGAAAAATATGTAGTTAATATATCTAGATAGATAGGCAGATAGATAAGTAGGTAGGTAGGCAGATAGATACACACACGTGTGTGTTTACCCATGTATATTGATAAAGCAAATATGGAAAAACATGAGCATTTGCTGAAATTGAAGAGTGAGTCATGGGTATTTGCTGTACTTTTCATTCTTCTATTTTTATATGTTTGAAAATATTCATACGAAAATGTTGGGAAAATATTAACAAATGATATGTGGGAAAATTATTCCAGTGCAATGCTCCACAAGTCTTGCCCTATATTTTTCATTTGCCATGACAACATCCTAGGCTTTAGAGTGAGGATCCCTGAATATTTTCATTGTATTCTCCCACAGTAGAATACAGTCATCAACAAATGTGTAAGAAATTCCTCTTGTTGAAAGGAACAGCGTCATGTTTGACTGTTAGGAAACCACTTCTTCTCCCTTGGAAAAGGGATGGGTTAGCAACTAATACTAAAAATCTAAGCATATTACTTTGTCATGAGAGAGTAGGATAGAAAGTGAAAGTAGAACAGTCATGATAGGTGTGGTGCAATGGATAACTTTTGTGTGGCCTTTCTCGCCATGGTCTTGTGGCTCCTGCTCAAGTGAGTGGGATTGTGCAAATAAGGCAATTGTGGCCCACCAAGGGGACTGATTAGTTTTGCCTTAAAAGACAGCCAGTTCCAGCGCAGGGAGAGGATCCCAACCACCACCAAGGAAGAACAGCCAGGAGCGGACAGCTTGTCCTTTGGACCCAGGATTCCCATGCTGAGAAGCTCCTGGAACCAGAAGACAGAGAGGGAGAGAGCTCAAGAAGCGATGGCAGAGAAACAACAGCAAGAGACGGCAGGAAATGGCATGGTGGGCTTCCCAGCCCACGGAGTGAGAAAGCTGGCGGAGTAGGGTGCCTCGGGCACTTATTGGCAGAGATAAAAGAGCTTTGTAACACTTGCCGGAGCAGGGCAGAGGCTGAGGACCAGAGAGGTGTGCTGTGAGCGTGGCTGAGAAGAGGCTGTCCTGATGAGTGAACTCTATCCCGAGCCTGAATTGTAACCTGTTACTTCCCTAATAAATCCCATAACCATGAGTATTGTCTGTGAGTTCTGTGTGGCCATTGCAATGAATTATCGAACCCAGCAGAGAAGTAGAGAGTGCTGTGGGAGGGACAGTTGATGATAGAGTTGGTAAAGATGGCAGAGAGAGGAGGGTCTGACTTCCGCCTCATAATAATCAGCCTTGGGCTGTTGATCTTGATTCTCCTTCCCCCTTGTGAAGTTAGAGATCAGATGCCGCCCCCATGCCATTTTTACAATAGGATATGGACTCTCTATGTGCTCATCATAACTAGCCTATGACACTGTCCATATGAAGAGACAGGAACAATGAGCTGGGGGGGAAGGAGAGCAGGCAGTCAGCACCATCAGTAATTTTGTAGGTGAAGGAAGTAGTAAGGTCGATTCGCTATAAACACATAAAAACCTCCCTGTCGATCTAGTTTTACCTCCCCATAGTCTCCCAGAATCAACCTTTCATATGCACTATTAACCCAAGCCCACTGCCATCAAGTCGATTCTGACTCATAGTGACTCTGTAGGACAGAGAGGAACTGCCCCATAGGGCTTCCAAGGCTGTAAATCTTTATGGAAGCAGACTGCCACATCTTTCTCATGTAGAGAGGCTGGTGGGTTTGAACCACCAAACTTCTGGTTAGCAACTGCGTGCTTTAACCACTGCACGACCAGGGGTCCTTGCACTATTAATAGGCAAGTGACACTTTGAACCTTATTTTACCAGTTGCAATTGCTATAAACCTAATCCTTAAGATATGTAATAGTGAAGTTTATCTGTAATAAATACTGAAGACTGTCTTACAATATCTTAAGTTACCAATAACATGGCATCCTGAAATTCAAAAGTCTGATACTGTCCAATAGTTTCATCGAAGACCAAAGATTATCATGACAAGGGGAGACCAGAAATGGAAAACGACACTTTGGTAAACGACAAATACATTTCGAGAAAATTCCATCTAGGACTCCTGAGGACACCCACCCCTACCTTAGTATGACGGTCAACAAGAGGTGCACCACTCAACACGCTCCCCTGTCTGACATTGCCAATCTCACTTTTCTCACAGACACTTGAATATGTGGTACCAAAGGAACACAAGCGGTGGTTCAACAAGAATCTGGCAGACTAAAGGCTTTGTGGTAAGAACGGCACCCTCTGAAATCTAAGTCTCTTCTTACTCAACCATTCGCTTCCTTGTTGCTGCCTCTTGAACTAGAAGTGACAGACTTATGACTTGAAACGTTTGAGAGCAAGTATGGACAACAGAAGAGACTCCTGTATGACTGGAATCTCAGGGGCAACAAGCTTAGAAAGCCTTCTGTCCTGACACAAAAGGGCAGACAAGCAACCTCCACTGTAACGTAAAAACACATCTGGGAATAGTACTAGATTCTCAATTCCGTGTTTCTCCTTTATTCATACCCAGAAATGAGCACCAGTCCTAAGCAGAGTCCTTTTCCACAGAAAAAAAAAATGAACCACATGATGATGATGATAGCAGCAGCTATAGGAGCCCTTGGGTGGTGCCCACTGTTAAGCACTTGACTAGTACCCAAAAGTTCAGCAGTTCGAATCCATACAGAGGCACCTCAGAAGAAAGGCCTGGCAATCTGCTTCCAAAAAGTCACATCCTTGAAAACCCGATGGAGCAATTCTACTCTACACAGAGGGTCGCTGTGGATTGGAATTAACTCGACTGCAAAAAGTTTTTTGGTTAACCGGCGCATAATGCTTACAATGTGCCAGACACTGTTCTAAATTTTATATATTAACTTGTTTCATCTTCACAGCAATCCTTTCAGTAGGTACTAGTGTTATTCCTGGGAACCCTGGTGGCATAGTGGTGACGAGTTCAGGCTCCTAACCAAAAGCTTGGCAGTTTGAATCCACCAGCTACTCCCTGGAAACCTTATGGGGCAGTTCTGTTCTGTCCTATAGGGTCGCTCTGAGTCGGAATAGACTCGAATACTAAAAAACCAAACCTGTATTATCCCCATTTTACAGGGCTATTTTTCTGCCCAAAGAAGTTAAATCATTTCACGAAGAACTCCAGATTTATTACAAGCCTGTTTACCATGAGGAGAACAATGGAAGGTGGCTTCAGTTTTAATCATATACTGATATCCCACATGCCTGAAAATTAGTGAAGATCATCGACCATCTTGAATTAGGCAGTATGGGACTTTTAAGGCGAACAGCATCAGGAAATGTTTGTCTCAGACATTTCTTAATTCAGGGGTGAGGGGAGGAACAAATACTGGATTGAAAACTCCTTGAGGGTAGGCAGCGGTCTTATTCATCTTTGTAGTCTTAAGAGTTAGTATGGTGCATGGCATATAGGAAGTACTCTGTGAATGAATGAAATCTAATGCTAACCAGTGCCTGATCAATTCTTTCTAAAGATCCTTCCTAATTTCATTCCCTCTTCACTCTTCCTAATGAGGAAACACTGCAGAAATAAAGAGACCAAGAACATATCAGTTACTAGGCTCCTTCTTAACACGGTACAGAAGGAAGGTGTTGGAGCAGAAAAACCCAGGTGATTCAGGTCCTGGTGTTCACTGGCTCACTGTGGGACCTGGGTAATTCTCACCTATAAAATGGAGACACAAATAACCGCCCTGCCACAAGATTGGTGTAAGGCTGGCAAACTAATGCAGGTGGACACATTTTATAAACTGAAAACATTTATTAAAATAAAGTGTTATTTATTTGAGGATTTTCTGATCACCTAGCACTGCACTTAGCAAGCAGTAAGTTCTCAATAAATATTAATTAAGTAATGGATGATCAGAACAAAAAACCCACATGTCTTGGATCCTCTAAATCCCAATTCATAAGACTTCCTGTAAGAGGCTCAAAATTGGACAGACCTCGGTGAGAGACGGGAAACCAAACTCAGGCAAAGATACCTACTACTGGGTTAGACTTGGATAAGGCACATTCAGCCCCACATTAAACAAACGATACCGTCAGTCTTACGGAGAAGCAAGACCGGTAAGAGTGGAGAGGAGACTCAAGGCAACAGGCTTGAGAATCAAGCCAGTGGCACCTGCCTCATTGTTCCCCTCTTCTCCCTGCTCCCTGCCACCAATACCTCTGGTCGCAAGCCGAGAAATGGCAGTGTCATTGCTGTCATACTGTTCCTCTGAAATAGGAACCTGGATTAGCACTGACTGGCTGAAGCTCAACCCAGATAAGTCCGGGGCAGTGTTGATAGGCAGCAGGAAGGAATTTGAGGAAGTGACAAGAAATGCCACGTCATTTACCATAAAGAAGGTTTTTCCCACAAAGTTGCCCAGGAAGTGGCTACACAGTAACTAAAAAAAAAAAAAAACCCAAAAAACCAAACCCGTTGCCTTCAAGTTGATTCCAACCCATAACAACCCTAGAGGACAGGGTAGAGCTGCCCCATAGGGTTTCCAAGGAGAAGCTTTGAACTGCAGACCTTTTGGTTACCAGCCTTAGCAGCCCTATCCCTAAACCACTGCACCACCAGGGCTCCACACAGTGACTGGCGCTCCAAAAAGTTCAGATACATGCTCCAGGATACAGAGCCAGCCCCGAACAATTCGTGTCCTTGCCACATCCTCCAGGGGCTACTAGGAAGAATCTAGACTCCTCCCCTCCCACATTCCTCCCTCATGCCATCCAGCAGAGCCTGAGCTGAAAGTCCAGGGTTCGTCCTGCTGCAGCAACCAGGATATCCGAGGCAGCATGCTCACCTCTCCTGTTTCTAACACATCAACCACAGAGCCGCCTATAATCCTGAGGATGTGGGTTTTTTTTCACAAAAATTACAATCTTTCTGTCACAGGGAAAGGTAGGTGCCATGTCACAAAGAAACTCTTCCTAATTTCATTAACCAAGTAATGGACACCGTAATAATCTGCAATGGCATTTGTCATTGCAAAGGTTTCCACTGTGCTTCACAAAAGTTTCACAGAAGAGTAGAGGTCAGCGAGCAGTTTGTCTCTGAAGAAATTCACCGGAAAAGAACTGGGGCCTAGCAAAGGAGACCAGGGAGAGCAGGACTCTTCTATTCTGTTCGTTTTGTTTTGTTTTTTAAAGACAGCAAGAAATTCCCTACTGACTATATATGGTATGGCTTTCTTTACTTATGTTTTAACTTTCCATTCAAAGGACCTCTTCTCAGTGAAATGTATCCAAAACCTGTCTGAAATATCTTCAAAAGATAATATGGACTTTGAGACGCAGAGTAAAAGGTCAAATATGTTTAGAAAAATAATATACAGTTTTCTATATTATTCAGTAACGCTAATGACTACTTAAAACGGAAGGCTGGACCAGATCTCAGCTTGTGTATCTAATGGATAAATCCCATCCATCCCAGTGTTTTAAATCTCTCTACAAGAAACCCTGGCTTAGATTCTGGTATCTCAAATTGTTCCACAGCTTTTGGCTAGAGGGAAATCCAAGTCACTAGTATCCAAGAGGTTGCATGAGGACCACTGATGTCAGCAGACCACATTTTCATTCTGGAGAGCCAGGAAAATATTTCAATAGTCTTACAGTACATTTTTTGCAAGGACCTCTTTGAAAATACACAAAAGAGGAAACACTTAGAATGATATTTACTTACCCTCCCAAGATTAGCATTAATCTTGTATTAGTGGCTTACATTTACATTAAACTTGCAAATTATATAGACCCTTATTTCCATTCTACGAGCAGCTCGATTTTCTCTTTTTTTTCTGTGCATGCATATCTAATCATGTGCTTACCTCGTATCACTCCGGGAACCTACACTTCTTAATTCCATGGATTTCCACAGGCAAGAATCTAGGCCACTGTTATGCACAGAAATCAATCCCACCATCACTACAGTATGCATCAAAACAACATTTTAAGAGCAAAAGTTGAAGCCAGTGGCATTGAGCCAAAGCACCTCTCCTTGAAGAGAAAATGCAGTGTGATTTTTAAGAGCAAATAGAGCAGGTTACCCAGCCTTTATGCCACATCAAAAAATGGGTAATCCTCCACGGCCCAGGGTTTCTTGATTCAAATCTGAAGCTAAGAGTTTGTGCCCAAAGAAGAGCGCCAATTACCATGTTCCCCAGGCCACTTCTGGAGTGCCCAAATGTTCACCAGGTCAATTCTCTCTGTCTTTCCCCTAATGCGATCCCATTAAGTAAGAACACGTTTATGCCTTTAATTAAAATCTCAAAGAGCATTTTGGCAACATAAATCTATTGCCCTTTTTTTTTTTTTTTTTACAAGATCTTCATCTCTGAAACAATAATATATTAACATGATAGTTTCAAAAGAGATCATATTACTAGTATCATACATCATAGAAACACCACTGGGGTCTTCTAATATTGTATTCAATTTACTAGCTACATGATTCATGGATTATAATAATCTATGCAAATGTTATATGACAGTCATAAAAAAAACAAAAAAAGATTTTCCCCCATATCCTTTTCCCACAGCCCAAATAAAGGTGAATTAAGAAACTCTGGCAAAGGGTATGTGTCCTATTGCCATTTCCCACAGAAAATAGGATATTTTCCTCTGGGAATAAAACATTTTCCTTAAACTACTGTTTATAACTCTTATCAGTTCAACAGCAATACAGCCATCAAGTCCAATCTCTTGTGGAAAAAAGTCAAGGTCAACAAGTACTTGCATTTTTGTTTATCTTTAGCAGCGATTGCTACTGACATTCAATTGGGTAATAAACATGAGGACTGTCAAATATTCCCAGCAAACAGGTGATCCAAAAGCTATCTGAGAACAAGGCCATCGCCAGGTAATCAAACAATCCTGTTATCACAATTATGATTAGAGCACCTTTATCAATGCAAACAACAGTCAATTCTGAAGGCTCATTCCCACCCCTGGGACAATGACAGAGGAAATACAGGAGGGCTCCTGTTAGAATTTCTCAGCGACAGTAATGTGTACCCCGATGAGCAGAGTGCCAACCAAAGGAAAGCCTTTCTCTTCTTATCTTTTCTATTTAAAGGCAATTTTGTGGAGCTCAAGGCAGCCATGCCCTTTACTGTGCCAGCCAGATTCCCGAGCCCAGTTGCCTCTCTCTGCCTGAAAACCAATTCTATGGTTATGTGTGTGTGTGTCTATTTGCAATTGTTGCATTAGTCCTTTAAGCCAGCATGGTTGCTACGTTAGAAAACACTTCGTTTTAACTTGAAAAGTGCTAGAATTGGCTCAGCGTGTTTCATTCTAAAGGGTCAGATAAAACCAAACCAAACCCATTGCCATCGAGTTGGTATATTTGAAATAAAGACCACATACTTCTTTCCCATCCATCACGAAACTCACTGATAGCCACAGGAGTTAAGCATTTGGATCCGGGCAGCACATGGCTCCATGCCATATTCGACTTACAGATTAAAAATAGAATCTGTTCCAGCTGCAAAGTAAGACACATTAAACCTACTGCCTCCATTTGAAATATGAAAATTAAATCGAAGGACTATGGCTAGAACGGAAGATGATGACTCGGATCCACGTAACACAAACCTATTGCCTCCATTCGGTTATGAAAAAGGAGCCTAAGGGATATGCCTGGAGCTTAAAAGTAATGCTTCCACTTCTTGCTATGTAGCTTTTATTAACATTCTTTCATTCAGTAGAGCAATTAATGTTTCCCAAAGCTGACTCCTTTTCTATCAGGGGCATTAGGACATCTGGAGACAAAGTAAAAGGCAATCCTTCTAAAAATATACAAACCCACATCCTGGGAAAGAAAGTGAAAACAAAAAACAAAAACAAACAAAAATTCTACATATACAAAATAAAGTCCACCTATTTGCATAGATAACGTTCAATGTAGACATACTACGTGCCAAGTAATAGTGTTTTTAGTCAATTAAATACTGTTTCTGTATAAAAAAATATTCCTGCATTCTTGAACATTCTGCCAAAAAGTGAATGTAAACAGAGTTGTATCAGCAGGCACAAGGGTGTACTATTTCCAATCCTGGATTCTATTAAGTCTTGGGCAGGTAATTTGAAGATTCTACCTAAAAAGAAACATTAGTGGCCTAGGAAGTGGAACAGGCTGAAGCACACCAGGGCTAGAATCCGCTGGGAGCCCATAAACATGAAGGTCCACGAAGCAAAACATCTACTCTGTGAATTCTCAGGAAATGTTCATCAATCAGCTGTCAAGCAAAGGGGGAAGTCACCTCATTTTCAGAGCAGTAAACTGATGAAATGAGTCACCAAATTCCCATGATAGCTTAGTTGGCCTCTTCCTTTCCACCCAGCCCTGGTCCTGTGGAGCCAGAGCCTTCTCCAAGGGAAAACAGTGTGGCAGAAAGAGTGGTGACCAGACTTCTGCGAGCCACCTTCAGGAAGAGGTCAGAATAGTGTCCCTTCTGCCCAGGGGTACGAGGGAAAAGCTACACTCAGCCATGACCAGCTGGGTGTTCTTCCATATCAAGAGAGGCGAGGCTACATTTAAAAAGAAATGAGCAGGCTGGAGGGGACCTGTAGTCCATATAGCCGGTATCCTGAGACCTTGGCATCATCCCAGACCCTTCTACACACCACCACCCCTCACTTCCACTCAGTCTATCTGATCAAGTCTTTCATCTCAACAACTCTTCTCTCCAGACTCTTCCTTCTGCCTTAGTCAGATCCTCAGCATTTCTTGGTACCTGTATGCTAGCTCGAGCCTTTCCCTGCATTGATTCCTCCTTCACACAGATCTGAACACGCCATAATTCTACTTTTACACTTTTAATGACTCCAAACAAAATGGAAACTCCTAAGACATACATGATCCTCCACGATCTGGCCTCTGCTACCTCTTTGGTCTCATCTCAGACTTCTTCTTCCCATCCTGTTCTCTGCTGGAAGTCCCTCAGTAGTGCAAATGGTTAAGACACTCAGCTGTTAATCGAAAGGCTGGAGGTTCAAGGCCTGGGGATCTGCTTCTGAAAAATCAGCTACTGAAAACCTTATGGAGCACAGTTCAAAAATCAGCCATTGAAAACTTACGAAGCACAGTCCTACTTTGACACACACGGGGTCGTCATGAGTTGGAATCGACTAGATGGCAACTGGTTTGGTTCTCTGCTTACTCTGAGGCATGTACAAAGGTTCCAAAGTATGACACTTTCTCTTTCTTATCTTTATACAATCTATTTTTTTTTTTTTTACTCATGTACCCTTCTCCTTTGTTTGTCACAAGTTTCCATCATAGACTTACTCCCTTGGGGGAGCTAGGTGAGAGATCAGCAATAGAAAAACAGGTTTTGTCTGGGGCTAACTCTCCTGGGTGAGGCAGCGGTTGCCTAGAGTGCTGTTGTGGAGAAGGACTCACTTTCCAGTCCTATTTGGTCTGAATAACAGTGCTGTGATCGATTAAGGATGCCTACCGTAGAAAGGAGCCTGGAAAGGCCATACCTATGCAGGTAGTTACTGGGCCTCTGCCAGTTTGTTCAGTGCCACTCCTCTACTTCCCAATTAGTACCAAGTCTTTGCAGTCATAGGACTTAACCTACCTTATGTTAACTGTCTGCCCCTCCCCTGGCCTATCAGTTCTTGGATTCCAGGAACGACCTCTTTGTCTCTAAATTCTACACATCTAGCATAAGGCCTTGTTCATAGTGGACATTCAACTAATACTCATTAAGTTAATGAAGGGAGCTACTTCTGTTTTCACTGTTATACCCTTGGAAGTGTTATCTCTCATAAGTTTAAAATTCACGATATGAAACGACAGCTTTTTATTTGCACTAAGTTTACTCTTTTCACTTATGGGGATATTCTTGGTGTTGGGATGTAGTGAACCAAATAATAACAATATCCAATCTCCTCCAAAATCATATTCCCTCATAGCTTTCATTTTTAAAGACTGGAGCACCTGAATCTTCCAAGCCTGGGATCTCAGCTCAGCCCCTCAGCATCTCCATTTTAACTGTCACTTCCATGAATCTCTCTGGCTCCATTAACTCTTTCTTAGGGGACAAAAATCAGAGTGAGAAGAACATTCTCACCCCCACTCCTGGTCCCAAGGATAGGAAGAAAAAAACTGGGGAATGGAGATGGTCAGAAAAAGGAAACAGAGAAGTAGAGACGGGCCTTGTGGCATTCCAAAATAATGGGTCCTATTAAAACAGTCCGTAATCTGTTTCAATATTGGAAATCAAAATTAGCTTTGAAACCAAGGAATTATAAAAGTAAGAATGTGCTCCGAAATGAATCTAGACATCAAATCAATCAATCAAATATTTACCAAACACTTGCTTTATCGGCAGCATTGCACTAGGAGCTGCATGGAAAATGAGGGGAGTTTTAGGGGTGTTGTTGAGGATGTCAGTCTACATCACCTGGCTGGAGTTCCTATGTGAGGACATGTGGGAGAATTTCTCCCAGGTCTTAATACCAGTCAAAGGCATTCTTCTGAATAACATCCACAGACACTGTAAATCTTGTAACTGATTATGTTTCATGCTTTGCTTTGGCTGCTGGGATGCTCAGAGTCAACTCAACTGCCTACTTCTAGCAATTGTACATGATCTTGTAATTCATATTCTTCTGTGTTGCCCTTATAACTGGCTTCTTGTTTATCTTCCTTTCTTTCGAATTTCTGCATCTGCTTATTTTTATCCTATTGTATACTATACTTTTGTTAATTTCCTCAAATCCTTTCTCAGAATCATGGTGAGAATATAAAACTGCATTTTAAAGTTAAAATATAGCCTTGTATCCCAAGGTGTCAACGGGCTACCTGCCCTCTCATAGGTACCTTTTGATTGGGGCACTCAAGGAAAGAGTCAAACTAAAACATATGAAACTGTTACAGAGATAACATTGATGAAACGTTAATAATCTAGCAACAAGCCTATTGGGAAATTCAATATTTTCTGCATTCACTTTTCCGTTCCCCTTTTCTTGAAAATATATGGTTTTGAAGAAAATTTAAGACTTGCTAGGTATTTTTTTTTTTTTAGGTAAAGTCACATTCTCTTTTTTTACTGATATGGAAATAAGTAAAAGGAAGTTCTACTTTCCTCATCGTAAGAAATAAATTGAGCTATGGCTGGGAGGGAATGCACATGGGTTGATATCGGTAAATGGGGAAAAGCCAAAGCTAATTGTACTAATCAGATAGAATGCTTTTAGGTTAAGTAATTACAAAAAATTATCTGCAAGACTGAACTAATCCACAAAGCCAGACACTTGAGCAAAACCCAACTTACCAACTACGCTTCTGGGACCAATCAGTACAAGAGGTAGACAACGCCTACCTCTTTTTAAGGAAAATGCTTGGCATAAATTTACTGTTTGGGTTAGTTTTTGCTAGGCCAACAGCCAAAACCTCTACAGCTATGCTTAATTAGTGCTTGCATCCAGGGGTGCAAGACAGATATATTCAGGAGCAGAGCTGACTACCACATCCCAGGGGAAACACGGTGGGGCCATGTCTGCTACTGGGAAGAGGACGGGACATGAAAGCATCCTCCCAGGTAGTGCAGTTACCCCACTACAGGGTCCTGTCTCAGATTCATTCTCAACCTCCACTCCAGGATCGCCCAAAGATCCGAAAATGCTGCTGTTCGTCCCCACTCATTATCTTGTTGGAAGCTCATTTAGGGGCAAAGGATGACATCCAAGGAATGGACAGGGAAGGCAACTACCTTGGTGGCATAATTGCAGGCACATCCCAAACCCATCTACCAACAACTTCTGAAATGGTCACCCACTGAGTCTTTCCTTGAGTGTTTCTGTTGAAATGCATCTCTGGGAACCAGGACAGGTGACAACTTGGCACCTATATACACTTGGACAGAGATTGCCATGTGAGATTAGCTCTCTGGTATCCAGAAAAAAAAAACAGTCTTGAGGGAATATGGCATAATCATAGTTTGAAAGGATGGGAGAGTTGACAGTTCTCCTCAATAGGTCATTATCTATCACTGACTATGTGTCCATAACTGTGCTGGGCACAGGAGATTCAAAGATAAAGAAGGCCCAGTCCCTTCCCAGGGAGCTTCTTGGGTAGGCCAATCCATGATAGCTTGTTTCGATATAAGACAAAAGTGCACACAGAATACCATGAAAGCACAAAAGAGGGTCACTTCCTCCAGGCTAAGGGTTCAAGGAAGTTTCTTGGAGATGACACACGAACTGAGCTTAGAAGTTCTTAACCTGGCCTCCGCAGGGGGGCCAGGGTTAGCATTCAGGGAATCCATGAACTTGGAATGGAACAGAATTACCTTGTTATTCTTGCTAACCTCTACTTAGAAATAGCATTTCCTTCAAGTATGAATGTAGATAAGTAGCAAGCAACAGAATTATGAGCAAGACCTGTGACTTCGTCATCAATGGAAATCACACTTACCTTTCATAATATAGTTGTTATGAATGACTTAAAATATTATTTATATTCATCACTATTTAAAAAATACAATAGACAATAGAATTGCTGCTTCTTGTTATCGTTGTTAGGTGTGTCAAGTAGGGCCCCCAACTCATAGGGATGCCATACTCAACAGGATTGGATCATGGTGATTGATAGAGTTTTCACTGCCTGATTTTTGAAAGCAAATCTCCAGGCCTTTCTTCCTAGTCTGTCTTAGTCTGGAAGCTCCACTGAAGCCTGTTCAGCATCACAGCAACATGCAAGCCTTCACTGACAGATGGGTGGTGGCTGCACATGAGGTGTATCGGCTGGGAATCAAACCCAGGTTTCCCACGCGGAAGGCAAGAACTTTACCACTGAACCACCACTGCCCTCAGAATTACTGCTAGGCCTTGTTACTTAAGGTACTGATAACAAAGCGCTTATATTACAATGTCACAGCTTGTGTTTTCAAAAAAATATTTTGATAACTCGATATCAAAATAGTTTCTCTTGTAGTCCTGTGTAGTTTACTTTGTGCATTAACACAAATATCACTCTGAGAAGGTAACCACTGATTGCCAAAGGGGTCTCCCCTCCTATAAAAGTCAAGGCGGCTCCAATGGTTCCTACAGCAGAGGTCCTGGGTGGCCACGTGGCTGCGTGGGAGCACTGGACAGAGCTCCCAAGAGCGGGCTTCGGGTCTAAGTTGGTCTCACAGGGCCCCACACGGGATGAACCTCTCCAGGGGTCAGAGCACCAAGGCAGAGGTGCTTCACTGTAATTTAAGCCAAATGCCTCCCACCCTGTGTTTCAGTTCTGACCACAGAGTTTGCCATGTCTGAATCAGTGGCACGTTGTGAAATAAATACACTCACAGCTCCCTAAGAATACCCAGTATTTAGCGAATATTTAGCTTACTTGTGTGTGATGCTCTTGGTAGCATTCACATGCATTCTGAGGGCAAATACTACAACCTACTCATTTTTATAGCCTCACACAGAGTGCTGGACACATAGTAAGTGCTTAATCCATTCCTGACGACTTGACCAGAATGTATAAATTTACCTTCCTTCCCTTAAATAAAACTCACAATCATATTTTGGTTCATCTGCAGAAGTGATTACAATTCTAAACTCTTTTTAGCTCCTTGGGCTACATTAAATGGATGTTGCCCTAAAATTAGCTTCCTCACTTTGGCCTTGCCAAGAATGACATCGTGTGAAGAATCCACCACCTGGGACAATGGATTCACTCCTCGTTTATTTTCTTGGGTGAAAACTGAAATGCATGTTTAAGCTGTGCCAGGCTTTGTGTGGTGGCTCTGGAATGCCTAGAAGGGCTGACCTGAAAAATAAGTTATTGCTTCTAGTTTAAAACCCAGTGAAGAAACTAGAGAAGAAGGGGAGGTGAGGGAGAATAAGAGAAAAGAAAGGCCTTATTTAGAAACTGAACTAAATATTTACAAATTAAGACTTGAGTTTACTAAGCTAAGCTCATCATTTTTGTCATTTAAATAAAGCAGTAAATTGGACGTTATTCATTGAGTATGGAATGTCATCTTCTATATGTGATGCATTTTTTGGTTAGTATCTGACAGTTCTGGAAAGAAAGGCCTGAGGATTAGGAACAATTAACTTCAGGGTACATTATAATAGAAAATATATTCCACTCTTGCTGAAAGGCTAAAGCTCTCACAGCCAGGAAAGCTTTCTCTAGTTTACAACAGACTCAGTGAAACTGAAAGAAAAAAAAAAGTTTCATACCTTCTAGCTGCATAGCTGAATGATGAACTAACATATCATCATTACATATATAACTGTTTACCATTCAATTGCTATTTTAGAATAGTATAGGATCCTTGAGAGAGGAAAAAGTAATGAATTCTACGGAAGTAAAGAATTGGTGAGTCATTTTTGCAATTCTCTAAGTCAACTGGAGTTGGTCTTTCTTAAAAACAAAACAAAACAAAATTCCCATCTATCACTTGCAAGAAAATGCCAGTGTCTGCCCAGGTGACAATGCCAGGTGTCAGCAGCAAAGACTATGACATCACATACCAAGTCTGCGTTAAAGGCAAACTAAAGGGAAAACATAATTTTGACTTCAAGGCTACACTTAGCAGGTTTCGCAGCTTCTAAGTTTCAACTGCTGGAGTATATGATCTTGAGAAGAAATCCAGACCACGTGTTCACACATAAATAAAAATGAGCAATCAACTGAAAATATAAGACATGGCCCTGCTGACTAATGCCTTGTCTTTTCCAATGGAGGGTCAGACGTATTCAAACCCAATCACAGGAGGATGGAATCAGTAAAGGTCAATCAAAGACAAGCTGAAACTCCAACCGTCTAGCTGACCTTCAGTGCTGGTAACAAATTGCTATCAGTCAATGTCAACTAATGACAGGAGCTCTTTGGCTAATCAATTGTTCTAAAAATGATCAAGAAAACTACTCACAGGATGGCTCATTTTCACATCAATGCCTGTGAAGTATGAAAAGCTCATTTTTTGAGTTTTTAATAAGCTCGTAAGTAAAGCAGTTACTTGGTAACAGAGGTCACCTTACTGAAAAAGACAGAACCTTTGTCTGCCTTTTACATATTCTTTTATTACCATATTATAGTAAAAATACGCCCTGGATGTGCCAGAGGGCTACATAATAAAGTAGGTAACACTTCGTCTACCTTTAAGACAAATGCTTCTGTGTTAGAGGGACCTCTATTTGGGAGTAAATAATTTCAAATGCATGTTTCAGTCGTTTACAATGAAAAGGCGTGGCCTCATGTTTACCAGTGTTACAGTCATTGTTACAGCTTAGCATGGAGAAGATGTGCTTCCTGTGAAAACACACATGGCCAAGTTCATGCCCCTAAATGCACAGTTACTAACTCTAGGTGATGAAGTTATTTGTCTTTGTTTAGAGATGATCTGCTTTCAGGATGCTGGAAGTCAAAGCAACGAAGAACAGAAGACTGGTGATTCACATTGGATGAGTCAATAAAATGAAAGGTGAGTACATTACAGGGTGTTCTTGGGAAAAACAGTTCTCTGCCTGTACACCTCATTCAGCACATCTGATAAGTTAGTAATATAGACCTTTTGATAACGGGGATCTGTGGAGTATACTAACTTCCCCTTTCTTTGTTACACCTGACTTTTTCCCATCAGGAAATCATTCTCCTATTCTGCCTGCCACCGCGTGCAAAGGCTGAGCAGCCCAACATTAAATACAACGAAAGCAGCACGTGGGTTCTGGAATGGTCTAAAGGCTGAGGCCTGTGGTCACAATTATACTTGCCTCATTTCTAAAAAGTGTATTAGTCGAAATGCATTACCGTGGCATTGAAATACAAGAAGTCCCAGGAGAAGTACAAGGCTTAAGAGGTAAGTGTGAACAAATACAGATCACTCAGGTCACTCAGACCTACAGACAAATGAAATGAAAAGAAATATATATATTACACTTTTCTTCATTTTTATGAGTTTTGTTTATTATAAACATTTTGTTTTTAAGCGCAACTGGAATTTTTTTTTTCCCTTAAAGAGAACTGTTTCTAAACAAGCAGTATTAACTTTATGTTTTCATCTGAAAAACTGCAAAGGGACAGCAGTTTCAGATTACACCCTAAACCTGAGTTGCTACGGTAGTTTTTCAAATTAAAATATCTTCAGTGGCCTCCACTGCTCTCAAGTTGTCCATAGGAAAGAAAGAAGGTGGCGGGGCGGGGGTGGGGGGGCCACTTAAGCCGAACCATAATTGGAAGTACGTGAAAAATGAAGTGTCAGTTTGGTCAATAAAGGGCAAAGGGCAAGGGGAACTGCAGCCCAAACTCTGTTGGCAATGTGCTCATTAAGACATCCAATCAGAGGGCTCCTTCCCACCTATCCCATTATTCATCGGACAGCTGACTGTTTCCAGTGCCTGGGCTGGGTCTGTTATTACTTTCCTTCTCCATGCAAAAAGGCGAGATGGTATATAAATCGTTGCTCAGTCATCTGGAACGTAATGTGGCCCTTCCCAACCTCCCTCTCGAGGCCCTCCCCACCCCCTCGCAGCCCACTGGCTTCCCAGGTCTCAAACAACTGCTTTGAGAGTCCCTTCAATAATAAATAGAATTGCCTTCTGCCTATAGGTTGCCTGATTCGTACAAAAGCTGATGGGGGGAGGGGGGCAATGGGGCAGTGGGAGGTACTGTGACTATTGATACATTATTATAAAGAAGTAGCAGGGTTTTCCAATTGTTCCTTTTAAAGAAACATGCTGTTTTGCTTTTTTTTTTTTTCTCTTTTCCTTTTTTTTTAGTGGGAGCAAGGTGACTATTGTTGATCTGGGTCCTGCCCCTGAAAGGAGAAGTTCGTAAGTGTTTTTTAGTGGTTCCAGAGACCCTTAAAGTCCTTTAGGGTTGAAATGTTTTACATCAAATTTCCGTGTCGAAATAATACGCATTCTTGATCCTCACAAAAGCAGCAAATAAGATGAGCTTTAAGTGGGAAACGTTCTCGAGAGAAATAGCCTTGCTTGTCTTCTCTGCTCCTATTCTCAATTCAATAAATCTTTGAATGAGTGAAATGTTTAGGCTCTTAATACATAATACAAATTAATCGTATCAGTCATCAAGCGCCTTCATAAATAACCTCAGTCATCACTCTCCTTAGTAGGCAAGACTAGATCCTCACTCCCCAGCAGAGTATAAACGCCCTGAGGCTAAGGCTGATTCTGTCTAGTTCATGGCAGTGTCGCCAATACAGAGGACAGCTCAGGCACTCGGAAAAGCGTTGTCGAATTGATCACAGAGCCGTCCACCGAATGCTCTGAGCTGCTTTCCCATGCCCTGTTGTTGCTGGTTGCCCTCGAGTGGGCTCAGGGTGACACCACGTGTGCAGAGTAGAACTGCTCCATACGGTTTTCAAGACTGTGACCTTCTGGGCGCAGATCACTAGGCCCATCATCCGAGGTACCTCTGGGTGGGTTCGAACTGCCAACATTTCAGCTGGTAGTTGAGCATTTAACTGCTTGCACCACCCAGAGTCTCCTTTTCATGCCTGGCCCACTAAAGTACTATTTCAAAAAAAACCAAAACCTGTTGCCGTTGATTCAATTCCAACTCCTAATGACCCTGTAGGACAGAGTAGAACTGCCCCATAGGATTTCCAAGTTGCAGCTGGTGCATTCGAACCGCTGACATTTTGGTTAGCAGCCAAACTCTTAACCACTGCGCCACCAGGGCAAGGACACGGTTATGTAGGAGCTTGGGCTCTGGAGTCAGGCTGCAAAGGTTAAATCCCACTGTGTGACCTTGGACAAATCTGCCAGCCTCTCTGAACCTCCACAACTTTTGCTTACCCAAAAACCGGTAGCCCTTAATACACTATTTTATTACTGTATTATTATCGTTTATTCTATTCTTTTCAACCAAAAAAAGGGACATGTCCAAACTCAAAATGTGGTCAATTATAGCTAAAGCTGCTATGAGTCCTGGAGAGCTTGCGGCAGCCCTCCTGGGAGGGAGGAAAAACTGATAGGAAAGAAGCACCAGTTTACTTGGCATTCTCCCACTCCAAACCACATACGTGCTTGAGTAGACCTGACTGTGGTCACTGGAGCACCGCACAGACTAGGATAAAGAAGACATGTGGAAGAGTCCAGCACCTCCAATGTGTACCTCCTATCATTAGACACAGCTGGGAGTCCTAAGCCGAAAGACCAAGGTCCTAGACTTGACTCTGACAGTTACTCACACCTGAATCTTTCTGAGCTTTGTTTTTTTTTCCTGCAAAATGGGAAAAAAGAACTCGTTGAAAGAGACAAAACAAGGATTCAATGTAGTATCTTTGAAAGTGCTCTGGGAAATTCAAGAGTACACAAAATTACTGTTGTAGCAGCAGCAGCAGAACCAACTAAACAAGCCTCTTGGAAGGGAATGCACAGATGTGAGGCCTCCCTCTTAAATGCCTTTTCAAAGGGTTTCACTCTGAAAGAATCAAGTTCCTGCAAGGTGTTAATATTCAATGAAAGCAGACATCGTGGGAAGAGTTGTCTTGATAAATAATTTGAGTTTGGGGAAAGATATAATATGCACATCAAGAATAAGCATTAAATCTCTGAATAAAAACATGGTTGGCCTGTCTTAATCACAAAGCTTACACAGATTCTCCTTACAACACCCAGGATTGGATTTTGTACCCCCCTTTTTTATGCTTAGGTAAAAATTTGTCCTGAAACTATTTCATCAATCAGAGCAGCTACCAATCTGGCAAATTATCAGGCACTTGAAGTCCCCCAGACTGCTGGAGTTCTAACTAGGAACGGTTACTGAATCTTGAAGTCTGTCAGACTTTAACATTTCCTGGATGATTTATTTTATTTACTTGGAAAGCCCAAAAGAATAGGACTCAGTTGAGCTATAGCCTGCTATATACCTCCACTGTGCTGCAGATAAGGTTCTTTACAGAGGACCAAAGCCTAGGGGATTTCTTTTTTTTTTTTTTTTTTTGGTACCACAGGTGCCATAATGAAGTGGTGAAAATTGAAAAGGAAGAGAAGAAAAAGAAACACAGTGCAAACAATATAGTAGAGAAAGTTTTAAAATATGTATTACTCCTGTCTGTGGGGGAAACACCTCTTTGGATATGTTCTTGACAGATTGAGTTATTTCTGTCTATTGGGTATGTATAAAGACATATTTATGGATTTATAAATCTTTGGAAGAGGGCTGTTATTTACCCAGTTGACTAAAATGGACTCAAACTGTGTAAATAACTATTTAGGACATGCACGATAGGCCAAATGCTGGCAGAGCTTACACATCCATGCCTGCCAGAAAAGGCAGACAGGGAAAACATGGAAAAGCCACTGTGCACAGTTAATCCGCAGGCTGCATAAAGACCCAGCTCCACAGGTCTCAGGGATGAAAAAAAGGTTTAGGAGGGTCAGGGTTGGCATGGAAATGTGCATAAGTTGTTGCAGCAACGCTTCCAGGCATCATTCCGCATTTAGCAGGAGTAAATCACACTGCCCACGTGAACCCACAGGGAAGGGCAAGTAAGAATACAGCTCACACCACCTCTGTCATTCAGCAGGGCTTCCAGGGGAACAGTAGAAACAGGAAGTTTCTATTGGATCACCGGGGAAGTCATTTTTTTCAGTTCTTTGGAGGGGAAATGGGGGAAGAGGGTAGGATGAGAAGAATCTTAGATAAAGGAATCAGGAAACTGGAACTTGAGGCCTAACGCTACACTGGGTCCTCAACGAGTCAACTTATCCATCTGTCAAATGGGGCTAGACCTCCTTTATCTGCCACCCAGCACTGTTTTAAGGTTCAACTGAGGTAATACAAGTGAGACAATTTTTGTGAAAGTGCTTTTGGAAAAAACAGGTGGTGGCCTCATATGAAGAAATGTAAAAAGGAAACTACGTAAGTCGAAAACTCTGGTAACGTGAAGAATACACGGCTCCTGGTTACAATAAAATTCATTATTAAATTGGCCTTAGGAGAACACTTGTTGCAAGGAAAAAGACACAGGCAAAATTCCTAATTCCTTGTCATGGCATCTCAGAGGGAAAGAATTAGTATTGGGCCCTGGCCCTCTGAAAATCCTTTTATCAGATTATGTTTAAGAAAACTGCTAGGCTACCATTTGAAATTCAAGCACATTTCAGCAGCATGCAAACCTTCAAAGCAGCAGCGAAACTACCTCAGTGTGGGTTGATGATATAGACTTTTTTTTAAAGCAAGAAATAAAAAAAGGAAAAGAAACAAACGAGCAAACCACGAGGCTGCGACCCCACGCAGCAGTTTTGGACTACAGGAGAGAAATGTAGATTCCATCCACACCTTTTGGAAAATGAGGGGGTGTAAGTGGAAGTCTGAAAGTAGGGCTTTATATCCAAAGTGCTGACACCACCTTAACTACAGCGCTGTGAACAGCAACACCATACCATATATATGCACATACTTGAAAGAAAAGAAGGCCCCTTGGATTTATGCTGGATATCATTTTCCAGTAGAAGTCAGAGGTCAGGGGTTACCTGTTTCTGCCTCGGCTCTGAATCAGTTTACTATTCCGGGCTGCGTTTTTACTAGACTGTAGTTGTTGTGAAGTCAGCAACTTTTCTTTGAACAATAAAATGTCTCAAATGCCTAAAATTCTATTTGTGCAAGTTATTCCCGGTGCAAATAGCAGACATGTGCCTAAAAAATTTGTTAACGCCCCTGTTTTTGTTTTCAAAGGAATCATGTGAAATTCACTGTAGACTTTGCAATTCTAACTGGTCTAGCCCCACTAAATTAGAAAACAAAATCCCTTTTGTTGTCTAACAGTACTTCGATGAAACACAATCATAAAGCCAGATTTTCAAGTATGTACCTACTGTGGGCTCAGAGTCAACTTCAATAAAGTAGTCTTTTTGTATTTAGACTGAGATTTCTCCTTTAAGCTTTAATTGCATTAACTGAACCCAAAATTCACTGCTGAAGATCTCATCAAACACGGAACAGGCAATTAAATGCTCATTTACCTTTTTGGTGAAGACTAAACTTACTTTTACAACTTTATTTCCTACTAGTTTTTTTTAGTTAGAGTCAGACATGGACACCCATGGACACCCACATGCATGCACAGGTATGTGAATACAAAGTACAACCCAAATTAAATCGGTCTGGTTTCTTTCCTTCTCCTCCTAACTTCATTTAGTCTGCTGTGCGATGAAGTCAAGCACTGAATAGATTTCGGTAAGCAAAAACAGAAAAATGGCTCAACCCAGTGGACAGGGAAGCCAAACACGGGCTTCTGAAAGGACAATTGCCTTCTAAGCATCTTCAAGACATCATTAACTGTAAATCCTAGTGGGTGTTTCTTCATGATCCCTTCAAAAGCATTTGAAGGGAAGAAATAATCATACTTTTAATTTGCATAGCAGAGTATCAGCGGCATACTATTTATGCACACTTGAACTTGGCCTCCGTCAACTTTCTGACCCTATTTTATGGAGGTAGCCAGGTGACGGGCTGTTAGGCAGCAAGAATGGCATAGGAGAAGAAAAGGGTCAAGGAATAAAATAAGATGAACTGACTCCCTAATTATACGGGGTTTATGTTCTAGGAAAAACTGTATAAATAGTACCTAACTAGACATGGCTGATTTTTCCAACCCTTCAAGATAAAACAGGGAGCGAAGAGAATGAGAACACCTCTCCTACCTTGCTCACTGCTGTTGTCCCCGCTGTGTGATGTGTGGCCACCGCTGGAAGGGCCCGGGGTTCCTCCTGAACGGGTAGATGCCGTGTCATCGTGATCTCGGTTCCAAGAGGGCTGTGGGGCAGAAATCAGAAATCCAAATGGAGCCGTCTGTTAACACTTGCCGAGTTAAGATCTCACGGCATAATGAGAAAGCGATGGAAGGCTAGACTGGGCCACCACACCCATCCCTCTCGGACCCCCTTTAAAAGTGGTTCCAGCTCAAAGCTACACTGACACATTTAAAATTTGCCGATTTCTCCTTCCAAGCTAAAATAATATCGACAAAATAGTTTTTCTGGAAGTAATCGTATGCTTTATTACCAAGGAAAACAGACACATTCCAGGCAAAGAGGGAAAAATTAATGCTGCCACTTGATTCTGACTATATTTTTAACATCAGCACACCCTCTGGCACGACAGCCTGCTACTCGGCAAATGCAAAATGAGAGTGGTGGTCTGTAGCTCTGGGGCTTACAGAGGCCTCTGATTCAACCAGGAAGACAAACATGGCAGCGCTTTCAAGACCTCACAATTAGGCCTGGGTCCATAATAGCTCGTATGTGTCAGCTGTTTGCCGGATGGTACGTGGCAAATGGACCAGGCACAGGGACAAAAAAGAAACGAGAATAACAATAGGTTCACATGGACTGTGTACACTCAGCCCCATGCCGAGCCTTCTTGTACTATTGAACGAAAAACAGATGTTGCTTCTTATCACTTGGTTCATTCGAAAGTAACAGTCAGATAGGAAAAACTGGCTGTAAATTAAATTCTTGGGGAAAACAATCATGGTGACACTTCTCCCAAATCTCCCTTTATCGCCAGAAAAGATTTTAATTAGCTTTTAGTGCTAGATTTCCAAACAGCCTGGTGAGTCACCGGGCACCCTGCAGGGCGAATGGGGCAGAAGAGAAAGCAGATTCTTGGCTCGCAAGGGTCTCGCCCTCAAGATTACGAGTGGGAATGCAGGATGATCTCGAATGTAAAGTATGTATACATCCTCTCAGTCATACAGTGTCATGGCTCATGACTGGGGACTATTAAAGTTAACTGACCCTCCCAATCTTTTTAACATGCCTAGCAAAATCAAAGTGCTCTTTGCTTATTTCTTGAAAAGTATTTTCACATCCCAGAGAAGATAAGAAGGACTGAGGAGATCCAAATGTTTTAAACACTCAGGGGGAGAAAAGTAAAGATCCCATCTAAGGCGTTGGCTGCTTAGGAATCCAAGGGAAAGATTCACTTTTCCTGAAAAAGATGCTTTCCCTGCTATGCATGCTGTCATCATGGCCAGAGTCCGAGAATAGCCTGAAAAATGAAATAAAGTCACAGAAAAATATGCCACTTGTCTGTTTGACTCAGCCATTATGCATATTCTAAAAAAAAAAAAAAACAGTGCTAATTATCTGCTGCGTCTGTGATTGAAAGATACGTGGGCTGTGAAAGGAGAGTTTATTGCAAATCCGTATTCTGCAGCATACCAGGAGAGTGCTGTAAGACGTAATCTGGGCCACATGCTCAGAATGCAAACAGTTAATGCATAAATTTTCAGTTTGTACAACTGCAGCTCTAAAAGGGAGACTTGTTTATTCAGAGCTCTGCAGACAGAACGGTACAGCACCCAGGGGGCAGCCAATGCCAGGCACAAAACCCCGGTGCCTCTACATGTAAAAGGATGTTTTTCTATGTGCTACAAATCCCACTTGAAAATATAATTAGAAGGAGAAAATGGCAAACTATTGCATTAACTGTAATTGAACAAAAGACCGGCAAGGCATGTGGGAGGCTGCAGGAACCCGTGGGAGTTTCAGGATGCATGAGATCTTGCGAGTGACATCTCCTGGGCACTCTCATTTTATTTATGTTGTCCCTCACTACTACTGTTGACTGGTGATCTGACTTGTAATTAATAGAAAAGCTAGCGATAACGAGCTAAAATATAGAGCAACAGACTTACCTCATCAGAAACATGTTTGTTAATCTGATTAAGACCAGAACTCCAAAAAGGTGATTTAGAACCAAAGAATTATACCATGTTATACAGAAAACTGTCCTCCTTCATGCTACAACAGACCTGATATATTCGCTATCTTCTAATGAGCTCCACTGATTTATTCAGCTCTGCTCCGCTCCCTCCCCCACTTTTCTCCTGTGCAGGATGTAGATTAATTCAATGCTTAATTGTTTGGTAAATTCAATTTTCCACATTCTATTCTGCATAGCTTTAGCTAAGGTTCTTAAATCTTCAGCGGTGAGCCCTGAGCCCAGTGTTTGTGATCTGTGCCTACCTTTTTTCAATCACCATTTTTCTTCATCCACCACTTAATTCACCATGAAAAGATTTTCCTTGCTGGAAATTCTGATTCCGCTATGATCTGTGAGGCATTCCAATTCATTGCATTTTCATTGTGTTGGGTCTTAGATGCTGGGCTCCTCTTTTCTCACAGCTATCGCCACATTATACAGGCACTCATGCAAGAAATGTTGGATTCCACCTCAGTTTATCCAAATTTTGTGCAACCTATATGTTTAAATGTGTGTGTTCACCCAAGGTAGGAGCCAATATTTTCCACCTAATATCATTCTTCTCACAGCCTTGCTCTTCCAGGTCTGTGAATACGGAATGCACTTCTATGAAATGAAATCTAACTTCTGTGGTCCTCTCTTGGATTAGCATTTCACATACTAGTGTTTCAAAAACGGTGTAGTCACATGAAACTGAGCATTAGAAGAAATCCACAAGGTTACCAAAACAAAGCAAGAATTATGTTTAGTTCAGTTCATTAAGCATGATTAAAGTCTAAGTATCAAAAATAGCTCATGAACTCTTCCAGTATAAATATGTAAGACAGCCCTAATCAGAAAGAACTCCCCCTAAATCCATTGCTAACGAAACTCAGTTACAATAATATACCTTGGTGACTGTAAGTGGCAAACAACATCATTATTATTTTTAAAATAAAATATGTGCATATGATTATGTACATTTATCTGTGAAGTTGTGAGTTGCTTGGGGCCACTTGTAAAGGAAGGCTGACAGACAGAATAAAATCAAATGATGCACTGCATCGGATGCATAGCAAACCTTAGTCATGGTTCCAAATTAAGTCTCAAAGATGTTTCTTACTTCAACGTATATAATTCCAGAGTAAGCAATGGCTGTGTTCTCATCCTTTGGAAGTAAACCAAGACAAGAGGCCCTAACCTCTTGAAGCCCATGGACTTTCTATGGAAGACTTCAAGGAGGTCTTGTTTTAAAAATATTTGTGTTTATGTACATACTTTCATTTTTTTCCCCTCTGGGGATAGTGTTCATAACTTTTTATGAGATTCTCAGAGGGGTATGTGATCCTCCAAAAGTTTGAGAACCCCTGCTTTAGGAGAAGTTCTCAGGGTTAGACAGGTAAACCAGGGCTGGAAAGGATCTTACGGATCATCCAGTCTACACTGTAACTCCAATTTTGAAGGCCAGTGGTTCCCCAGCTGAGGGCATTGGTGGCTCAGTGGTACGATTCTCACCTTCCATGCCACAGACCTGGGTTCGATTCTCAGCCAAGGCACCCCATACACTGCCACCACTCATCTGTCGGTGGAAGTCGGCATGGTGCTACGATGCTGAGTATATTTCAGCATAGTTTCCATACTAAGGCGGACTAGGAAGGAAGAAAAGCCTGGTGATCTACTTCTGAAAATCACCCAATGAAAACCCTATGGATCACAATTGTCCAATCCACAGCTGATCGTGGAGACGGTGCAGAATTGGGCAGCATTTTGTTCCATTGTACCTGAGGTCTTCATGAGTGGGAGGCCAACCGATGGTAGCTAACAACAACATAGTCCTCCAGACACTATATGCATTGACAGAGGCAGCCAGCTAGGGCTTTGCTCCATCAGGAAGTTCTTCTTAGTCAATATATAAATATATCATATAATATATAAACCAAAAGGCCTCTCTTTAATCTCTACCCATGCTTTTTTCCAGTTCTGGGGCCCCAAAAGAGAGCCATTTTAATTTACCTGAAATAACTTGAGGCAAGCTATGGTTCCCTGTATGCCTTCTCTCTGAGACAGCTGGAACACACTCATTTCTTTCTACCATCCCTCAGCAATGCTCCACAGTAAGCAGTTTGTGTTTTATGATAAGTTAAATTCATTGAGTAGTATTTTTTTTATTTATAAGGCAATTTCACTGGTGTCTGGGATTGATATTGAAATGGAAGTGGTAGCCTCCCCTAACTATAGACTCCTCCAAGGCAAAAATGGTAGCTTAATCTCCTCTGTCTTTCCCTTTTTTCCCCCAGCATAGTGTATGACTTGTATTCCAAACCCATTGCCATCAAGTCAATTCCAACTCATAGCTACCCTGTAGGACAGAGTAGAACAATCCCATAGGGTTTCCAAGGTGGTGATCGTTATGGAAGCAGACTGCCACTTCTTCCTCCTGTGGAGTGGCTGGTGGGTTCAAACTGCTGTTAGCAGCCAAGCACTTAAACACTGCACCATCAGGGCTACCCTGACTTGTGTTCAGCACTCATTAAATACTTACTGAACTAAACTAAATTGTTCATTAGTTACTGTTTCACCAATATTTTGACAAACAAACTTCAACTTCAAAAACTAGCCTGCCTTCCTGAATAAAGCTATTCATCAGTGACTTTTTTTTCCTTCTTTCCTTGATGAATCCTTTCTCCAGCTATGCCTTAAATTTGGACATACTTCAGGATTCGGTCCTCTTATCCATTTCCATGTTTTTCCTTGGACTATTCTTTTCACTATCACAGTTTGAGTTGTCACACACATGCTACCAAGTTTGTGTCTCTGGACCTTTTGTTTGGTCTTTAGACTTTGTAGGTCCCAATACCTGCTAACTATCTCTCTGCAAAGAGTCCTGGTAGGTAAAAACTGTTAACATGCTAGGCTGCTAACCAAAAGGTCGATGGTTTGAGTCTACCCAGAGGTATCCAGGAAGACAGGCCTGGTGATTTACTTCCCAAAAATCAGCCTTTGAAAACTCTGTGGAGCACAGTTCTATTCTGATACACATGGGGTCACCAGAGTCAAAGTTGACTCAATGGCAACGGGTTTATATTTCTGCAAAAATGTCCACCCAGCTCAACAAGCCCAAAGCTAAACACTTCCTCTCCCCACCAAATCTCCTACTAGTTCTTCTTTGTTCTCAGTCCTCCCAGTGAACCCAGTGCCATCAAGTCCATGGTGCAAATCTGAGAACCATCCGTGACCTCGCTCTCTCTTTCTCACCACCTCCCCATCCAATCAGTTATCAAGTCTTGACCATCTTTACCTGTAAATTGTTCTCAGATCAATCTCGCATTTTCTATATTAATGATTGCTCTTCTTCTTTAGGCCCACATCACTCCCCCACTTTAAAAGGCTCAGTTTCATAGAATACAAGCTTAAGGAGGGCAGACATTGTATCAGTCTTGCTTACCATTGCATCCTGAGCACCAAGTACAGTGCCCAGTAATTTGCTGGCACTCAAAAACTGTTCGTTGAAAGAATGAATGACTCTTACTGCCTATAGAATACAATCTGGTATACAAAGCCCTTCACAATCCAGCCCCTGGGGACCATTCTTCTCCTTTTTTGCTTATTCTCCAGCAGCACCCAATTGCACTTGATTTCTGGTAGATACCCTGCTGCTTATCCCTCCGGACCCAAGTTCACCTTTCCATCTGCGTGGAATGCCCTGCTGTGCCCTGCCTGACCCTAATCCCTGATTACCTCCTACATTTTATTTAAGGTAAAGCTCAGATATCACCTCCCCCAGAAAGCCTTCCCTAATACACACACACCACCTCCAGCATGAGTCAGGCTCAGAGCATCTCATGTACACCTCTGTCATTACATTGCTTTGTGGCTGTCTCTGATTCTGCACTATGAATGTTTTAAAGTCCAGGACTACATCTTATTTTCTATTTTATTCTCAACCCTAGGGAAATTTCTCTATCATGGTAGATACAAATACACGTTTCTAATGAATGAATAACCTAAGTACTATGTTTCGTGTAGTGAAAAACAGGTGAAATTGTGCACTACAGATCAGAAGTAAGCACAAGTAAGCCTGTGTGTACCTTGCTTATTGGGTAATCTGTCCCTGATCTCATCAGCATGATGCCACAATCATGTTTTCAAATCAAAAATAAATAGTAGGGTTTTTGTACTTAGTTTTAAACTTCTGTCCTACCGGTCCCATTCAAAAAGGTGAATCATTGCAAGTCTAGTGATTTTCACTCTCAAGGGGTCAGCTAGCAGCTACACAGAAATTGACAGAAACAGTCACAGTGCTAAAAATTTGAAGTCAGTCTGCACCTGCCAATAGGCAGCTTTCTCTTTTGGGAGGTACATTTACTGTTTCAAACCACTAGGGTCTCCTTAGGAAATGATCTCTAGTGACCTGAAAGAGCTGGCTTGTCTCCAAACGTGAACAACCCAGTCCCTCCAGATCAGAGGAGCCACCAGTCCACGTGGGGAATGTGACAATGTGCTATGATGCACACGCATGCACACACGCTCACATCCCCACATCTGCACGTGTGCACACAACACACACATTCACACACGCACACCCTGCATGCCCATGTAGCATAGTGGACAGGGTCACCAAACACCTCCACCCCGCACTGCCAGGGTGGCCACATCTAATGAACCCTACCCCTTTGATGTTTCATCTCTGTCTAAATGGTGTCTCTCAGGATCCTTACATGCACAGAGGTTCAGCAGAGAAGACTTCTTGTACACCCCTCAGTCAATGATGTCATTCCAGGAGAAGGAAACAGAGAAACCCATGTCCAGAAAGATGAGGAAGAGAGAAAGGGCCCAAGTACTGCTGTGAGACACACATGCATATCTATCTGTGTGTTCCTGAAGCTGGGGGGAGACAGGGTGCTGAGCAGTTTTTTTATTTATAGGTGTTTAAAATCTGGACCCTGGTGCAGCAGTGGTTAAGGGTTAAGGTTGGCAATTTAAATTCACCAGCAGCTTCTTAAAAACCATATGGGGCAGTTTTACTCTGTCCTATAGGAGACCCTGGTGGCATAGTGGTTAAGTGCTACGGCTGCTAACCAAATGGTCGGCAGTTCGAATCCGCCAGGTGCTCCTTGGAAACTCTATGGGGCAGTTCTACTCTGTCCTATAGGGTCGCTATGAGTCGGAATCGACTTGATGGCACTGGGTTTGGTTTTGGTTTTTATAGGGTTGCTATGAGTCAGAATTGACTCAATGGCAATGAGTTTGGTTAGGTTTTGTTTTGTTTTTTGGTTTATTTAAAATCTGATAAGCTTAAATTCCTATTTGAAATTCTAGTGCATCCATTAGTATGTTTGATAGTCAAAACATGCAATATAGTCATTCAATTCACTCAACCAACACTTAATGAGCACCGACAGTTTGCTAAGAAGAGACAGCAGTGATTCAGTGGCAGAATCCTCACCTTTCATGAGGGAGACCTAGGTTTGATTCCGGCCCACTGAGTCGCACGCACAGCCGCCACCCACCTCTCAGTGGAGGCTTACATGTTGCTATGAGGCTGAACAGATATCAGTGGAGCCTCTAGACTAAGAAAGACTAGGAAGAAAGGCCTGGCGATCTACTTTCAAAATCAGCCAATGAAAACCCTATAGATCATAAGAGTCCAATCCTACCGTGCATGGGGTCACCATGAGTCAGGAGCCAAATCTATGTCAGCTAACAACAACAACGATTTGCTAGATCCCTAGGTAAAGTCTGCTCTGCACCAGACTAACAAAACATACTCCTTTTGAGGCTGTGTCTACTCCACTTCAAATACAAGTTAATTCAGAAAAAAGAAGATAAAGTTCTTTATATGAATTTCCAAAACAAAACAAAACAAAAAAATCCCTGGATATGATTAAGCAAAATTCATTTAGCCAAGACAAGTTTGGGCAGTATTGTGTTGTTTTTAAAGACAGTAAAACTGCCCTCTTACTTTTTACGCATTTTTAAATGTCATAAACATCGGTAAATTACTAGTTCAGTGGAAATGCACGCTGCAGATTCAGGGACCATGTCTAAATGTGCTTGAAGATGGTTTCGACATTCTGTGAAACAGTGTTTTAGGGAACCTTTCATAAGTCCACACTCTGTCCTGCCGAAAGAGGATACAAGGAAAGACAGGTGATGGTTGGTGCTGGCCAACTGGACCAGGCTGAGGTGTTCGTGGTGATGGGCCATGCTCCCCTTTGGCGGGGAGGCAAACTTTTTAAAATGTTATCTCCCTCAAACATTTCTTCCTTGTTTCTGCATCAATTCTCCTTCTTGTCCTCATTTCCTTCCCTGTCCTCTCCCCCACTGCCCTGTTTTTGCCAAGTCTGCTGACCTGCTAGGGTTCTTGTTGAACCCTTTTTTAATGCTGTGATGAAATGTGCTTATTACCCCCCATTTAATAGAGGCCTGAAGGGTAATTCTGGTGACTCAGCGCAGATGGTAAATTAGTGGTAAGACAATGGAAATCCAGCATCCCGTCTCAGAACCTGTGGCTCTCACACTTCCTTTTCTCCCCACGCCGGCCTGTCATGTTTGCTGTTGTGGACTTTTAATCTAGAAACGCATCTCCACAATCATCCCAATTACCCCTTAGTTCTGGCACTGGCTATGCTGGTGCCAGTGGTATCTTTACACACAAAATAAGTGTGTCCAATTCAGCATCTAATAAGGTAGATTTCTAAACCCTTAACAGATAAGAATTCTGGTGTGTTGTTTAATATATATATATATATATATATATATATATATATATATATATATATACATACACACATTCATGATGATAGTGGTGGGTATTTGGTGATGGCAAAGACAGCATCCATTAAATTGAGTTCCATATTCCCCAGTTCTCACATACTACAAATAAAATCTATAAAAATTAAAATTTTTCAAACATTGAACCCTCTATCTCTGTGTAATGAGGCATGTAGGGAGGAGGAAAAGAATTTTTGTGCTTTTTTTTTTTTGCCTTTGGTGAAAATTCTCCAAGGAGTAATTTCATCTTTAAATGAAAAGTGTTGTATCAGGTGATTGCGCAAGCCCCAGGAACCACTGAAGCCTTGGATTCAGACATGGAGACACACATGTGCACCCGTGTGTGCCCACTCACACACATACAGAAACATGCGCACAGCGCATGCACAAAGAATAAGGCAAAACACTATGGAAAAGCTAATTTAAATTAAATTTATAAACTAAAGATTTTTCATGTTGTTGTTATTGTTAGTTGCCGTTGAGTCAATTCTGACTCACAGAGGCCCTACATGTGCAGAGTAGAACTGTGGTCCACAGGGTTTTCTTGGCTATGAGCTGAAATTGACTCAATAGCACCTAACAACAACAATCTTAACAGAAGCAGATGCCAGGCCTTTTCTCCTGCGGTACTGCTGGGTGGATCTGAACCGCCAACGTTTAGGTTAGTAGACATTTTGCCTACATTTCAGTGAATGTCCAAGCTTTATCCTCTGTGCGATACTTGGGCTGGCTACCCTGGCAGGTAAGGGCAGTAGCCTTGGGAAGCTCGAGCCTAGCACTGCGGGTCGCCCTCGCAGTGTTCCTGAAAACTCTACTTTCCCACAGCTTGATACCTTTGAGGTCTCCACATTGGTCAGCTCTTATTAATCCACAGACTTAATTCATGCAAGAAGTTAAAAATGAATCCACAATACTAAAGAGAAGTCTACAGGTAGAAACCACAGCCCAAAGTATTCCAAAAGTTCTCCTGATGAAATCTCACAGCACTGATACTTTTTTGTCCAATTTTTCTACATTGAGATCAATGGTCACTCCATCCTATGGTAACCCCACCATGATCTAAGAAGATAACGTAGATTTCCAACATGGGATGCGTTCAGACAAATTACAAGAAAAAAGAATAATTACAACCAAAGGGAAACTTTGACCAAGAGTTGACAATCAGTTTTACCAAAACCTCAAAACTGGAAAGTAATGAAGTGTTAATGAATAATTTAGAAATGACTCAATTGTACCAAATGTCCAAATTCTACTAAGCAGTTTGCTGTGGAGAAATATCTCATGAACAGAAGATAAAGCCTTAGGACACTAGGCATTTTCATAAAAGTATTTATTTACATTTTAATAATGTTTCATTTTTCTATGCTGCTGTATCATGGCTGGGATGTTATTAATAAATGCAAACTATTATATTTAATGATTTTAAAGACTCTATATGCTTCTGACGGCACTGGGTTTTTTACTGGGTATATGCTTCTACTCCTGGAATCATACCTGAGAACTCTAGTTCATGGAGTTAAATGTTTGATTAAAAAAATAAATTAAAAAATCCCTAATCCAACTGGCACCACTACATTTGCATCCAAATATTTCAAACTATATTCTCTCGTTATCTGCCGACAGCTAATTGCTGAAATTCAGATTATTTTCTATCATTTCTATTTAGTAGTGAGGGAAGAATCTGTGAATTATATTCCAGTTAAACCTGTTGCTATAAAGTCCTTTTGTAAAAGCGTTTGCTTCTCAATGTTTTATTTTACATTTGTAACAGTATTCAGTGCTCCTGGTTCTGCAAACAAATTAAGATAGAATAAACTCAAAAGTGTCTTACATAAAGCAATCCTCAAACCACAAACTTTCTAGACAACCATCCTCACAAAGAGAACATCCAGTAACTCCAACAACACAGAAGACATTGTATCCTGAGTACCAGCAGTTGATAAGACTCTGTAAGCTATTGGGTCTCAGCATGAAGCATTTGCCCTCATAAATGTCGAAAAAAGTACTTAGCACAAGGTCTGCACATAACCTATCATTTGAATTTTAACTGAAGAGCCAACCTGCAGTGATTGACTCTGCTATCTCAGCAAGACATCTGAGTGTCTGGTCTCCTTCTACACCACTATGACATCACAATTATGGTAACCCCCCTTCACAAGGATTAAAATAATATTTTGTTAAACATTATGATTACAAAATGCTCTATAAAATAACACTCTCCCCCACTAACCAGCACCCAGTCTTCCCTCCCCAAATCAAATTAATGTTTTTAGAGGCTAGGCAGAATACAAATAGGAAGCTAAAATATTATTTAATATAACCATTGCTGTCGAGTCAATTCTGACTCATAACGACCCTACAGGACAGAGTAGAGCTGCTCCATAGGGTTTCCAAGGAGCAGCTGGTGGATTTAATTGCTGACGTTTTGGTTAGTAGCTGAAAACTGCTGCGCCACCAGGGCTCCCTTATTTAATATAAAAAATTTTTTTTAATATTTAATATAGATACTGTTTATTGATGGTTTACTATGCTAAATGCTTTACATGTATTCCTATTTAGTTCTTACAGAAGCTCAGTGAAGTGGGTGCTATTATTATCCCCATTTTGTTGATGACAAAACTGAGGCTCGGAGAGGCGAGTGACTTGCTCTCTCGTAGCAGAGTCGAGATTCAGACTCAGAGCACTTTGACTCTATAGTATGTATACTTCATTGGGACACCACCTGCCACAAAGGATGGAACTAAAAGTTGCAATCGGAACACTTCGTTCTCTCTCAAGTGTTTTTGGAGTTTTCTCTTTTCGGTTTCTAAACCCTGACACCATAAAAAACCATAGGATCCATAATTGTGAAGTCAGAGAGAAAACAATAATTCAGCCAAGATGTAGTCCAGTTTTATTCCACCACTATCTTAACAGCAATGTACTTTGGGTAAAATACTCTTGGAAATTTATATTTTACCACTGATTTCCATTAACAATTAGCAATAGGGTATTTTCTAACTTCCCTTTTTTTGAAGCACTGCCAGCTTTTTATATTTTCAATCAAATTTCACTTTTAAAGTGTCTGTTATTCCTCAAGGATTTCTGAACCTTTAAGCTTTCTGCTGGTGTTAAATTTGGAGGTGGGGAGATTAGTTCCTTTTCCTGCATTATTTATCTGGGATAAAATCATCAAAGAGGCTTCTCTCAAAGCATCTTGAAATTTCATTTGAGTTTCTAGTTCCTAGAATGGCCCTGTTCTCTGTATTTCAAGGCACTTAACTGGGAGATCAACCAAAGCAACTGTGAATTTCAGCAGCAGAACGCAGAGCTGCATTGCTGGTATACTTTTTTAAGAAACCCCAGTTAGGCAGAAGGCCATTCTTCAGCCATACCTGAGGCTGTTATTCTAGAGGCTATTCATACCATTTCAGCAGTCATAGAGTATTCGGAATATTGGAAGTATTCTAAAGAAGTGAAGGAAATCCCCATCATTGATTTGTTACTGATTTATTCTCTCCTTTCCCTACTGGCATGTTCTTTACATGCCCTCAATAAATATTAAACACTCAGACAACTCACAGTTAGGGTGGCAAGCAAACCTTTAAGACGTTGCAACAGTAGAATGGAGAACAATGCCCCTAATTGAAAATGGTAGGGTAATTTGGAAAATAAAATGAGTTGCTGCAAATTCCGAATTCCCAAATAAAAATGTTTATACTCACTCAAATGTAGATTGTTATTGCTTTTGAATAACCATTAGAATAAAAAATGTTTGAACACCCACAATACACTCGATCTGCACAGCAGAAGCATTGACAGACCTGTTTCTGTTATTTTGTGCAGGCAGCTGCTATTTCTGTTGGTAACTTTGTCATTTAACATCACTTACACAGTCCCAATCTATGGTGAAACAAGAGACCAAGCCACCAAATACACACAACCAGTGTTAAAAATGTCATGGACAATATTCCTCAGAAAATTTGAGAACATGTTAGGGACAGGGAACACGTGCTAAAAGACAGGAAGGGGTTAAATGGTACTGTTACTTTTTTTTTTTTCTTCCTCAAACATATTAATTTATCATCAAGATTAATTCAAAAATGCAAAAGTCCTGATTCTTTCTGGCAGAAGCTGGAGCCAAAAAAAAAAAAAAAAACTATGACAATTAAAATGAAAATAGAAAACTATTTGCATCTGGGGCTATACAATACAAACATGGAATGACTCTGTAAGAGATGATATTTATCTGTACCCTGAGGGTAATCTTTATTATCTACTCAGGGTTATGCCACTTTTGGCAGAGATGCCACCTCTGTCTCATGAAGATAAATGCCATATGCTCTGTAGGGTTATGGCGCATTTCCTATAAATAATGTATACAATAGACTGTAAATAAATAATACATTTATCGGAACTGTTCAAGAGTGAAGGGCAGGGTGGCTACTCACGAGACAGAGTCTCATATGAACGGACAATTTAGAATAAAAGTGATGTTCAATGGTGAGTTATCCCAAAGTCTTCACACTAAAATATTCTTATGCAGGATTTCAAAACAACTCCAGGTCTGCCGGGAACTTTGGAGCATATGTTTCAACTAAACCCCAAACACCCGATTTAATTCTACCACTCTGATGACAACATCATAGCTAATAGCATATCGCTATTAGCTGTTATTTTTAAATAATTCTCTCTCTACATTGCTGGCTTTTAGGATCAATACATAACTAGGTTTAAAATGTCATATATAAGTTTTTGCCCCATGAAACACACAGTGTTTGTTTTGTGTTTTTGTTTCCATGAGAATAACTTTAAAATTGCAGTAAATAGAAAGGAAGGCAAAAAAAAAAAAAAAAATTCCAAAGAGTTCACCTTCTGTAGTTAATTTGCTAAGAGTTTTACACTGTAAAAATTGCTGTCCTTGTACCCCGCCAAAAACGTATCTCCCATTTGAAGCCCCATAGACACATCAACACTCTGCTTCATGTAAATAGGGTAAGTACACCTTTAGGCCTCAGATATTGTACAGCATTTAGTTTGAAATTAAATTTTCAAATCACTAAGGAATTGCCTCTGAATAACAGAGAACACTGCAGGTCACAGTTAATTATAGTTTGTCTATGAAATTAAGTAAATGTTTGAGAACACATCCCAATAGTTATGGAGACATTAACAGGAGTTTTACTGTCAAAGAAATTGTTATTCATTCAGCTTCTAATATTTCTAAGAGAGAGAAACCTTTTACAAGTTGGGATGGGATGAGAAAACTTGGGTTTACATCAAACTGCTCCTTCATTGTCCTTTTGATGGCTATGTTGATTTCATTGTAAACTTCATTTTCTAGAGTTTCATAACAGTCATAAGCACACTCCACTTTAAAGAGTTTCTATGGGACATTATGCAAATGCAAATTCAGAATGAAATGCAAATCATCAAGGTCTGGGACCAAATATGGACCATCAACTAAGTATACAGTCACTGAAAGCAAACATTTAGGCATTAAGAGGAAGACCACAAAGGGGCTGATATGAATCCTTATATCGAGTATTCACAGCCGTCAGGAAGGCAAACAAGGACAACAGTTTCCAGTTTTTCACCTCATTGTAAAGCACAGGTTGGGAATATTTGACACTTTGGTCTCTATTCATTCCTGTTCTAAAGTGAGTAACATTTTTCATCTTCTCAATAAAATACACCCATATGCGGATAATAACCCACAAGGTACCCAAATAGGGAAATGAGATCTACCAGACTAGTTCAAGCTCAAATCTCAGGCAGAGGTTTACCAAACAGTAGAAAAGAAGTAATCGGGGAAAGAAAGAACTATAGTTCCGCCTTGCTAAACAGTCAACAACACAGATACTTACAGCCAGTAAATAGTAAATATATATAGCATGTTTTTCAGTGTAAGGAAAAATATATAGAAATGGGAATTTATTAGCAATGATAATTAGTTCCAAGTTAGTTTATATTTCCAGGGAATAATTTCACTCAAAATTAGTTATTTACATCTATTTTCTAAATAAGAAACCTGGTGGCACAGTGGTTAAAGCGCTTGGCTGCTAACCAAAAGGTCAGCAGTTCGAACTGGCCAGCAAAGACGTGGCAGTCTACTTCTGTAACAATTACAGCCTTGGAAACCCACTGGGGCAGTACTACTCTGTCCTGTAGGGTCACTATGAATTGGAATCCACTCGATGGCACACGACCATAAACTTGTTAAACTCGTAAAAAGTTGTGGTTATTTAGAAAGTAATACTTAGTAAGCTTATTAATAGAAGTTTTCCTTTCTATGGTAGAATATGATTTCGTTTTAGCTTTTAAAGACCCATAACATTGTACGCTCAAGGTTCTTTACCTTGCGAGTATAAATCCTATTAATTGTAAAAGGAGTCATTAAAAAAAAAAGTGTCAAGGGAAGAATTAATTGTAGGAACTGTATTTTTGAGAATTATAAACAAAATTAATTTTTACAACTCATTTATCCTCCCATCAGTTCATGCCATAGACAATGGTGTATAGCTCATGGCAAAGACACTGCATGATTATTTCATATCTTAAAAAGAGTTAATGACTTAGTTCTGGTTCTAACTGTATTCGTCTTCACAATAGTTTCCAGGAATATGCCATGATTTAAAAAAAAAAAAAAAGAGATAGACAGTTGTGTGCATAACCATGCCAATGAGCTACCTGCCACCATAAAAGGGAATAAAACTAAACAAACTGACTGCCAAATAATCAATGTATTTAAGAAAGACAAGTTTCTCCTTATTTCCCATATCGCAGTGACAGAGTTCCTTGTTATTAGCTTCGTAAATATATACTTATGATACTAATAAACAACAGGTGTATAATTCAATAAACTTAGAGATAAGCATTTTTTTCATCAGAGAACAAACTTTTTCTGGCATGTTTTCATCAATTTTAGGAATTTTGAGCCAAGAAAGTCAAGAAATATAAAATAGTTTCAAAAGATTTGCCCTCTTGTATTTTCCTTTAACAAGGACATATTTTCTAGATTAAGAAATGCTATTTTGCAAAAGAGTGTGCAGAGTCTAGCAAAGTGTTGCCAATTGCTTTAATTCTGTGCGCTTGAATGCATTAGATTGATTGAAATTGGGCTGTAGTGACAAACGTTTAAATGAGTATATTCTTGCTTATTTCACAGGGTATCCTTTATGCCATTTATTAAAATGTCAAATTTCTAAGTGTGGGAAATTCAGCAATTGCCCAATATAGGTATACTTTCTAGAGAGACCATTTAAGGTTCCAAAAAAGCATTCCCCAATTCCTATAATCCTGAAAGCTTGGCATATTAATTTAAGTATAGAGGGAGGATGTTCTTTTACATCACACAGACATTCTCATCTGCTTGAATTTTTCAAAATTGATTTTACACATGCAAAGTTTATTCACACATGTTAAGAGCAGTAAAATGGCCAGACTTTTACTGAACCCCAAATGTCAAATTTTGGAACTATTGTCAGAACTTCAGTTGGGAGACTGTATTTCACATACAGAAAATTCTAGCTTTTTCAGCAGGTATTATATTCTAATGTTTCCTGCTGATTAAGGACAGCAAGCCCAACATGATTTACAACGGTCCTGTTTTACTTGGAATTTTGAAAACCTTTAAGTCTGGTATCTGTACCACTGTCAGATAGGCTGTGTCACATGTTTTCTATTTTTATTTCTTTATTTGTAAAAGAATACTTTCCCATAATTTTGATTTAATTTCTAAACGTTAAACTCCTTTTTTGGCACTTAGGAGAAAAAGTAACAATTTTTTGTTTCGATTGTAACATAAATTCAAGTACTACTTTGATACAAATATGACAGACATCATAATCCAAAAAAGGCTATGTAAAATGCTACAGTTGCAAACATTTAAGACTATGTAACAAAAATGACTGAGAATGGTATCAGTTTACTCTTCTTCAACTATTTCCCTGACAGTGGAGTCAAATAATGTTGAATTATAGACCTTGTTACAGGAAGTCTTATTTCATGTTCATTTTTTGATCACTTCCCTGCAAGTCCCTATAGGAATTTGGCTGTATGCCGACTTTCCTTTAAGAGTTTCTGTATACATACTTGGGTTGTGTTTGATGATTAAATGATCATTTATTAAAACTTTACCATTCCCCATTTGTTCAACATGTTTACTTTGCATAAGAAAATATTGTTGTTGCAATGGAAAACATAATATTACCAACACAAAAATACTTCATTTGAATTCATGTTGACATTATTTTCATTTATGGCAAGTGTCTTAACATAACTTGTTATGCACTCGTCACAGTTTTTCCAACTCCACCTGTGAGAGAAGGTAAGCTAGTTTTATAACAGTAAGCCCCATGGTAATATGTTAGCCTATCTGCTTGGTCTTAAAACCACAAGATTTCTACTAGGGCACCACAAACAGTCCTTGTTTTTTAAGAGTATGCAGTTTTCCTGGATAATTTTCCTTCCGTCACCCAGTAACAGCTGTGTTTTAAATCTTTTTGGACTATGACAAACATTTTAAAATTTAAACACACCCATGTTTGAAAACATTATGATTTAAAATTTGTTTATGTTCAAAGTAGGGCAATAATAGCATGGTATTTTAGTTTTTTTTTTTTTAAGTATGGCCCACATTTTTATCTCTCCCCCTTCCTCTTCCTTCTCCTCTTCCTCTACTATTTAAGTTTCTCCATGTTTTTTAATAAAAGTCTCTGCATTAGGACTGATAGCAAGAGCACACACAACCACTCTATATGTTTCTGCATGGTGAGCAATGGAGTCATTCTGCTGGGAGAGGGATTGCTATTTGAGTGACCTATTGCCACTTTAAAAATATAACCACAGAGCTAGTTAAATCACTGAACAATAGTTACTGTTATGGGGCTTTACTTTGCACAAACTAGCATTAGTATCATTGCTTTCCATTAACCATGGAACTTGCACTGGGGACTTCCAGACAGAGAGAGAGAGGAGCTATGAAATAAGAATAACTTTTGTAGTAGTTTATTAGCATTTAGGCTCCAGGACATTTAACAATGGACTTGGTCCAACCTATCTGCATATACCCTGTATTTCTCTTTTTTTCTTATTGTTTTTCTAAAATGTTTTCGAGTGCCCCTATTAAGAAGCAATACATTTCCACTCTGAAGTTCAAACATAAATACACTCTAAAAGCCAATCCTAAAGTAACAATAAAAAACACACCTAGTAAGCAACTAACTTCTAATTCAAAAGGCACTAAGCAATAAAGGTCCTAGAAAGAACATCCCAATTAGCCAGTATAGTGACAGGCAGTCAGCACCTTATTATTTAATCATTAAAGAGAATCTTGCCATAATTTCTCTTTGACATAGTTCAGAAAAAAAAAAGAATTAAGAATAGACCACATGACCCACAAAAACAACCAAAAATAAAGTCAGAGGATGCTAAGACCCCATTGGTCTCAAGACCTGTGGACTGAGAGGTTCCAGGATCAGGCAGAAGTGGGACCCTATTAGGCATTTACAATTTAAACAAGACTATCAAATGTAAGCACTTAGAAACAGGCCACCTGACAAAGGGGCTATTTTCCTGCCCCCCACTGTTTGTGTCCCAGTCTCCTTATTGGAGGAAAACAAATTGCCTCTACTTCCAGTATGAACAAATATCCACTGGCCTCATCTTTTTTTTTTTTTTTTTTAAGCAGCAGATCCAGTCCATTAAGGACATTAGGTTGTTCCTTGCCTTCCCTTCTCCATTCCTCACGTAACACCTCCCCAAAAGAGAAAGCTTAGATCTTCTTTTAGGCACGTCCCACTACCCCATTTAGAGGGAGGGGCCGTTTCAGTCAAGTCTAGTTCAGTTTTAAGAATTTTAACCAAAACTCTGCTTTAGAAGCAACATTCCAAACTTTTAAAAATAAAACGATCGCCATCAGTGTCCCCAGGCCCAACTGGGAACCAAAGGGCACTGGCCTTGGGCTGCCCTGGGCCCCCGTGGCCCACGGTCTGGCGCTCTCCAGCCCGGGCCGCGCAGCCCTGGCGGCGGCCCCCCGGGGAGCCCAGTGGCACTTGGCATTTAACCTGCCTGGCGAGCGTGGCTTTCGGGTTCCCTCTCCGTGAGCCATATTACTTCACCCCAGACGTTGGAGACAAATCTGGATTAATATGCACCAGGGCGCCCTGTGCAGCCCGCCGGTCCTAGCCTCGGAGCTGTTAAATGCAGATTCAGCCGAGGACCCCCTGGAGAGTGGCTGTTGAATAAAAACTATAATCCAAAGGGACCACTTCTCTGCCTCGTAGGGAAAATCAGGGCCCGCGCTCGTGGCCAAGCACAGGCCCATTTAGTTCCAGCTCGCTGTGGACAGGCGTGGCCACCCCGGGAGGCGGCCTTGGGGGCCCGGAAACTCTGCTCCCCTCTCCACTCCTTCCCCGACCCACTCTAGGTCAATGACCAATAGACAACCCTGGGAGGCTTGTTCGACAGCTCCTACATGGAGCACAGCCTAAAATCTAATGTCTGGGCTGCCAGTTCCTTCCTTGTCTTACCCCTTGCAGCGCCCCCAACTCCACCCTGCTCCCCCAAACACGCGCCCTTCCTCCCTTCGAACCCGTGTCCTATTCCGTCGCTAACCAAGCCCAACATTCGCCTCGATGCCTCGCACCTGGCTTCCCTTCTTTACCCGCAGCCCGGCCCTCTCCCCACCCCGAGGACGGGAAGCCTCCACGCCCCTGGCTGCCCTCAGCCCCGGGAAGCGCGGCCGTCGGGAGAGGGCGCCCGGGAGGCCTGCGCCAGCCAGACGTGCCTCTCAGGCCGGGGGACCTCTGGGCAGCCTCCAGGACTGGGTTAGGGGACAAGAGTCGGGGTTATGGCTTCTAGTGGCGTCCTAACTTGGTTAAAAAACAAAAACAAAAAACACCCAAACCAACAACTTTACAAGGCCAAGTGAATTTCCGCCGCCTTAGCCCTCCGGGAAACCCGCTGGAATCACCGTCGCGGATCCCAGGTCCCGGCGCGGGTGGCAGCCTTCGCACCCTCCGAGGAAAACACGTAAAGTAAAATAAACCGTGCCGCCAGCAGATCCCATAGACACGGGGGTTAATGAGCTAACAAGGTCCCGCGCTCGCACCACACCTGAAGCAGTCCAGTCCTGGAGCGCACCTTCAGCAGAGGCTCAAACTGGCCGGGCCGCATTCGCAGACAGGTGGAGAGGCTGGCCTTTTGGGATCCGGCTCCCAGGGCGCCGCACGTGGGGTACAGAGTCCTCGGGGGCAGGCGAGTAGATTCCAGTCTCGAGAACTGGCGCCTTCGGGACGGCCCTGGCGCCTCATCCTGCTCTCCTCACCTTCCCAGGCCAGGGGAGTCCACCCAGTGCCCGAGGGCGCGCGGGATTTGTGGGCACAATCCCGCGTGCGCTCTGTACTCGGCGCTCCCCTCTCCAAAAGGCGCCTAGGCATGCTTGCTCCCGGTTTCCCGGAGCGGGACAATTAAAAGGCGAAAACTTGTTTGCTGCTCTCGGACCATTGGAGACCGGGGTGAGCCGGCAAGGTCACGCGAGCGCGCCCACGCGCACAGGCTAGCATGTCCACGAGCTCAGCAAGCCGCGTCCCACCCAGAGCTGCGAAGCCCATTCTGTTGGGGCGGGGGCCGAGAAATACGCCCCACAGGGCTTCTCCTTTTGTAGGTAGGGGAGGAAAATAAAATGAGCATTTTAACCTAATACAACTGCACACCAATCTTTGTGTATCTCAAATTAAGGTAATTAGGTAAAAAAAAGTTTACGGAAAGAGTGTGGGGAGAACTCGATGATGTTACATCAGTTTTGTACGCCCCCCTCCCCCAAAAGAACCCCAGAACTTTGGTCCTTTATCTTTGACTTTAATAAAATAGTGATTCGTTGAGAAAATGGGGTATAAATCTTCATTTTGGAGGCAATTAAAGTGTTGATTTCATTCGTGCCCCAAAGCGATTCTTGTAATTTGCTCAAATAGCTTTATGTACCCAGCACTCCGGAGCTTTTAGAAGCCCATTTTGTAGTTAGGCTTGTTGGATTACAATTTTTATTCAACGGCAGCTACCCGAGGCTTCCCCGGCTGAATCTGCATTTAACAGCTCCCGGGCAAGATCTGGCGGGCTGAACCAGGCGGGAGGCTCGGCAGCCCGCGGAGCCGGGGCCAGGAGCCGCCGGCAGCTTCCCTACCTCGGCCGGACAGCGCCAGGAGTGCTCAGGCTTCTTGTTCTGCGCATTCGTCCACACTGCTGAAAGTTTACAACTCACTGAATAATAATGACCCGGAGTGCTAGCGCTATTAAAGCTCAGTTCTCTGCCTGCCCCCACTCATCTTGGGGAAAGTAGGAATTTTACCGCTGTCGTGGGGTCTCCCAGAGATACCCAACCTGGTTTTTTATTTTTTTAGTTTAAGGGGGTGATGCTGAGAGAAGAAAACTTTAAGAGGACACCAAGACCGAGGTGTCAGGGCACTCCGGCAAGAACCCCGGCAAGGCGATCGCTGGCCAACCGCGATCATTGCAAATCTTGCAAACGAAAACTCTGCCGGCCTAGCTGGCCTGTGGCTTAACAAAGGCAGGCTGATTTCTCCCCCAAGACGGGATTCACGTGCCAAGTTAGAAAGAGAAACAAGTCCGGGCCTTCCCTTCTTTGTGGGGGCTGGGAGAGGCCGGCAACCCAAATCTGGAGCCCTGTTGCAACAATTCGCCAGAGAGCTGTCCTGGGCCCTGTTTCATCTCACCCACTCCTCACCTTTTCACTTTCATTGCCTTTCTTGCAACTCCTTTGGCCCAATCCAGGCACACAGCGACAAGAGATAGATAAACTGGGACCAAAGAGCGGTGCGGGGTGAGAGAAAGAGAAATCCCCCCAGCAACTCCAAGTAAAACGCATCCCCACTTAGCAATGCAGCGGAAGAAGGGCCTGGAGGGAGCCCAGGAAAGGAGGGGTCGCAGGAAGCAAAGAACCAGCAGGAGAGAGTGAAGGCTGCCTAGGTCCTCCACCCGCCACATCCAGGGAGCCGCTGGGGTGCCCTGATGGTGACACTTGCAAAAGCTGCCAACCCAGTGGGCCCAGAGCATGGACCAGCTGGAGGATGCCTGCAAAGGGGGAGGACAAAAGTCCATATTTGTCTGTTTTTATAACCTCGGCCTAGTCTTATTTTTTCTATTAAGTACAATAAAATGGGCGAGCTTGCAGCAGGCACTGCACAAAGCAATGTTCAGTGAGGTCTAGAAGCGTTCGGCCAAGGAAAACTGACAAGACAGGCTAATGAACCGTATAGACAGGGAGAAAATAGCCAGCATTTGCTAGATTTCAAACCCTCACTGTCTCTCTTAGACCACCTATCTTGGATTTATTCCTAATAAAATAAGAAATAAGCAGACCCTACACTTTTTTCTTTTCTTTGAGATAGAAGGGGGGGTGGAAATGCTCCCGAACAAAGGCCTCCAATCAGAGGCGGTCACTGGCAGTTAACACTGCCATTATTATAGAGGGTAAATAAAATAAAGACAAAAATTAAAAGCGACAAGAAACAGGTCAAGTTTGCAGGCAAAGCTTTTACAAGCTCATCTCCACAGGTCGAATCCCAGAGCCAGACTTAATGAAGCAATAATAGCCACATTATTCAAAAATTTTCATTTCGATGGAAATGTATCTAAAAGGGACTTAATCATATGCAAATAATAAAAGGAGGTGGTAGTGACCCAGCAAGCAATATGCATACAGATTTTTTTTTTTTTTCCCAGGGATGTTGAAGATTGAAAAGCCGTACCTGGTCAGTTAGATTTGCTGATCTTGTTAGATCTTCACTGTCTGATTTGGAGCCTCCTTCCCTATCGTCGATCACCAAATCGATAGGCATTTTCCCTTTTAAACAGCTAATATACCGGTGGCAGAAATTGTCACATAATTCGTGTACCTACATTATGACAGAAATCAAAAAATGGAAATAGAATCAGGAGTGCATAAATGACCCTGACAAGCGCAATCCACCCCCCTTGTGAGTGCCAAACTTCCAAATAGGGGAAACACAGGGCAATTGTCCTCTAGAGACCCCCAGATGCATCCAGAATTAGGAATAACTTTCTTTTCTTGCAAAATAGAGATATCCCAGAAAATTGACAGTGACAAGATGATTCACAGGCTACAACATATTCAACACCCGTGTTAAATTCATCTGCTCCCCGGGCTGTGGCCATTAGAGAGGTGACCTGTGTGGGTGACATTTAAGGTAAACTATTTAATTTCACCCAGTTACTTCATCATAAATTCTTTTCCAAAGTGTCTAAGGAAAAAAATGTGAATGTGTATATACACACACACATATTCATACAAATCCAAGGGACCAGTAGTATGGTGGCATAGGATATATGCCTGAAAAGTCAAGTCCCTATAACATTTGTAACTGGGGTTTCTATCCATAAGGAGCATATATTAGGACACTTCCTTAAAAAAAAAAAAGAAGGAAATCAAATTGCCAGTACCTGTGATATGAAAAAGCCTACAGCCAGAACAACTTATCAAATTGATTTTTTTTTTCTTTTTAAGGAAAAAGAAAGCCTCACAATATTTAGGCGTAAGCAGAGAGGTCTGTCACAGGCCGTAGGCATCACTGACATGCAAAATTTCACAGGAAACCCCAGAGTGCTTGCAATGTGATGTTAGTTGGAATTACAATGCATTAAGTTTTTTATTGCTGAGATTTATAGAACAGCTAGCAAAATCATGTTATCCTACACCCTTTTTCTTGAGTATGAAGGTGGGGTGTGTGCAGGATTCACAGATTCAAGAAATTGACACAACTATCAACTCTGCTTTGTCTCTGCAAAACGTTTCATGTGCCTCCCCCACCACCTCCTCCAGGCTCCCTGCCTGCTCCTCCCCACCCCCTCCGTCTCTCCTCTGTGTCTGACCTGCCGCTGCTCTCAGACTGTCTTCCAGAAACTCACTAAACTAAACAAAACTTTTTTTTTCCTCCCTCAGAGGTAGCAAAGAAGAGGAAGAAGAGGAAGAGCTGAGACCACATAGGTATAACTTGTGAAGCAAATTTGCAACAGCATTGTGGAAACATCAGCTGGGATGCATTGAATTCCAACTATTCACACAAAACCAGCAAGGTAGTAAGAACACAAGACTAGGGCGTTCGTGATCCCGGTTTTAGTGGCTGAAATTGTAATTAAACTATGAAAAGAAATAGATGCTAAGATTGGCCTTGACACCAATTACCAGAAGGAAAGACATTTATGCAAATGTCCCAGAAGCCTGAACTTCAGCCATTCGAACCCTCCCTCTGTGTGTGTTTGGGGGTGATCGGGAAGCAATAGGTAAAGGGGTAGAGAAATTACCTTCTCTAATTCCAACAGATGAAACCTTAATACTTGTATGGCTTGAATCATCTGCAAAGATACAAAAAGAATGAGCACCCCATGCCTGGTTTTCAGAAAACTGGCTGTCAGGGCTCTAGCATCTCCAGCCAGCCCCCTCCCCCCAGTAAACAGAGTTATTTTGATTTATGGCAATAACACTAAAATTTAATAGCAGCGACTGGGTACCACCTAGAGGTTTATATTTCTTAAGAAGAAAAAAAAATAGCTAAAACAACAACAAAGCATCTAAGTGGGGATCATAAACACTCTCCTCCCCCCACGATTCTCCCTCTCAGCCCCATACCTCCCTCTCCAAGGGCCACATCCCTGGACTCGATTTTTCCTTAGAGTGAGGGGATGGAAAATATCCCAGATCACCCCCAATGGTGGCTGGTCACATTAAAACGTTCTGCTACTCTCTGCACACCTTTCAGGCAAAATTAGTTGGTTAGGGGCTCTGGCCTGGTCGCTGCCCTGGTGACGCGACTCTGAGGGCTGGGAAGTCCGCAAAGTTTAAGCACACACGCTGACAGGCCCAGAGATAAATCCCCGCGCTGATTACAGCTGCGCAGCCCGGCTGTCATAAAAAAACAAAAGCTAGCCTTGCCCCGCGCCGCCTTGCCCGGCCCCTCTCGAGATGAATTTATTTCCCCGGAATCTTGTCCCCCGACCACTTGTCCGTGGACAGAAACATTGACGGCCGCCTTGCAGCTACGGGGAGACACGTCTAGGAAATCAGGTCCCTCAAAGCAAAGCCGGGGGCGCTGGTTGGGAAGGTGGGGGGAGAATAAGGAAGGAATCTGCTCTTACCAAGTTATCCAGTTCTGGATTAGAAGAAAATAGAGGTTTTTCTGCGCGAATCTAAATAAAAATGAGGAGAGGGAAGAGAGAGAGGGGAAAGAAAGAAAGAAAAAAAGAACATTTGAAATCTGGCGGCCTTTCCTGGTTTCTTGCCTCATTACACTGATGGGGGCAGTCTGTAACCTCCGGGAGGGACTCGGTGACACCGAGTTGGTCCCGCCAGAAACACTTCAATGTGAATCAAACAAGCCGAAAACGCCACCAGAGCTCAGTCTTACTTCTAGTAGCAAGAACGATTCTCCAGGTCGCTGAGTAGCTCGGCAAATCCAAAGCAGCTACAAGGCGTGGTGTTTGCGATTTTATTTTATAGAATGGGCGTTCTGTCTTAGGTTATGGGGCGGGGGGAGCGGTGAGTGGGATTGAATACGGTTATTTTTCAATAATCCTCAAACACACACCCGTATTGGAGGAACGTCTCAGGGGACGTAAAATACGCACGGCTTGGAGTGGATTATTTATTAGCTACCTTGGAAAATGTGTTGGGGGGGGGCTCTTTTCTTTTTAAACAGTTATTTTGCTGACCTGTTTGGCGAACACGGCTATATCTTCATTGAATGACTCTGACGAGCAGACGTCCCCGCCTGCCACCCCCGGCTCGCGGGGGGTACAGGTAGCTAATTCACATTTCTCAAAAATCAGTGCTAAGAGAGGGAAGAGGGGGTGTCTGCAAGAAAATACAACAGTCACAAACAACACAATGGTTAGTCCTCACACCAAAACCAAACCCGCTGCCGTCAATTCCGACTCTCAGCGACCCTCTAGGACAGAGTACAACTGCCCCACAGAGTAAACTTTAAGGAAGCAGAAGGCCGCCACATCTTTCTCCCGCAGAGCGGCTGGTGGGTTCGAACCGCCGACCTTTCAGTTAGCAGACTACTGCGCCACCAGGGCCCCCTGATTAGTCCCCAGTCAGTGAAAAAGGCGCCCAAGAAAAACAGCCGGAGGAACTCGAGGCAGGGACCTCCACCCTGGCTTTGACATCTACTTTTTTCTTTTCCCTTACCCCCACCTCGGTGACTGCTCACCTCCCCTTCCTCCCAGGGCCCTGAAGTCGGAGGCCCGGAGCTATGGGCCGGATCTGAGGATCAGTTCAGCCCTTCTGGCCTGAGAAATTGGTAACATTTGCTAAGGATAAAACCCAAGCGGTTCCAGCAGCCATTTTGAATTAAGTTTCCCATCCCCACTAGCCCGTGTCCCTCGGCTCCAGGTCCAGGTCCAGGTCCAGGACCGGGTGGAGGAGAAAGGAGCAGCGGTAAGGGATTGGGAAAGCTAATTTAAGTAGGTTACTTGGAGGCTGCCGTGCGAAGCCCGAGGCCCGGGGGAACCTCGGGGGCAGGCGCTCAGCTAACTTAGGGAAAGGACCGACTGTCAGGGGGCTGCACCTACCAGTGTCAACCCCACGACCCTCGAAGAGTACGAAGCACACTTCCTTCCCCTCACCCACCGTCCCCTGGCCCCCAGAAGAAAGTTGTTTCCAATGTTTCGGCGGTAAAGCCTTTCATTTTGTCTCTACGGAGTGGCAAAACAGCTGCTATTGCGAGGGGCCTAGATGTTGCTTATCTCAGCCCATAAAAGAAAAAAAAAAAATTCTTCTTCTAATGCCCAAGGAGGTGTCTCAAGTCTTTTATTAGCTCTCACAGCCCAGCTGGGAATTTAACAGTTTGGGGTCCTTTTCAAAGCTGCCCCAAATGTTCTGTCCCGGAGCCTAAACAATTTGCAGTTAACGCTGCGGACAGAACGCTGGGATTTAAACAAGCCCGTCGTACAAGGCGCCAGAAAATAAAGCAGAAAGATGTTTCAGCCGGGGAAGGCCCGTGCTACATAGTTTTCAAAAGAAGAAAAGAATAGAAATAAAAGATGCTACAAAGTAAAAAAAAAAAAAAAAAGTCCCCAAATTCATCAGCGCATAGTAGGCACAAGTGACTTTCAAAGGATTTGGCTCGTCAAGGAGAGAGCTCAGAGTCTAACCGAATGGCCTGGGAGAACACGGTGTAAACAGCAGCCAGAAACAGCCCCCGGCCAAACAACACCCGGCATCCACGTCTATCTAAACCTTGCAGGTTTTGCCTTTGAGCACAAAGTGCAAAAACGGCTCGAAGTTTCTTAATATCTGTAAAATTTCAGAGGGAGCCCTTCTCCTTGAAATCAGTGGTCAAACTCCCTAAATGCAAAACATGTTCCCCCTTGCCTGACCTGCCACTGTCCTCCCTGGGTTTTATTGTGCCGTGGAGAGCCAGTATACGGCTGCTGAGTAAACTTAGCAAGTCAGAACAATCAGTGGCTTAAAAGATTTTGACTAAACTAAAACTTTCCTTCTACTACAAAGGCGCCTACATTCAGAAGCCCCTAACGCTCTCCCAGCCAAGACCAGCGAATGAAGACTGCAACCCGCCACGCTCTCGAGCCAGAGTCTGAGCGGGGCCGAGGGACCTTTAAGCAACTTGTCCGCACCAGGACCCCTTGCCGGCACGGCAGCGGCGCAGCCGGAAGCTAGGCTGGCGAGGAGGATGTTTGGAGATGGGGGACTTGGGGGCTAGCTGACTGCCTCCCCAGATTTCCCATGCAATGCGAAAGTAAAGTCCCGTATCTGTACCTCTATCCAGAGAGCTCCGACTTTCCTTCAGCCAACGGCATAGGGAAACAAGGGAAACATCACCTCTCAACTCTGTAACCTGCTGCTGGTTGTACCTACCCATAAATGGCATCTTTATCTCTCTTTAAAGCGTCATTGACGGAGGAACCCATGCTGGGGGCCATGGCGTTGGTGTGAGCTGTGTGCGGGTACTGGTGCGAGTGCAGAGGAGGCCCGTGGTTCAGGTGGTGGACCGGCTGCATGGACCTGGCAGCGTGCGGGTCCCCATACATCGTGGAGGGGATGCCCACTCCGTCCATGCCCCCGTAATGGGGTAGATCTTCGTACTGCATGACAAACAGGAGATAAACAAGGTTCAGAAGGCCAGGCCGGTAAGAGGGGGATCGGCAGGGCACGAAGCTTATATAATGTCAGTCCAGCTGGGTCTTTCCACCGGGAATACGGTGGCCTTGCATCTCTCAAGTTGAGATTTCTTATTTAAAAACTCATTTTCAAAGTAACAATTCCAAGATTCTCCGTGAGACTCAGCGGGGATGAAAGGTCTTGCCCTAACTTGTGTCCCTGTCAGCTAGTTCAGAAATTCAGGATCCTTTGGCAAAGAAGGAAGGAAGGAAGAAGGAAAGAAAGGGAGGCATTCTCCCGGAGGGCGGAAGGTAAAACGTTCACGTCTCTAGAGGAGGAAATTCAAAATCACAATAATAAAACGTGCCGGGACAGTGCAGCAAACTCGCTGAGTTTCACAGCCCCTTAACATCAGGGGGAATTAAAAAAAAAAAAAAAAAGTTACGATGGGAACAGCTATGCCAAGCACGTGAATTCAGACAGGCTTCTCATTTTATTTCCCTGCCACTGTGGAGTTAGGCAGTCCTGTAAGACACTGCATTTCCTATGCTTTCCAAGACAAGCTCTGCTAAATTATACAAACTGGCTGTCCCCTTAAAAGTGGATCTCAGGAAAGGGTAGCTTTCACTCCACCTTAAAGCTGAATTTACAAACTGGGCAATTTCCCTCCAAAGTTAAAGAAAAATCTATAGTTGAAGCAATTAATTATTCTATTTTTTTTTCCCTCTATGAACTCTCTTCCCATACTAGAAGTCATTGAGGCAAACGTTACTCATCAGGTTTAAAGCAGATTCAAAGCAAACATACTACTTTCATATTGATTGTCATTTTGCCTGCGAAATGTAGCTATTCAGAATTTCTAATTGCTTCATTCCGAGCAAGTTCTTTTCCCAAGATTTGGAGGTGCTGAGAGTGAAATGATTTTCAAAGAAAAGAGGAATTGCCACTTTCATCTCCTTAAGGCCAGAGGTGTGAAAGGAGTTTGGAAGAAGGCTGACATTTGCCTGAACCAAAGGAGTAAAGAAAAATGTGTCAGCCTAGTAACTTTCTTTTGCAAACAGGGCTTTGAGGGCCAGGACACAAATTATGCAAGGAAGGCTTTTTGTGGACCTCTTTTCTTTTAAGAAACTACCTCGGCTGGGTTGTCATTGTCTCACTTTACTCTCACTACATTTCCATTCCAATAGGAATATTGGGAAAATTAGTATTGCATTTTTAAAGCGAGTAGCTGTGGGGTTAGTATCCAATTAGTACAGGACTTCAGCTAAGAAAAACTTGCCAAGTATTACCTTGCATAAAAATCTATGCAAATGAAAATTACTGTTAAAAGATGAGTATTTTCCGACTCAAACTCCGCTGAGTTGTGACCAAGTTATTTGTTTTGAAAAGTTAAATGCTTCTAGTGAAAGAGCAAAGATGAGCATAATCAATAACATATCAGAAGTTTCCAGCTGCTTATTTTAGTTTAAAAATAGCTTTAAACTGATTTCTGAAAGCTCGGTGTAGCATTAAGTATCTAGCCTTTTTTTTTTTTAACAGATGATTTCTCAAGCTTGTATTTTTATTTACATAGCTGCTGGTTAGGAATCTATAGAAAGCTTGATTGCTTGAATTCACAACTACACATAGCATACATCAAAGTCTACAAACGCACTGAATAAATCTCGCTTTAGGCCACAGCTTTAGGAGCCTCATTCAAAGGGAAAGAGAGAGGAAAAAAGGAAACTTTTTAGCGGGGTCCTTCAGCCACGTTTCAATTTAATCTCACATTTGAGTTCCACCATTGTTTTTTAATACGTACCCTTTGCGCCATCGGCCTCCCTTCCTACTTCAACTTCTAATATATCCTCTTTAAGGCCAGTGTGAAAAGAAAGAAATACGCAAACTCCCCCGGAAAAAAAAAAAAAAAAAGCACGACGAAAAATCCCTTAACGTCTCCAGCAACGTGAGCTACCGGTCCCAGATCTTCGGTCTAGGGGACCTGAAGCAAAGCGCCCGAGTCACTGAGCATAAAAGCCCTCCGTTTCCAAGACAGCAGCGGGGGCAAAAAAAAAAAAAAAAAAGAGAAAAGCAGGTCTTCTCTCCCCAAAAATTCAGTTTAAAAAAAAAAAAAAAGAGCGCCCCTCAGACTCAACTACCAAATCTCATGGCTTTCTGCCACTCCGGCTGTCAATCACAGGCGAGGTTGTCAACGTGGTGAATGAATGATCATCCGCTCTGTCTTCTTCTGGTCAGAACACCTCAAATGTTAATATTCAAATGCACAAAGCCCTAGCGCTCGCTTTCTTTGAATCAGTCCTAATTCCTAATCAGTTTCTCTCTTCTCTCGCTCTCTCTTTCTCTTTCTCTCTCTCTTTGCAACTGCAGCACTGGAGGGAGATTAGAGGAGGAGGGTTAAAAAAAAATGTCTGAGTTTGTCTTAAAGGAGCCACGATCGATGCTGCCCGCTTGCAGTCCCCGTGCGTGTGTAAAGTGTGTGTTGCACAGGCGGAGAGGTGGATTCCGACCAGAATGCTAGAACCCGGAAGTAGTGGTGGCCATAACAGGTCGCGTCTTACACAATGCATTGGGCTGCAGCAAGTAGGCTCCACGGCAGGGGTGGGTGCGCGAAGCGAGCTCTGGCCGCACTGGAGAGGCAGAGAGGCGCTCTACGAAATCGCACGCCCAGGCACAAACACTCACATACCCGGGGCATACACACACATCCGCGGGGAGCAGCACCCGGCCGGCGTCTTGATTTTCCATATTCTTTTCTCTCCACACCCCCTCCGGACTCTCTCCCCAAACCAGACTGCTGAAATAAATTGGGAATAAACGGGGGGCAGGCAACAGCCGGAGTTATTTTGCACAGGGCTCCGCGCACAGACTGCATGAGTTTCCTTGAAATGTTTGTGTTCTGCCAGTATTTTTCGGGGCAGGGGGGTGCAGAAAGTGCCGGCTTCTCAGAACTAAACACCCCAAGGGGAAAAGTCAAACGGGAAGCGAGGACGAGGAGGAGGAGAAGCGGGAGCGAGGTTGGGAGGGCTGTGTTAAGGAGTCCTGAGAATGTGGGGTGGAGATGGCTCCGGCTTTCTGCAGACCCTTCTTAGAGTTTTTTTGCTGTCAGAGGTGGATGCCGGTCACCAGGAGGGGAAATGCTTGCGTTTTCTCACTTTGGGTCTGGGCGCCTTGGCGGCCCCCAGCCCCAGCCCGGGCGTCCTGCGCGAAGTGAGAGAGGAAGGGAGGAAACAATGAGCTGAGCGCCGGGAATGTGCCCCCAGCGCCTGTTTACAAACAAGGAGCTATTTATGATCGCCGGAAAGCGAAACCCGACGCGGGCCCTGAGCACCCCAGACCTCGCGGGCGTGCCGGGGCCGGGGAGCCGCGGGGAGGGAGGCTCTTTCTCCGACCCGCTCTGGGCGAGGCGGCGGTGCGCCCAGGGCGCGGCGCAGCGCGGCAGGGTCGGCGCGCTCGGCTCCGGCTGCGGCCGCGCCGCCTTTGTCTTCGAGGCGCCGAGGGGCTCCGGCCTCCGCCGCGCTCGGGCCTGGAGGGGCCAGGCGCCCACCCTCTCAGTCCCCGCGTTCCCCTCCCCGCAGCCCTTCTTCTTTCCATTCCGCTCTGCTGTTGGCAACCGGGCTCGGCAAAAACTCCCGGAGCCAGAGAAAAAGAGATTCACCTCCGGAGCCGAGATTTCAGACAAAAAGCTGCTCCTACACACAACTCGGAGGCTCCAACCAACACACTGGTTGTAACTTTCTTCCTTTAAATACCTATTCTCTGGGCTTAAAAAATGTTCCTTTTCTTTATTCTCTCACTCTAAGCTCGCCCTTTATCATTATATTTATTGGTGTTATTTGAGTATTTATTTTTTTCTGCCCGCCCGGCTCTGATCTGCCGAGGTGCCTCAGACGCAGCAGCTCGACCAGCTGGCTGGAAACCTCACAGCCCGGAGCAGGGCTCGCAGCTCGCCCGGCTCGGAGCAGAATTTTTTTTCTTCCCTCCAGCTGAAACCTCGCAGAAAACTCCCCCTGCGGTCTGCTGGAAAATGAGCTCACCCAAATCTCGGTAGGCAGCCGTGGAGGAGGGCTCGGCCAATCAGGAGGCGCCCCCGCCAAGGCGGCCGCCTATTGGCTGCGAGGAAAATCAATTATCAAATAATCGATCAGCAGGGAGCTTCGATCTGCCGGGAATGCAAACTGCCAGTCCCCATTCCCGCCCTGAGAATGGCCAAAAGGCTGACTCCCCCAAAAGAAGCCGGCACCGCGCGCCCCGTGCCCCCACCCCCATCCCACCCCGCCAGCTGCGGATCAAACTCTCACCCCAAGGGGGATGTAGGTAGGAGGAAGAGTTTTGAAAAAGATTAGGGGGGTCTCTTCACGCTGATAACGTTGGGAAAGGCTAGAGCCCTGGGATGTCTTGAACAGGACTCTTAATGCGCAGAGCAAAAGAATATTTACATTTGTGCGCGACACGAGACAGAAGTTTCTTTTGAGTGGGCTTCCAAAGAGCAGGGGACACAGGGCGAGCATCAGAACCTAGGTCTGGGATTAGATTCCACCGAGCGCACGCAGCCTGCCTGGGCGACTTCTCCCCGCTTATTTTTAGCGTTCCGCAGGAGTCAACGTCTGGTTCCCCCAATACCAGAGCATTTCCACAAAGCCAAGCAGCTGAGCCTTCCCGGCCTCCTGTGCCCTACTGCCCCCCGCCCCTCAACACACACCACGCTTGACCCCTGTATGACTTAAGGGCTCACACACGTTCACCTAAAGCCTTCAGATGCTCTTTGTCCTGAAGGAGTCCGACTGATTTAAAAAAAAAAAAAAATGCCCAGAGTCCGTCGTTATTTGGTTCTGGGTCTTCGATACCCATGTTTTAGGATCTTTTACTTTTCTTCATCGCATAGATGTGTAGCGTTTTCTGGCACAAATGCCCCGATGCATTGCGCGGGTAAAAGCCAGCCCTTCTGTTAAAGCCCGGGGAAACCAGGCGAATAGGCAGCGCCTTTACACTGTGCTTGACCCCCCAACGTGAACTTGGAAGCAGAGTTTCAGGCCAAGATACACGGCAATTTCTCTGTTTAGTTCTTGGGGGAAGTTGTGCCGGCTAGGCCAGGCAACACACTGCTTTGTCGATTACGGAGAGGACCAAGCTGGGTCGGCAGTGGGCAAGCGGGCCCCCCACCCCAGTCCCACCGCCATCCGACAGTTGCTTGCGGGGGTAGGAGCGCTGTCATTCCTGCAGGGCCACCAGTCCCCACAGCGGCCTGGGGTTGGGGTGCGGGAGTGCGTGTGTGTGTGGCGGGGGGGTCAAACCAAACACTGGCAGGGGCACATCTACGCTTACGGTTTTTAAATGAACTGCGAGGAAAATGGTGTAAGTATAATTTAACTGAGAGAAATTTACTGTGAAACGCAGACGACTGTGGTCTTTACAGCTTCACAGGTTCTCTGGCAAAGACATAGGCAACTGCCTTGGAGTTACGTCAGTTCTGCGACCGCGTTTTCAAATTTGGGAAAGGCTAGACTTGTTGTTTTATTTTTCGACTACAGGACTTATTTTGTATTGCTGCTTTCCGGTTAGTTTTGTCGTTTTCTAGCAGAGATGAAAAATAAGGTTCAGGTAAGTCACTCTTTTTTTCAAACATAACTCAAAACTTCAAAGCAGTAGGAAGACTACTGAGCGCTTGCTCTGTGGTTGCTCAGATTACCTTATAGGTGGACTTTATAAATTACCTACCCACGGATTTTCCTTAGAGAAGAGATAGTATGAGTTTGTGGGCTTAAAATAAACTCTTATTAGTTTTGAAAGGTGTCTTTCTTTCACCCTCTCCTCCCCTTTCCATTTATAACTGTGAACCAAAGTCTACTTCTAGGCCTTTATAAGATTAATTCTGAACAATCAAGGAACTAAAAACACTTTTACAATGTAATTACAGTAGTACAAATTGTTTGCCCAAACCTCATTCTGGATAAGGATTTTACAATTAGCAAACAGTTATTACAGTTAGGGCTTGCTGAGAGAAATTGCAGAGAGGAGGGCTAGAGTTGCAATATAGTAGCCATAAAAAAAAAAAAAAAAAACTCCCTTGGCTGGGCAGCAATTAATCATCTATTAAAAGGAAAAAGTAAACGGACAGGTTTAGGTATCTTAGTAAACTATCACTGATATTTATGCCTATCCTGTGACAGTACCTTTCTCCAGCTTCTTTCAGATACTTGCTTTTTCAGGCAATAGCACTTTTCATTTACAAAAATTTGGCCTGGTTAAGTGTTCTGGCCCTTGTCCCTAGCTCTTGGGACATGGGCCTTCCATCTGCTGTTCATCCTTCATATCCCAGAGCACCTTCCCTAAGATAGAGAATGGAGACTCTAGAGAGGCAGGCTGGGCCCTAGGTCTTTATTGTTTCTACTCTCCTATAAAGAGGTGTTTAAAACGAGCAGAGCTCCTCAAGGCTGCGGGTACAGTCCTCTCTGAGAACTCCCCTGTAACTTTCTGCTCAGCTATAAGGGATTGTGCCTGTGGAAAGGCCTGTATCTTGAATTAAGCTTTTGTCCCAAAAGTTCACACGGATGAGTCAGCTCCAAAACCCTCAGAAATAAAAGAGGCACCTCTTAAGGTAAAAATGTGTGTGTATTTGCCAGCCCAGAATAAACAAAAGCCTGCTAATCAATTGAGTTTGGCAGCTGTGTTCACAGAATGATAAGGGTTTATCATCTGCCACCTAACTTTAAGATGCCTGTTAAAACGTTGTGATCGCGTTTCAGGTTGTCCTGTGGGCTGGTATATCAGGAACATTTATCCTCTGCATCTCACCCGCACATTAGCATTTGCATTTCAAAAACACAGAAATAAGAGGAGGGAAAGAGGGTTTAAAGAAAATAGATTTTTAAATCTAGTAGAGATAGTAGAGGAATGCTTGGAGATAAGAGCTGGATGTGATACCAGAAAGGTACCAAGAAGTCAAAGCTAATGAATGGCTGTGAGAAAAGTGAAATAAACTATTTAGAGGTCTATTAAAAGGAGAAACCTGCTTAGGTGATATGAAAGGGGGTTAACCCAGGGGCTTAGGGAGGACGTTAATCAAATGCCCCAAAGCAATTCAGGCTATAAGAACCTGGAGATTTGTTTACTGCATTTTGCTTCAGAAAACAAAGAATGTCTGGGTCCAGTTCAGAAGTCAATGAGAGGTCAGTTTAGGCTCCATGGCAGGGAAAATACTTAAGTCACTACATTCTGACTGGCTAATGCAAAAGTGAAAAAAAAAAATTTTTTTTTTTGGAGGGGGTGGATGCTTTCCTGACTACTTTTCTATTTCAAATCATTAAAATACTTTGGTCTCTAGAGAGGGAAAAAGCTACACTGGTTAACATAATTACTAGCTCTGACATTTTCAGAAGTTATAGAGGTCTTTTATTAATTAAATGGAGGGCTTAATAAAATATTCCTAATAAAATTTATGGTTGTCTTAAAACTTTCTAAACAGTGCTATAAATTCTTAATAAAATTAACTGGGAAATGAGTTATTGGCCCACACTTTGCCCCCCCCTTCTACATGCAGAATGAAAAGGGAAATAGAAGCCTTTTAATAAAGTATAAATATTAGCCAAAGTCCCACATTGCTTTAAAAGAGGCAAAGTCTTAAGTGATTTCCAGTGGCCTATTCCTTCAATATTCCCCCAAAAGCTATTCACAAAAATTCAACAAGAGAGCTTCCCTTTCTTAACTATGTATTATATATACATACATATGTGAGCCCATTTGAAATACAATCCTCAATTTTCTGGACTGAGTTGTGTGTTAAGTTTAATAAAAAGCACAGATGCATCATGTAAAATTCCAATATAGAATTTTAAGGCTCAGGTTGCAAATACTTTATTTATCCACTTGGAGGTAATTAGAAATGAAATGTCTGTGGTTTCTTCAATTTGATTTCTTTAAAGATCACTTTAAAATAATACATTTTCTCACTAACATTTCCTTTGAACTCATTTATAACAGTCGGTGCATTTTCTTAGCAGCATTTTGTTGTGCAGATATGCAAAACTCTTTTCTATCACGACGTTTCAAAGCCTTGGCAAGTTATCCTAAGTTTTGAGAGGCTTCTCTCCTTCGCAGATACAACGCTGGCTGGCTGGCTGACTGTTTAAAACGAGCAGCACTCTATGGCATATACTCCAAACCAAACCAAACAGCCCTGGTGGATTGTTTAGGGTTTGAAGGCTTGATCTTTTGTGCCGTCTACTGGACAATGAAAAAACTACAGCCTCATGACCAACTTTTTTCTTGTCCTGCACTGGGGGGTGTGACTTGATGCTGATAAGCTAAAAAAAAGACCACAGGAACCAACTTAGACTCACAGGACAGTCTTGTGGTCTAATCCTGTTTTCCAACCCAAGGATAGGACATTATATTAAGTCTGGGCATACCTCAACCACTTCACTAAGGCAGAAAGCTAAAACCTACATTTAATACAGCTGTGTGTGTTTATGTGCGTGGACAAAGACAGCAAGAAAAGATGATGGGACAAGCTCAGCAACTCTGGGAAAAATACTGATAGCTGCTTGGTTGCTTGGCTCTGAGTGTGAATTTGTGTGACAGTCAAGTTAAATGTATCTGCAGCCTGGATAATCCAGAATGTACAAATTGATTCTTGGAATTTGAACATGACATTGCTCAGTAATCAAGAAGAGTCCTTTTAGAAGACGGGGAACAGTGTAGAGCAATCCCTTTTTGGCAATCCTAGATAAAAACATGAGACTTCAATGTTTTCACTTGGGAACCATATGTGGGGAGAAAGTGTGGGTGATACTCTCTTAAACCTTTTTAAAAAGGTATTGTATACATCTTGGTTATGATTAAAATTTTTTTATGGAGTTCTGGCATTATGGAGGCTTCATATGAAAAAAGTGTGAAACTAATTTTGACCTCTGTTTAATACTGATATAGTTTCTGAACTAACCACAATGATCACAGAAAAGTGATTTAAAAAATGCAAACTAACACCAATAAAATACGAAGGAGTCAAGCTGGTTGTGGAAGAAGATACGTAGACTTTGGTACAAGGCTTTTAAAACGGTTCATCTGCTTTTCTGAAGTTAAATTTTCTTATTGCATTTTATAAAACCAGTGGCACGTAACTAATTAGTTATTAACTAGCTTTTAATAAAAACCTAGTATTGAAAAGTAGACAGCTTTAGACATTTTATTGATGCATAAAGATATTCCAGTGATCCACTTCAGATACATTTTAATGTGGCATGTACTACCACTGAATAACTTTAAAATATTGTATTAAATATAGGTATGTAATGACTACCTTAAGCAGTGAGATTACTTGTGTTGCAGTGTAAAAGGGCAAAATGATTTCAAAGGTTCTCCAAAGTGGTGATGGTGGTGGGTATCTCTTCGACTTTAGCATAATGAACTGAATTGTGAAAAATTATGAGATGCTGTTTAGGGCCATTAACTCAGATTAAAAACAAACAAAAACAACCACCCTATTACCAATAGTTGGACAACGTCGAAAATTCTACTAGGAACTAAGAGCAAGTACACCTACGTCTGATACAATTCTAAACTACTAGAAGTACTGAGTGCTGGGAGAGGTTTGGCTAACGAGTGCTCCAGTCACCAAATGCAAACGTTTACCTTTGAAGCAACAGGATAAGGCAGACTGGTCAGGCTTAGCATCCATGTTCGCCTGGATAAAGGGGCATATTTTGTGAAATCCTTCAGGCAAAAATCATACCGATTATTCAAATATAAATATTTTAAGATTTTATTGAGTTCTTTAAGGAATAAAAACATCCAAGGCTTCCTGCGGCTCAGAAAGAATTCTGGTAGCGTGAAAAACACAGAAGAGGAAAGAACAAAAAGAAGCTGAAGGACGCCTGCTGAGTAGTTATCGACTTGTGAATCTGAGAATGTACTTTTCCGTGCCCTTATTTAAAAATGCAAAATTAATATCATCTTTCCTTGTCTTTTTTTTTTTTTTTTAAGAATTAACTTCAGACTATAGTTGTATTTGCTAAGAATCATAATTTTCCAGGCGATTTTAGCGAAAAAGGACCAACCTGAAAACTTAGACCTGATGGGAGAAGTCGACGTATAAGCCGCAAACCAATCGCTTCCCAGCCGAGCCCACAGCCCTGCGAGGTGCCGCTCATTCGGAACTCACCCGGGACAACTGTATTTACTAAACAGTTTGGCGGCCACTTCGGGGACTCTTTAGGGTGCCACGACTTCTCACTGCAGGAGCATCAGGCCCTGGCCCTCAGCGGGGCTTCCCTGTCGCCAGGGCGTGTCGGGTCGCTGGTCTCCGAGGTGCCTGGTCCCCGCGGGCTCAGCCACCCCGCGCACCCGCCCCGCCTGCACCCCTGGTTTCCTGGGTCAGTGGCGGTCCCGCGGGGGCCGCTTCCGGGGGCGGGGCACTGGGGTCTGCTCACACCTGGCTCAAGGGAGGAAGGGTTTGGGAGAACGTGTCCTCTGGGGACCCCCGAACCGTCTGGGAAAAGGGAAAAGTGGAACGGTCCCCTCTTATGCCACTGTCCCCCACCCCGGTCATTTTTCACGTCCATCCTTTCTTCTCTCTGGAGTCCGCCTCAGCTTTTGCTGAAGAGAGCGCGTCGGGCAGGGCCGCGGCGGTGGCGCCCGGGAACCGGTGCGACCGGTGGCGGGGGCGCCGCGACTGGGACACACGGGATCTGCCTTACGCGGCTCCGGGCCGCGCACCCGAGGGCACCTAGCTCCCCACCTGGACTCGGGGACTCCTGCTCACCTCTACCCCCTGCCTTTATGGCCTAATTCTCGCGGTCGTTCCTGGACGGCTCTTCCCGGGGGGCGCCGTGAGCCCCGGAGCGCCGCCCATCGCCCCCTCGTCCACGGAGGTCAAGGGTGCTCTGCGAGGCTGCTGGGGACGCGGAGCCCTTAGGGACTCAGGCCCCCGAGGGTCCCCTGCAGCCTGGGCAAAGCCTTCGGAGGGGCTAGAACAAGCGCGCCTTTGTGGCTGCCGTTGTTATTTCAGGTGCTGTGATGGGATTAGCTAGGAGCCCCGGTGGCGCAGTGGTTAAAGCTCTCAGCTGCCAACCAAAAGTTCGCGCTTCAAACCCACCGGCGCTCGGGGAGAGAAAGACGTGGAGTCTGGTTCTCTAAAGATTTACAGACTTGGAAACCCTAGGGGGCAGTTCTACTCTGTCCTCCAGGATCGCTGTGCGAAATCTACTCGACGGCAACGGGTTTGGGTTTGGGGTTGAAGGGGATTAGAGGCCGGGGGAACCGTGTGGTTCCTTCGCTGCCGCCGGGGGAAGGGGAGGCGCGAGGCGCGGCCCTGCCCGGCGGCCTCTCCTCGAAGCACCGTCAGGGCAGGGCGCCCCGGTCTCCGAATAGGGCGCGGCGCTCACACCTCGAGGGAGGCGGCGAACCCAGCGCCCCGGGAGGGAAGGGCCGGAGGGATGCAGGGAACGGAGGGTGAGAAAGCGTGGAAGGAGAGAAGCGAAGATACAGTGACGGGAAGAAAAAGGTCGGCAGAAGCAGGAACAGAGCCAGCAGGAGGCACAAATGGAAGCTGGCTCGCCCTGTCTACCACCAGGACGCAGTAAAGGAGTTTCCCCAGACCCTGGGCTCCTCAGGAAAGGAGGAACACGCCCTTTATTCCTGCATGTTGCTGTCTGCTTAAGCGGGAGCCTCATCATAGCCTTTTGCATAATTGCATATTGACTTTTCTAAATAGTTCCGCGCATCTATTTCAGCGCCCATCGTGTTCAATCGCAACCAATTCCCCTGGGAAGAAAAGGAAAAAGAAAAAGAAAGTGTGTGTCTATGTGTGTGTGTCTGTTGGTGTGAGGATTGAGGCCAGAGACAAACGTTACCTCTCTCTTCAAAATGCTCCTAAGCCATCCCAGAAACGACCATCTTGCTCTGCGAAGCTCCAGTCACCATTACAAGTGGGGTGGGGTGACTGCTCTGCCTCAGGCCCACTTTTCACAGCCCCTCCCCCACCACAGAGAACCAGAGGGCTGGCAAGTCACTGCATTTAGTTCCATTTGCCCATTTTACAGATGAGCAAGTTGAGACCCAGAGAAACTAAGTGACATATCCAATTTCTTTTTCATTTCCACCTGTCTCAAGTCTCCCAACTTAGAAAGAAAATCACAACTACCTAAGCCTGCAGGTCAGTGACTCCAAGTCTAGTCAACAGCAGCTGTGTGTGTCTGTTGTTGATGGTGTGTAAGTATGTGACTGTGGGGGGGGGGCAGCTGATGCCTCCTCTTTCCTCCCCCGCTTCCAAGATGGCCTCTTTAAAAGAGCTGCAGGCAGGGAGCCCTGCTGGCCTGCAGAAGACCTCTCTGCAGAGGGCATGGAGAAAGGAGGAGGGCAAAGAGAGCCTGTATTTGGTGGCATGGTGGTGGGCCCTCCTAGGCCTTGCTCTTTTCCAACCAACTGCCACCATCTCTTCACCACTCACCTTCCAAAAATCCAGGCCTTTTGCACCACTCCCTGTGACTGAGTGACCCAACGCAGAAAACTGGCCCAGGTTACCCAGGGCAGGAATCGGGACAGTCAAGGCTTTGTTCACTGCAGGATTAAATACAAAATCCTCTAACCTTGTCCCCCCTCAGGAACTTGCCTTTTAAGAATGTGAGAAGGAGCTTCTTAGAGTCCAAACAGGCATAATATCCCATTGGTATGTTTAGGTTTCAAGTTCATCAACCAAGACCCAGACTGCCATATTCTTTTTGAGAACGTTCTGTGTCTTCAATGGGCAAGATACAGTTTTGAGCAGCCACTTTTAATTCTGAAGTATCTTCATTTTAAGCTTCAAGTTTTGCTCCTAAAACAAATTATTTATTGCTCGTTGATCTCTTCTCCCTATTCTGTTTCTGTTTTTGTTTTTTTTTTTAGGCTTTTATTCTTAAATATTTTGTTGCCTTGACTTTTGTCTGGATTTAGGTGCTTGTGGTTTGGTTATCTGAAGTTATCTAGGTTTGGTTTATTTATTGATTTATTTTAACTGTGTCATGTTTATTATTTTTCTGCCCGCGTTGACGATTAACAAATAATAGCTTAACACTCCTTGAATTTCAAACGTTAATAATACAGTGTGTCCTAACCTAGCTTTTGTGATAAGCCCATTGCGTTTTCTTAGCTATTTGTTGATTCACGTTTCTTTCAGTTAAAAGTCCTTGGAGGAACCCGGATGTTTGTGATATACTGCACTGTATATTATTTTAGTTGCAACTATTTAGAGATTCTAGGCTGAAACTTTGAGAAAATTACTTGTGTTAGAAAAAGTTCTTTGCATGTACAAGATTTCCAGTCAGGATCCAGGGTGAGACAGTGAGAAAGAATGGCAGATCTGAGAGTTAGGATGCCTGGGTTCGAATTTAACATGGTAGCTAATGAGTTGATTGAATTAGAAGAAGTTAATCACCTGCAAAATGAATTGGTTACATTATTTTGGTCTCCATGCACTTAGATTCTTGTATTTTATGATTTTGTATTATAAAATTAGATGGGATGTGTATAACTTCATATTAACAAAAATGTTTCAAAGTAATTTTAAAGAAGTTGAAATTTTGGAGTTGGGATTGAAGGGGGTTGTGTGTATTTGTCCTAAAGCAGTGTTGCCCTGACTTGACTTATTTACATATACCCGTAGGGTTTTTACCCTGTTCCAATGCCCTCTAAATTACTATTTACTTATTCATTTTAAAAATAGTTTCACCTGAACTAAAACACATGAATATATTTTAAAATGAAGCTTTATGTCAAGGCTAGAATTTCTAATTTTTTTCTAATGCAGAGATTAATGTCTATGCTAAGGCATCTAAAACCATCTGCTTGGATATATGCTACCTAAAATCCTCTTCACCCTGCTTTGGGAAGCAATGACCCAAGGACATCTTAATCTGTTCCCTATAAAGAAAAAAAAAATTTTTTTATGGTATGTTCTAAACATATACTACTTTATATATCTGCATGACCAAGTACTAGTCAACCGATATTACATAATGGCCACAGAAAGAAGAGATATTCAGTATAGAAAGAAATGCACACTAATGTTTTAAAATTCAGCTTTGGTATTTAGGGCAGCATTATATCTTGTAAGCCTTCTGTAACTGAAACTGGTTGATGTTGGTGAACTATACGAAGCCTCCATTTTAAAAAACCAGCATTTTGCAACATAGTGCTGACAATTTTAGAAAATTTACAAGGCCCAAATTTATGATAACAATAAGCAATATTTGGAAAATACATGAGATTCTGTGAAAATGACAATAATGTCTTATAAAAACCTTCAGAACACTGAAATCTGAAAATATTATTCTTTATATTCCAGGGGGAAAAAAACATAGATGCTTCTACTTTGGAATCTTTTTTTCTCAATTCATTCACTCTCAACGAAAAAAAAAAAGAAAAAAACTTTTGTGTTTTGTGATTCTCCCAACAGGAAAATCAAGTGTCAGAAAAATTCTTTAATGTCTTCAGGCACTGTAACGTCCAGATACTACTCTCTAAGTTTGAAAATGACACTTAGGTCTTTGTTGAAAGATATACCTAAAAAAAAACTAAAATAAACAGAAAGATGTCAAAAGCATGGGATTATTTTTTGTTACGATTAGATTTTGTCTGCAAATTCTTTGGTGTGCTTTCAAGGTTAAAATTTTTCATCCTTTCTTCACTGGCCAGGCAACTTTTGGAGGCATTTTCTGTACCTCCCTGAGTTCACATTTGTCTTTTATTTGTAGCATTTCCACACTGGGCCTGTAGGCAAGAGGTAATTTATACGCAGATTTTATCTCTTGATGTCCAATAATGGTCACACATCCCAGCAAACCAAATGCCATTCACCTGAAGCTTTTGTTTTGCTTTGTCTTTTTCCTAAACATGGAATTAAGTTCAAATAGTCATTTATCAAAGCAACATAAACACCTGGCCATCTTAAAGGCCAAATCAAAACCAAAATGCATCGCTGAGCACAACCAGAATACTTGAGGACTTCAAAAGCACAAAGTTGAAAATGGATAGTCATGGCTCTTATAATATAACTGTCACTTTACTGTGATTCTAAATCTGTATTCAAGCCCAATAAGGAGTGTGTGGCTGAACTTCCAATGCTACGGAAACCACTGCTGTGAAGGTCAAACTCAACCATGTTTAAATTTCCAACAATAATGCGCTACCAGCTATTGTGGGCTTCATGGGACCAACCACACCCCTGATCTGTGGAGACCAAAATGCCTCCAGGCAGTTACCTGACTTTCAATTCTGTACCCAGTGACCACTATTTTTCTCCTTGAGTGTTTAACCCTCTTTAGGTTTTTTTTAGGTTTGTACTTGTGCATTTCTGTAATAGTCAGCAAACATCCTTTTTTGATCCTAACCTAATTTAGACAGAAAAGTGTTACATATTTTCAGATATTCTTAATCATTACATGCTTAGGGTTTATTTGTTCGTGGCGTTCAACCAATGAGCCTTCTTCCATGCATTTAGCTTCTTACCCCAGGAGGGAATAGTTGGAATTTGTTTCAAAATTCTCTTCTTTTGATTTGCTTTTTCTGCTCCTATTTTTATGAGTCTACAATTTAGTTCTGCTGACATAGTTGGTTAACCCCATACTGGGGAACTGATTAAAAACACTTTCTAAAAATATCCATTCCTATTGCTGGTATTAATCAGCTTTTTTTTTTTTTTTGGCCTATCACTTCTGTTTGTTGGTTTGTTTATCAAAATCTTTCCACCCCAATAATTCTAAATGGACATAGCTAAAAAGCTACATACCCAGCTCTTTCTAACATGAGCTCGTTCTCTTTGTACAGTCTCTACTGCACCTAGTACATTAGAATGACTCCCAGAAACAGCAAGTGGTCTTAAAGAACCCTATAAAACAACACACGTGCTAGGAGCGAACCGGCACAGTAACCAGGTTTGTTCTTTTCCCTGCTCGTAGGAGACCCTGCAATTGCATACCAGATTGCCTCTTGAGGAATACTGTCTCAAAAAATCTTAATAGTTGCTTTAGATAAGCTGAGAGAAGCTGCTTAGGATTGTTTATATACTTTACATGTTCCAGTTAACCCAGATACCAAGGCCATGCCCACTATCCTACCCCGGTTTTCTTGAAAACTTTTACACAGGCATGAGCACCAAAAACAGTTGCAGACTTTACCTGCTTTGCTCATTGCCACTGACATTTTTTTGGAGAGTGATAAAAATGCAAGTCTGTTGCAAATTTCATCAGTCAGTCTTTTCTCTCTGCTCTGCTGTCAGATTGCCCTTCTCAGAATGTCACCATATGTCACTTCTTGTCCCAGGTGCTCTCGGTTTGGACTGGAAGGGTTTGACTTGGGGTGCTGTTGCCTGTAAGTGGTAAGCTCTTGCCCACTTTTTTGGTTTTACATTGTCTTGTTCAGAATATTATTATTCGGGTGAAGTTAATTATCCATCCTTATCAAGTCTTTGATATCCAGGGATAAAAATGAGTGTTTTATTTTTTGTCCTTGCTTTAATAAAACATTTCACAGTTTGCAAAACATGCCCCCCGCCCTTAGCCAGGCCTAATATTTTACTTTACCCCCTAAACCCTGTGAAGAACATATAATTATCATCTCCATTTCACATACAACTGCTTAGAATTGGAAGTCGTACTGGAATTCAGCTTGTCCAGTTCTCTTAGCAATCTGGAAAAATCCCCCATAACTGCATCATTGCGTTATGCTAAACATTCGCCGGGAAGGCAGGAGAAAAAAACGAGAAGACGTTTCTTATTACTTGAAATTTTTAATTATTTTCTCTTTCTCGCATTGTCTACTGTAAGATTAGAAACATTTCAACTCCTGGAATATATCCCCAGAAAGTTTCAGTATTCCCAGTGTCCAGATATTTTGAACTGTTTAACCGCAGATAGTGTGAATTTTTTGCTTCTCTATATTTCAAAGTCTTTTTTTTGTTATGTGAGTAATGTCTATTTTGAAAGATTACACTCAAAATTACGTATAGAATGCAAGGTTATTATGTTGATTGATTATAGTTTTATTCCCTAAATATAATATTTGTTTCATTCTTATAGTTCTTTTTAACATTAAAAAAACTGTAATATAAACACAAATCAATTTATGGCATATCATAGACCTGTTTTCAACAAGACAGCAATTCCAACTTTCCATTTAAAGAGAGAGAAGAAAGCTGCTTTCAGGAAATATTAGTTAATCGGCAGGAGTCCTTTTCAGAGCACAGTTACCATGGGATTGAGAAGTATTTGCTAATTATAACAGTGCACTAATTATCTGCTTTTACATCTCATCTTTCTGTCTTTCTGCCTAAATTCACTTCTAATTATATGGTACCTTTTCTGCATATGACATAACTAAAAATATTGCTTTTATCAGATATGAATTCTTTTACTTAGAAATATTAAAGACATAGTTTCACATCCCAAATATTTTCTCCTGCAATATAGTGAAATCTCTGGATTGTGAGTTGAATAATCTGTCATGTTGCAGGGAGGGTATGGGTATCAAGATTTAAATATTAGACATTTCGTATCATCCAAAAGAACTTGCCAAAATGATCAGCCTTGTCATGGCTTCTGTTCTTAAAAGAACAGATAGATAGATAGAGCCAGACTACCCACTCAGGACCACCATCATCATTATCATCCTCATCACCATATTTTTAATACTTTACAGAATTTCTGAAATTTTAATGGATAAACAGGTATTTTAAACATAGTTTAAATAAAAGAAAGGTCACTGAGTCAGGAACCTATCTTAGTGTGAATCATAGAAATAGGCTTAACTGCAACAACAGGCTCCAGTTCCTATGCGTTGATTCCCCCAGGCTTGTTGAAAAGTGGTGCAACAGTTAAGCTGCTAACCGAAAGGCCGAAGGCTTGAACCCACCCCGCGGTTTTTCAGAAGAAAGACCTAGTGATCTGTTTTCATAAATATTACAGCCAGGAAAATGCTGTGGGACAGTTCTACTCTGTCACATGGGGTCGCTTTGAGTCTGGATCGACTCCATGGCACCGAATAATAACAGCAAGGCTTGTTGAGGTGAAAGAATTCACTCTCTGAGGCAGTTCTACTTTGTCCTGTAGGGTTGCTATGAGTCAGAATCGACTGGACAGCACACAGCTACAACAATAAGAAGAGCGAGTTTGGCTCACCTCCGCAAAGCAGGAACTTTACCTGGGAGGGGCGCATACAAGCGGTGATTTACTTCCAAACACAAGCTCAACTTCACTCAAAATACAGGCTCATAGGATCGCTGTTAGTTTGACTAATTTGTGGGTATCCAACTTTCCCTAACTCCACTCCTGATCGTACTTTATTGATTCTGAACTTTAATGCACGCATACTCATTTTAGTGTTTATTTGTCTTTAAAGAAAGTGTAGGGAATAATTTATAAGCTTTTAAAGAAACAACTGATAGGGTTCTCGAAGCTTCTGCAAATACAAACAAAACCTGCTCTGGGGCATTTGAAGCATGCATAGGTATATGGACAGGCAGTTATTGATCTGGGGCTCAGAGAGGGTAGAGGAAAGGGAAAGAGACTGGTTAGGGAAAGAGAGGGAGCAATTACCGAGGGCTTCCTCTACGTCAGGCGCTGGGGTAGATGCTTTTGTACACCTTTCATTTTGGTAGTATCCAAGTCTACTGAGAGTAGTTATAACAATCAAATTAGAGTGCTAGGATTTGATATATCTTTTTAAGCTGAGTTGCGCTGAGCTGAGAACTTGGCTCTTGTGCCGTTAGTTTTACTTTTATGCTCTGCCCCATAATTATTTACATCCATTCAACTCCACATGCTCAATGGCCCAGCCAACTAAGGAGGCAGGTGGGACTTCAGAGCCATATGGGGGCATCCTCTGAGACTAGAGGCATTTCCACAATGGTAGAGCTTCCTTATTTGGACCAAGACCCCTTCCCATCACCCCTCCTTATCTCCTGCCCCCAGCCCAGGGTTCCTCACCTGGAAATCAGAGGATTTGACTCTATTTTTGATATTCCTTCCAGCTCCAATGATCTGTGAATTGATTTGACTCTGCTGATGCCAAATATTTACCGCTGAAAAGGGCAAGACAAGCTAAAAGCAGAAGTTTCCCAACTAAAATCTCAGGTCAAGAGAAATGATTTAAATATCTTCTGACTCCAACAATCAGAAAGGTGTTCTTTTGTGGCAATTATAAGACACATTCAGAAATGAAAATCAGTTTTTTCTCTTTTACCATTTTGGTTACAATGTGTTATGGAACTCAAAAACTTCCAGAGGGGCAGAGCAGTATTCCCAACAGGAAGACATTGCGGATCTGGGCCATTTCTTGACTGTTTGCTGTGTGCGTTAGAATGGGAAACCGTTCTTCTCTGGGCTCAATAAAGTAATGTTAACACTACCTCCTTCAAAATGGTGTTCTGATGGTTAATCAATGTTCGTAAATCTCTTCAAGATCCTCAAGTGATAATTGCGACATAAAGTACCAAGTATTATTCCTGGAATAGGGTAATTTTATCCAATTAAATCTCCTCTGAGCTATCACCGGGGTAGGAAACATTGTTATTACTTTGCAAATTACTTTGTACTTAGGTTTCCTCGTGTTCCCCAACTGTGAGCAAAAGTCCCATCAGAAGGAATAGAACATTTACACCATTGGCTTTGATGGGACGTTACAGTTACATGCTTTCATGCAATGCTAAGGGCAGGGCAGGAGGACCCAAATCTCCTTGAGGATATAACTTACACAGTGCCACGAACTGTTTTAGGGAGAAGCTGAGTGATTAATAACTGGACACAGCACATTATACTGTGAATGGAATCATCAGGAGACTGTGAGTTTTAAGCTACAAATCCAGTTGGTCTATGAGATTTGTTCTAGAGAAAGGAGCCTTGTGATCAGTTGGCATTATTTGCTATCTTTTTGTTGTTGTTGGATTTTTTTTTATTGTGATTTACGTGAAAGTTTACAGAACAAATTAGTTTCTCATTAAACAGTTAATATGCAAATTGTTTTGTGACATTGACTGTCAGCGCTGTGATGTGTCAACACTCCTTTGTCCAGTTTTCCTGTGGCTTCCTGCCTTCCCATCTTGGCTTTTAGGTTGGTGTGCCCATTAGTCTCATACGCATGATTGAACTATGAAGCATGTCCTTCTTGTGTGTTATGGTTTGCCCTATAGGCCTGTCTAATCTTTGGCTGAAGGGTGAACCTCAGGAATGAGTTCAGTTCTGAGTTAAAAGGGTGTCTGGGGACCATACAATCGGGGTTTCTCCAGTTTCTGTCAGACCAGCAAGCCTGGGCTTTGTATGTGTGTGTGACTTTGAATTTTGTTCTACATTTTTCTTCTACTTTGTCTGGGACCCTCTACTGTGACCCCTACCAGCTCAGTGGGTGGTGGTAGTCAGGCACCATCTAGTTGTTCTGGGATCAGTCTGGTGGAGGCTGTGGTAGTTGCTATCCATTAGTCCTTTGGACTAATCTTTTCCATGTGTCTTTGGTCTTCTTCATGTTCCTATGCTCCATTTTTAATGCATTCTGGCCTTCGAAACAATTGTCAAAACATGGAATTGACACTCAATGTATCCTAGAAAGTGCTAGAAATTACCTGTCATGTTTTAAACGAACTAGTTCAGACATTCCTTGTAATTAATTAATGTGTTTATCCAATAAATTATGTAGTGATTACCCATGTATCAGGATCTGGATTAAGGAAGATCTAAAGAAATGCCCATCCAGAAATGCCTTGGAAGAATGGCCTAGTGATCTACTCCAGAAAAATCGACCATTGAAAACCCAAAGGAGCACAGTTCTACTCTGACACGTATGGGGTCACCATGAGTTGGAATAAATTTGGTGACAGCTGGTTTTAGAGAAATGTTAGAGGGCAGAAATTCTGTAGAAGAGTGTGCTCAGTGGTAGTTGTCTTCATGGCCAGTCCATGTATCATTTTAGCTGCTGGTATTATTTTGGAAGTTGTTCTGGAGAGCTATATGGTCAACATTGAAGGAAAATGATTCCTCAAGTCCACCTCAGCCCACAGCTGGGGTCAATTCATCAGACATTCCTTGAACGTTTATTGCATTCAAGAATAAGAGAGGCATTTGTGATAATTAACCTAGGAAATAAGGAAAAACGATGGCTCATACTTTAGGCCACAAATTTTTGAAGTTTATGTGAGAGGTAAAATGAGCTACTTCTATCCTTTTTAGAGTATGAAGCTGCTTAGTTATATTAGTAATAATTGTCTCTTTTCTTTCTTTCTCCAGCCCCCTTTGGATTATACCAGAATTGTGGTAACTATTGAATCAACACAGCAGAAAGTTAAACATTAAATGATCAATGTGATACAGAAAAATAAATATGAAAGAAGTAAAAAAAACTATAATCCCACCAACCAAATACTAATAACAATTTATTGTTTCAGACGTATGCTTTTATGCAGTCACATGGTTTTTCTTTCCGTTACATCATATCTGATTTTCAAATTATTACATAAACTATATAGCTTTTTCTAATGTCTGCCTAAAATTCCAAAGCTTAGGTAACCGTAATATAGTTGTCTCCCTATTTTTGGAAATTTTATTTGCCTCTAGTTTTATTTTTCACTCCTGTAAATTAAGCTACAAGTTATTTTGTGTGTGTGTGTATGTGTGTGTGTGTGTGTGTGTCTGTAGATTCTCTCTGTATTTTTTAGAGACATGGAAGTTAGAATTCTGAATCTTTAAAGGATAGTAAACTTTTTATGGCTTAAAAAAAATACTTTGTTAGATTGGATACAATGACTTAAACATTTTTCTCCCCAAAATTTATAGGTATAAATAAACCGTAACTTAAAAATTTGGATTTTTCATTACACGTAAACTTTAGCATAACACTGTTTAGTAGTTTCTTCCCTTTTTGAATTGCCTTTTTGCATTCTTTGTGAATTTATCTACTAGGGATATTTTGGTGTTTAAATTTCAGAATCTTCTTTGTTATATGAAGGAATACATGAAGCCAACACATACGATGCTTTTGAAGAAATATTAATGGAATTAAAAATGCTCATAAAGTTAAGAAGACAAAACTAAAAAGAGATTTGTAGTAATTATGTACATATTTGAGTGTACCTAGAAGAATGAAATCAATGACGGGTATAAATATTTTAATTGTGGTTATACAATGGTGAGTAATATTTGTTTTCTTCTTTCTACTCATCTGTATTTTCAAGATTTCCAAAATGAGTGTGTACTTTTAAAAAATAAATCAGAAAAAGTAGTTATTTTAAGAAAGGCTTTTATTTTCTTTCTTTCTTTCTTAGAACTCAACTTCTTTTTTACTTGAATGTTTTCAATATCAAGAGTTTCACTTAAACTGGTTGTTATTTAAAAAAAAAAAAAATTTTTTTTTATTGTTAGGTGCTGTCAAGTCGGTTCTGACTTATAGTCACTCTGTGTACATCAGAAAGGAACGCTGCCCCGTCCTGCACCATCCTCACAATCATTGTTAGCTTGAGCTCATTGTTACAGCCACTGTGTCACTCCATCTCACCGAGGGTCTTTCTCTTTTCCACTGACCCTCTACTTTACCAAGCATGAGGTCCTTCTCCAGGGACTGGTGTTGATATGCAATTTGGAGGTTACAGGCAATTGAAGAAGTACTTTCTGGAGGATTATTTCCTTTGTGAAACCAAAAATTCCTGAAGAGATGCTTGGGAAGGGAAGAGAGCAGTTCCTTTCCTTTAAATACACGAGGGTATTCAACAAGGATTTTCTGTGACTGAACTGTATTGACAAAACACTTCTCAGGTGTTTCTGGCATCATATTCCAGGCTGTGCTGAGATTTTGCACTGTGAGGTTTCTGTGTAGTTTTCTGCCTGAATTTTCACAGTGATAAGTTATCACAGATGAGAAGGGCATAAAAATTTATACTTAGGTGTCCAGTTTTTTTCTTTTTTAGGTGCCTTTAATTTAAAATATCTATTTTGCATACAGTGAACCTTAGAATTTCTATATTTGGTCACTTACATATAGAAATTTATTGTTTGCAAAAGGATAGTAGAAAAGCTAGAAAATTTCTCTTCTGGTTAGTAGTTAGAACAACAGCTGAAGCTGGATTTGTCCCACCCTCCACTCTAATTAAGGTACCACTCCTTACCAACAGTGCCATACCCCAAGAGCAAATAAATGCCAGAGAATAATAAAGCAACCTCTTGGATGGTAAGCTTAAAAGTCTCAATAAAGAGTGATTTCCAAGAATGTTGTGAGGCCTGTATTTTAGAAATTCCTCTAAGTCTCCAGACTAGACAAGTAATGGTCAGAAGAATTTCACAGAAATAATAAATTTGTTATTCCTCAATGGTGTAGGCGGTTAGTCCTCTGTGTCTGAGTAGCTAGTTCTCTATGAGGGTATACATATATATATATATATATATATTTTTATTAACTTTTATTGAGCTTCAAGTGAACGTTTACAATTCAAGTCAGTCTGTCACATATAAGTTTACATACATCTTACTCCGTACTCCCACTTGCTCTCCCCCTAATGAGTCAGCCCTTCCAGTCTCTCCTTTCGTGACAATTTTGCCAGCTTCCCACTCTCTCTATCCTCCCATCCCCCCTCCAGACAGGAGATGCCAACACAGTCTCAAGTGTCCACCTGATATTATTAGCTCACTCTTCATCAGCATCTCTCTCCCACCCACTGTCCAGTCCTTTTCATGTCTGATGAATTGTCTTCGGGGATGGTTCCCGTCCTGTGCTAACAGAAGGTTTGGGGACCATGGCCACCGGGATTCCTCTAGTCTCAGTCAGACCATTAAGTTTGGTCTTTTTATGAGAATTTGGGGTCTGCATCCCACTGCTCTCCTGCTCCCTCAGGGGTTCTCTGTTGTGCTCCCTGTCAGGGCAGTCATCGATTGTGGCCGGGCACCAACTAGTTCTTCTGGTCTCAGGATGATGTAGGTCTCTGGTTCACGTGGCCCTTTCTGTCTCTTGGGCTCTTAGTTGTCGTGTGACCTTGGTGTTCTTCATTCTCCTTTGCTCCAGGTGGGTTGAGACCAATTGATGCATCTTAGATGGCCGCTTGTTAGCATTTAAGACCCCAGATGCCACTTTTCAAAGTGGGATGCAGAATTTTTTCATAATAGAATTATTTTGCCAATTGACTTAGAAGTCTCCTTAAACCATGGTCCCCAAACCCCCGCCCTTGCTCCGCTGACCTTTGAAGCATTCAGTTTATCCCGGAAACTTCTTTGCTTTTGGTCCAGTCCAATTGAGCTGACCTTCCATGTATTGAGTGTTGTCCTTCCCTTCACCTAAAGCAGTTCTTATCTACTAATTAATCAATAAAAAACCCTCTCCCTCCGTCCCTCCCTCCCCGCCTCGTAACCACAAAAGTATGTGTTCTTCTCAGTTTTTACTATTTCTCAAGGTCTTACAATAGTGGTCTTATACAATATTTGTCCTTTTGCCTTTGACTAATTTTGCTCAGCATAATGCCTTCCAGGTTCTTCCACGTTATGAAATGTTTCACAGATTCGTCACTGTTCTTTATCGATGCGTAGTATTCCATTGTGTGAATATACCACAATTTATTTACCCATTCATCCGTTGATGGACATCTTGGTTGCTTCCAGCTTTTTGCTATTGTAAACAGAGCTGCAATAAACATGGGTGTGCATATATCTGTTTGTGTCAAGGCTCTTATTTCTCTAGGGTATATTCCGAGGAGTGGGATTTCTGGGTTGTATGGTAGTTCTATTTCTAACTGTTTAAGATAACGCCAGATAGATTTCCAAAGTGGTTGTACCATTTTACATTCCCACCAGCAGTGTATAAGAGTTCCAATCTCTCCGCAGCCTCTCCAACATTTATTATTTTGTGTTTTTTGGATTAATGCCAGCCTTGTTGGAGTGAGATGGAATCTCATCGTAGTTTTAATTTGCATTTCTCTAATGGCTAATGATCGAGAGCATTTTCTCATGTATCTGTTAGCTGCCTGAATATCTTCTTTAGTGAAGTGTGTGTTCATATTCTATGAGGGTATATTTTAAAAATCAGGATTTCATTCTTGGATTAGGTAAAGGGAGAGGGCACTTGTTCTTTGGCTATGAAAGTCCTACAATGACTAAAGCAGAACACGTTGCAGGTTAGGGGGCTGATGAATCATACTCTTGCTCCCTCCCAGCCCCTGGATCAGGAACCAGTGGAGCAATTCACATAAGAATGTGACAGATGGAGAAAACATTAGCTTTGGGGGGAAAAAAAATGCTGATTGGAAAACAAGCCTTAGATCTAGGCTGGCTAGTACTTATCACCCCCAAAGAAAGCCACCCAGCATAGGCCTCCTAAACCAGGAGCAGAATATATGAGTACTGAGCACAGGCTGCTTGAAATAGAGAACCCCCAGAGGCTGAGCTTCCAAGCTTGGCTGCCTCCACACACCGTGCTCCCCAGTCTCACCAATCAGGAAAACCAATATCTGTCAGAGAATTGTGAAGGGGGGGGGGCAGGGCAGAGAGAAAGACCTTCTCTCATAGTTTTACCTCATGGGAATGGAAGCTCCCCCTTCTCTGGAAATGAGCAGGGTTGAGCACCCCTTCCTCATAAATAAATGTGGCAAAAACATGGTTGACAAGCAAAGATACAGGATCGGAGGCATGAGGGGTGTCCTCTTAGGGTGTGCCTAAACTGACATCTTTAGGATTTCTGGGGAAGTTGACAATGTATTTGCAAGATGATAGTTCCTTCCCGCCCCCCAAATTATCAAAACAAATAACACAAAAAATCTTTGCCATGCTCTTAAACAATGCTTGATAAAGTTTGTGAAGACAGGAGATACTGAGAATCTTGAGATACAGATCCTAACCACCCTTCTGGATTCAGTATCATAGAGAACACAGGTGGGCATATTTCTCAAAAAGCCGCCCTTGATTAAGAGGCTATGCTGTCAATCAAAGGGAGAAAACCTGAAGAGCCCTTTCTAGAGCGTAAGCCCATCCCTTCCTTGCATGGAGATTGACTCACAATGAGAAGAGCCACCAGAACACACAGTTTGGGCTTCCTCTGTTTGGGAAGAAGGGAAATAGTTCAGAGTAGGATTATTCAGAGGGCATAGGCTCCAAGCACAAGCAGAGATTTTACAGAAAGAAAAGAGAAAAGAAATAAGACAAAGACCTCTTGAGGTGTTACTGGCCTGAGAGAAGAACAGAGTGGAAGTCCTTATCTGGTTTCTGCTCATTGTGGTTTCTGCTCTCTGAGGCCTTTTACCTGTTTGAATAGCCTTCCCCCAATATCCCATCATGTCCAGTCTCTAGGGAAGGCAGAGGGATGGTAGCAACTCTTTGGTAGAGGTAGTGAGGCTGGGGAAGAAATCTCAGTGCTGCTTGTTTCTGAAGAGACCAGGTGTCTCCAGTTCCCTGAATTGGAGGAAAAATCTAAAACTTAAGACTATGGTCCATAGGAAGAGGATAAACTTCTAACTAGGCAGAATATTTCTAAGTAGGGAGATTTAAAACATTACAGAAGAGAGCAGAACCAATCTACCAGCCATGGATGATTTAGCCCCTAGCCAGCTCACTGCCTCCCTTAGATGACAAAAATGCAGAACCTAGAATAGAAACTCTTAACGCATTGACTTCAAATTGAAAGAAGTGTATAAATAGGACCCAGATGGGGAGGCACAGGGAGTCACTGAGAATCCACCTACACCACATCCAAACCAAAAGGTAACCTGTACCCATCAAATGACAATAATGTGAAAAGAAATGAGTTAGAGTCTATTAAAAATACTCTAAGAAAGAAAGAGACATGATAGGCTAATGGTGGAAAAATATGGTCTGGAGAAAGATGTGCCATAAAATTTAGAGAATAGAAAAAATGTATTTGCAAGTGCTACGGGCTCTCAAAGATATTAAAGAAATACATTAAGACTTTGAAACAAGTGATCAAAATTATCAGACAATGTATGGTTGAAAAATAAAATTGAAGAGTATATAAAACAAAGTGAGAATTATCCAGTGCTATTATGGAAGTCCTGGTGGTACTGTGGTTAATAGCTATGGGGAGCTACAACTGCTAACCAAAAGGTTGGCAGTTCAAATCCACCAGCTGATCATTGGAAACCCTGTGGAGCAGTTCTACTCTGTCCTATAGGTTGATATGAGCTGGAATTGACTTGATGGCAATAGGGTTGGTTTGGTTTTTGGTTTATTATGGAAGTAGTGGTCCTGGCTGGCACGAATGATTCAGTGATTGACTACTAGCTGAAGGGTTAGTGGTGCGAACCTATCCAGAGATGCCTCAGAAGACAGGCCTTGCTATCTGCTTCCAAAAGGTCACAGCCTTGAAAACCCTATGTAGCAGTTCTACTGTGCACACATGGGGTTGCCATGAGTCAGTGTCCACTTGACAGCAACTAACAACAACAACATCATAGAAGTGGTATAAAAGAGGTAGAAAACTGAATACAATGAATGGAAAAATAAATTGAGAAAAAACCAAACATGAAAAAATTAGAGACGAAGGAATAGCATAAAAAATAGAGAGTGGAGATCTGACAAATGAATCCTTCTTTCTTAAAAAAATAAAAAATAAGAACAACATAAATGGAACAAAAATGTGACTGAGCATTATAATAGGAGAAACATTCCTGAAATAAAGGAAGAGCTCCAATTCAAAATGGCAAGCCATGTTTCAGGAAAAAATGATCCAGAATGATAACTTCAAGTGATATCCTGGTGAAATTACCTAAAAATTTAAATTATAATCCTATAGATATTTGGCGAGGAAAACAAATCACCTCCAAATGGAATTAGAGTGCCCCCAGATTTCTTCACTGCAACTTTCAGTATCATAATGGAACAAATATCTATAAAGTTATGAGGATCAAAAAGTGTGACCCAAAGATTTTACACCTGCTGTATAAAAGCCACAGGAAAACATTCTGAAACATGCAAGGTCCCAAGGAATAGCAACAATAAGGTCTTCTTGAGAATACAATTTAGTGAAGAAATCCAACCAAACAAGCAGCAAATCAAGAGGAAGAACTCAGATATGAAAGACTGAGAGAGAACATTGAAGCTATTTAAACATAGAAACAAGCCTAAACCACTGTGGGAATGTTAAACACCCTAAATGCCATGGGCAAGGCACACTATATAAAACTGATCGTGTAATGACCCTGGAACCCAACTGGACCTGATGCCGTTCAGTTGATTCTGACTCATAGTAACCCTGTAGGACAGGGTAGAACTGCCGCATAGGGTTTCCCAGGAGCAGCTGGTGGTTTCGAACTTCCAACATTTTGGTTAGCAGCTGTAGCTCTTAACCACTGCTCCCTGGGCACAAATCCTAAGAGCTCCATTGGAAGGTGTTGGGGAAGGGTGAGAATTGAGGTAGGATGTCCCAGGATAGAAAGTCAATAATTCAGGATAATAATCAAGAAATAGAAGTATAAATGTATTTATAAAGTTAGAAAGGTAATCACTAGAGCAACAACAAACAATTCTGAACTGTGCAAATTAAGAGCTGAAATAGAAAAGAACAGAAAACATAATGTATCTTGCAAAAAAGAAGAAAACAAACAGAGTATCAAGGAAATTTTAAAAATAAGAATGAAAATGCTATCAACAAAAAACTAATTATGATGGAACTTATCTATTATATTAATACATATAAATGAGATCACCTGCTAAAATGGCACCTCTCAAATTGAGTCAAGAAAAACAACCATCTAGATGCAAAAGGACAAATATTATATGAGACCACTATTATAAGAACTAAAGAAATAGTTTAAACACAGAGAAAATATTTTTTGATGGCTACAAGGGGGTTAGGGAGAGGGTTTTTCACTAATTAGATAGTAGACAAGAACTGTTTTGGGTAAAGGGAAAGACAACACACAATATAGAATAAGTCAGCACAACTGGACTAAAACAAAACAAAAGTTTCCTGAATAAACCGAACACTTCAAAGGCCAGAGCAGCAGGCATCTGGGGACTATAGTTTCAGGCGACATCTAAGTCAATTGGCATAACATAATCTATTAAGAAAACATTCTGCATGCCACTTTGGAGAGTGGAGTCTGGGGTCTTAAAAGCCTGCAAGTGGCTATCTAAGAGGCATCAATTGGTCTCAACTCACCTGGAGCAAAGGAGAATGAAGAACACCAAAGACACAAGGTAATTATGAGGCCAAGAGAGCAGAAAGGGCCACATAAATCAGAGACTATATCAGCCTGAGGCCAGAAGAGCTAGACAATGCTTAGCTACAACCAATGACTGCCCTGACAGGGAACACAACAGAGAATCCCTGATGAAGCATGAGAGCAGTGGAATGCAGACCTCAAATTCTCATGAAAAGACCAGACTTAATGGTCTGACTGAGACTAGAAGGACCCCAGAAGTCATGGTCCCCAGACCTTCTGTTAGCTTAAGATTGGAAGCATTTCCAAAGCTAACTCTTCAGGTAGGAATTGGACTGGACTATAAGATAGATAGAAGGTGAAACTGGTGGGGAGTGAGCTTCTTGGCTCAGGTAGACACATGAGACTTTGTGGGCAGCTCCTGTCTGGAGGGTAGATGAGAGGGCAGAGGGGGACAGAAGCTGGCTGAATGGACATGGGAAATACAGGTTGAATAGGAGGAGTGTGCTGTCTCATTAGAGAGCAACTGGGAGTACACAGCAAGGTGTATATAAATTTTTGTATGAGAGACTGACTTGATTTGTAAACTTTCACTTAAAGCACAATAAAAAAAGAAAAAGAAGAACAACTATCTTTATGCTCCATAACAGATACACTGAAGAAAGAGGTTCAAGAAACCTGAAAATAATAAGATGGATATAGACACACAGGAAAAGAAAAGCAAATCAAGGATAACAACATTAAAACTGGATAAGTATGCAAAAAGTATTAAACAAGGCAAAGAATGCTAAATTATACTGAAAAATGGTATCCACAGAACCATAAAACATTTATGAATATCTACAAACCAATTTACACTGCATCAGACTGCATTAAGCAAAGTCTATAACAAATACAAGGAAAAATAGCCAGAAACATAAGAACAGTAGAAGACATAATGTAATTAATAGGATTGATTTTCATATGCTAATAACAGAATACAATTACTTTTCAAGTGACATTGGTTTCTTTGCAAACTTTGATTCTCTATATCGAAAATCCAAAAGATAAATCACAGATCATGTTTTTCTGATCACAATGTAATAAAGTAGAAATTATTATAAAAATTCAAAATAGGAAAAGAGTAATATGAAATTAAAAACAGTTCTCTTAAACTCTTTGAATAAGTATCAAAATTAAATAATAGAACATGCGGAAGATAACCTCAATGTAAAAAAGCACGTAAGAAAATTGGACTGAAAACATAGGCAAATCCTAGGAGTCATCTTAGCCTATCTTTCCCTCATTGATCTGCTTGCAGTCCATTAGTAAGTCTTGTTAATTCTTCCTCCAAAACATCTCCCTCTCAGTCCACTTCTTTCCACCTTCATTGAAACCACTGTTTTCCAAGTCATGCTCATCTGTGCTTGTCTGGACATCTTGAGTAGCGTTATGTTGGCTGCTTTCACTCTTGCTTCTCTGTAACTAATTATCCATATGGCAAGCAGGGTGTGCTTTTGAAAATGTAAATGAAATCCATGTCTGTTTCAATATTTTCAGTGGCTGTCCTTTGCAATTTACCTCGCTGGCCTCATCTCCTATAATCTATCATTTGCTGTGTGCCATTAACACTGGCCTTTCTTTGCTCCTCAAAGATATCAAACACAGTATCTTTTCAAGGTCATTTTATATGCTGGTTGCTGTGTTGGAACACCGTGTCCTCAGGAATGCAAGGACGGCTTAACATTAAACAACTCATTAATGTATAATTCTTCACATTGATAGACTAATGCTGAAAACTTCAAAATGTATCTCAGTAGCCATAGAAAAAGGCTTTCAAACAATTTAATACTCATTGGTGATTATTAATAAAGAAAATACTAGCAAAATAGACAAAGAAAGGAGCTTTCTCAAACTGATACAGTTTATCTAGCAAAATCTATGGCAAATGTCATGTCTAATGGTGAAACAAACACAGGATTACCTTTAAAGTCAGGAAAAAACCCAGAGTGTTCAGCGGTTTATTCAGTATTGTGGTCCTAACAAGTGTTGTTAGAAAAGAAAAAAAGCTAGTTACAGTTTATATAATTATCTACATAGAAAATCCAGGAGACTATATAGACAAAATATTAGGACTAATAAGAATTCAACAAGATTGCTTGATACAATATCAATATTAAAAAATCATTTGTGCTCCAAATACTAGAAAAAATAAAAATGTAATTTAAAAGATACTACTTTAAGTAGCAACATCATTATAAGATATAAATCCCACAAAGGCTGTATATGATCTTCATGGCAAAAATTGTAATTTTTAAATATGTGAAAGAAAACTTTAAAAATGGAGATATAGGTAATATTTATGGGTTCAAAGACAATTCATAAGGATGCCAGTTTTCTCCAAAGGAAAAAAAGTAGCTAAGACAATTTTCAAAAAGAGCAAGAAAGATTTTCCTTACTATTCTAATTATAAAGCTATAATAATTAACAGTGTAGGAGTAACACAAGGATAGACATACAGAACCACAAATTAAGGCAACAATGAGTCATCTCACCTATTAAGTTGACAAGGATGAGAAATATTAATAAGATCTAGTTGATGGTGGATGAGAGGTGGAGGAAAGAATTTTCATACATTCTTAATAAGAATCTAAATTGGGAGAACTTTTTATTTTGATTTAAGTGAAAGTTTACAGCTCAAGTTAGTTTCTCATACAAAAATTTATACACGTATTGTTATGCGGCCCTAGTTGCAATCCCTATAATGTGACAGCACACTCCCCCTTTCCACCCTGGGTTTCCGGTGCCCATTCAACCAGCTCCTGTCCCTTTCTGCCTTCTCATCCTGCCTGCAGACAGGTGCTGCCCATTTAGTCACATGTTTATCTACTGGAACTAAGAAGCGCACTCCTCACAAGTATTATTTTATGTTTTATAGTTCAGTGTAATCTTTGCCTGAAGAGTTAGCTTTGGGAATGGTTTTAGTTCTGGGTTATCAGAGAGTCTGGGGCCATGTCTTCTGGAGTTCCTCTAGTCTCAGTCAGACCATTACCCACTGCCATCGAGTCGATTCCGACTCATAGCGACCCTATAGAACAAAGCAGAACTGCCCCATAGAGTTTCCAAGGAGCGCCTGGTGGATTCGAACTGCTGACCTCTTGCTTAGCAGCCATAGCACTTAACCACTACGCCACCAGGGTTTCCAGTCAGACCATTAAGTCTGGTCTTTTTACTAGAGTTTGAGTTCCGTACCCCACTTTTCTCCCTGCTCCATCAGGGACTCTCTGTTGTGTTCTCTGTCAGAGCAGTCATTGGTGGTAGCTGGGCACCACCTAGTTCTGGTCTCAGGCTCATAGAGTCTCTGGTTTATGTGGCCCTTTTCTCTCTTGGCTAATATTTTCCTTGTGTCTTTGGTGTTCTTCATTTTCCTTTGCTCCAGGTGAATTGGCATCAACTGATCAATCGATCAATTGATGGCTGCTGCACTGGGTTACTGGGTTGTAAGCTTTTAAGACCCCAGATGCCACTCACCAAAATGGGATGCAGAAGATTTTCTTAATAAACTTTGTTATGCCAATTGACCTGGATGTCCCCCAAAACCATGGTCCCCAAACCCAAAATTGGGAGAACACTTTAAAGCCAATCTAACAATATCTGTCAGAATATTAAATATCCATATTCTTAAACTCAGTGTTTTCAGGAGGTTTTCCTGCATATATACTTGCATATGTGCAGAAATTTTCATTGTAACATAGGTTGTAATAGTGAAAAAATACAAAAAAATTGAAGTTTATCAATGGAGGAGTCTTTAACTTACTGTGTATTTGTAAAATAGAGTATTATCATCCACACAATGAATTAAGTAAATCTATATATTTTTTTTATATATGTATTTAGACGAAAAGAGAAGCATAATATACTCTAGTGAAAAAATTAATTTGCACAAGTATCATATGATTTCATTTGAGCAAAACTACATGAGTGTTCACAGAAAATGTCTGGAAGTCTTCCTTCATATGGTTCTGTACTTTTTGATTTCTTCTTTTTAAGCAAAATAAAAAATTGATCACTTTTATAAGAAAATGTTTAAAATGAACTGGCATCCATACATATAAAATACTCTATCTCAAAAATTATAAATATTATTAATCTTTTTCTTATTTAAAATTTAGTAATTGTAATGTTTACTCTATTTTTAAAAGATTTTTTATTGTGCTTTAAGTGAAATTTCACAAGTCAAGTCATTCTCTCATACAAGAACCTATACATACCTTGCTATATGCTCCTAGTTGCTCCCCCTCTAATGAGACAGCACACTCCCCCTCTCCACCCTCTATTTTCATGTCCCTTTAGCCAGCTTCTGACCCCCTCTACCTTCTCATCTCCCTTCCAGACAGGAGCTGCCCACATAGTTCCATGTGTCTACTTGAACCAAGAAGCTCACTCCTCACCAGTATCATTCTCCATCCTGTAGTCCAGTCCAATTCCCTTCTGAAAATCTGGCTTTGGGAATGTTTCCTGTCTTGTGCTAACAGAAGGTCTGGGGACCATGACCTCCAGGGTCCTTCTAGTCTCAGTCAGACCATTAAGTCTGGTCTTTTTATGAGAATTTGAGGTCTGCATCCCACTGCTCTCCTGCTCCTCAGGGATTCTCTGTTGTGTTCCCTGTCAGGGCAGTCATTGGTTTTAGCCAGGCACCATCTTGTTCTTCTGGTCTCAGGCTGATGTAGTCTCTGGTTTATGTGGCCCTTTCTGTCTCTTGGGCTCATAATTACCTTGTGTGTTTGGCATTCTTCATTCTCCTTTGTTCCAGGTGAATTGAGACCCACTGATGCATCTTAGATGGCTGCTTGCTAGCATTTAAGACCCCAGACACCACCCTCCAAAGTTTTTTTTACCCTATTTTAGCTCTCTGATTTTATGTTTGGACTGTAATTTGCATTGGGCTCATTCTAGTCTACTTCTCCTCAGTATCTTTTAGCTTATTGCATATTATTTGTTTATACAGAATCCAATAAACTACTTCACATTCTTTTATTAAGTATCATTTTCTAAAAGGTATCACCCTTTTATGTAGAAAACCCTGTTATTATTTATTATTATTATTATTACAAATCCGTGTAAGAGAAGAATATCTTCATTTGGGTTTCAGACATTTCTAACTTTCAAATAAATAACAAAGTTTATTGATTCCTTTAATGAACAGTTAAAGTCCATGTGATGCAATTTAAGGTTGAAAATTTCAATACAAAGATGTTTATAACGCAGAATATAAACCTCACGTTTTCAAAGATGGAATTGACATCAGTTTAATGGGGAAAACAATGCATTTATTTAAGTAAGGCCCCTCCCGCCCTTTTCAGATCTTTCCCTTCTGATGATATGAACAACACATATTTTTCTTTTCTTTCTTTTGTCTGCTAATTTTTATTTATTTATTTTTATATGATATTTTATTGTGTTTTTGGTGAAAGTTTACATAGCAAATTCGGTTCCCATTTGACAATTTGTCCACAAATTGTTCAGTGACATCAGTTCACAATGCGTCGACATTTTCTTTAATGGCACTCCATTTGTTTCGTTTCCAGTGCTCTAGTTTCCCTGCCCCTTTATCTTCTCATATTTGCTTTAGAGTAATTGTTGACCCTTTAAGTCTCATACAGATGTTTTTTAATGCAGCACCGACTCACAGGTAATATCCTTTATTTTGTGTGCCAGTTTGTTATCTCACTAAAAGGCGACCTGAGGGGATAATTTTGGTTCAAGGTTTATAAAGTATCTCAGGGCAATAGTCCTGAGCTCTTTAGTCTCAACTGGTCCAGTAATTTGGGATTTTTTGAGAATTTTAGTTTTGTTCCACGTTTTTTTATTTTATTTTATTTTTATTGAACTTTAGATGAAGGTTTACAGAACAAACTAGTTTCTCATCAAACAGCACACACACATTGGTTAGCCACCCCACGACATGTTAACACTGTCCCTTCTCAACCCTGGGTTCTCTATTACCAGCTTTTCTGTTCCCTCCTGCCTTCCAGGGCTAGTGAGCCCCTTTAGTCTTGTTTTGTTCCATGGGCCTGTTCAATCTTTGGCTGAAGGGTGAACCTCAGGAGTGACCTCATGACTAAGCTGAAAGGGTGTCCGGGGCCCATACTCTCAGGGTTTCTCCAGTCTCTGTCAGGCCGGTAAGTCTGGTCTTTCTTTTTGAGTTAGAATTTTGTTCTACATTTTTCTCCAGTTCTGTCCGGGACCCTTTATTGTGATCGCTGTCAGAGCACTCAGTGGTGGTAGCTGGGCACCATCTAGTTGTACTGGACTCAGTCTGGTGGTCCATTAGTCCTTCGGGCTAATCTTTCCCTTATGTCTTTAGTTTTCTTCATTCTTCCTTGCTCCCAAAGGGGTAAGACCAGTGGAGTACCCTAGATGACTGTTCACAGGCTTTTAAGACTCCAGACTCTACTCACCAAAGTAGAATATAGAACATTTTCTTTATAAACTATGTTATGCCAGTTGAGCTAGATGTTCCCTGAGACCATGGTCCCCACAGCTCTCAGCCCAGCAATTTGGTCCCTCAGGGAGTTTCAATGTGTCTATGGAGCTACCATGACCTTGCCTTGTACAGGTTGTCCTGGCTTCCCCGGTATTGTGTACTGTCTTACCCTTCTCCAAAGTTACCGCTTATCTATTGTCTATTAAGTGTTTTTCCATCCCCACCCCTCCCCCCCTCGTAACCATTAAAGATTGTTTCTTTTTGTATGTAAACTTTTCATGAGTTTTTACAGTAGTGATCTAATACAATATTTGTCCTTTTGTGATTGACTTATTGCACTTAGCATAATGCCCTCCAGATTCATCCATGTTATGAGATGCTTCACAGGTTCATCATTGTTCTTTATCATTGTGTAATACTCCATTGCGTGTATGTACCGCAGTTTGTTTATCCATTCATCTGTCGATGGGAATCTAGGTTGTTTCCTTGTTTTTGTTATTGTGAACAATGCTGCAGTGAACATGGGTGTACATGTATCTATTCATGTGATGACTCTTATTTCTCTAGGATATAGCCCTAGGAGTGGGATTGCTGGATCATATGGTATTTCTATTTCTAAGGAAGCGCCATATCATTTTCCAAAATGGTTGTTTCGTTTTGCATTCCCACCAGCAGTGCATAAGAGTTCCCATCTCCCCGCAGCCTCTCCAACGTTGTTATTTTCTGTTTTATTGGTTTGTGCCAGTAATGCAGGGGTGAAATGGTATCTCATTGTGGTTTTGATTTGCATTTCTCTGATGGCTAGAGATTGTGAGCATTTCCTCCTGTGTCTGTCGGCCGCTTGAATGTCTTCTTTGGTGAAGTGTCTGTTCATTTCCTTTGCCCAGTTTTTAATTGGATTATTTGTCTTTCTGTTGCAGAGGTGTTGGATTTTCTTGTAAATTTTAGAGATTAGACTTTTGTCTGATTTGTAATAGACAATTTTTTCCCCCAGGCTGTAGGTTCTCTCTTCACTCTTTTGGTGAAGTCTTTTGACAAGCATAAGTGTTTAATTTTTAGAAGATCCTAGTTATCTAACTTACCCTCTGGAGCTTGTGTGTGGTTGGTTGTGGTTTGTATCCTGTTAAAGCCGTTTATTAGGGCCTCTAGCTTTGATCCTATTTTTTCTTCTATGAATTTCAAGGTATTTTGGCTTTATATTTAGGTCTTTGATCCCATTTTGAGTTAGTTTTTGTATATGGTGGGAGGTATGGGTCCTGTTTCATTTTTTTGGAGAAAGATATCCAATTTTGCCAGCACTGTTTGTTAAAAAGACTGTCTTTTCCCCATTTGATGGGCTTTGGGCCCTTTATTCTGTGTTTTTCTGATTCTATCAGGGACCATCTGTTTGTGGCTCCGGTCAGGACAGTCGAAAGTAAAACAACATATTTTTCCATGAAGTTTTTTTTGTTCTTCTGAGGAAAAATGTGAATTAGTAGAATTATGTTTCTCTGCCGTGCTAGGAATTCTTTGTTTAGCAAGAAGGAAAAAAAAAAAAAAAAAAACAGAAAGCAAAAACAAGAGATAAAGACAGTTCAAATCACGTTTAAATTTTAGTTCCTAATCTTTATTATTATCATCATTAATTTTAAATTTATTAATTTTTTGACTACCTTTTATGTAACTGGAAATCTAAAAATATAATATCTGTTGTTAAAGTGCTAAGTTACAAAGAAAACAAAAACAAAAAACCAACAAAACCCTCAACATTATTACCTATCTGAAAATCATCTTTCATTTTTTTTCCCACCTATTTCACCCATCAAAATCTATTTCTTTATGTTTAAATGTTTTATTAAAATAGAACAATTTTGAAACTGTTTAGCTATCTGTGGGCTGGGGCAAGTCCTCTACAGTGAGTGGAACAGTACTAAATTTCTCCTCTTCATTTGAGGTTTTCTAAGTAAAGGCAGGGGCCCTAGTGGTGCAGTGGTTAAGCATTTGGCTGCTAATCAAAAGGTCAGCAGACAGAATCCACCAGCCGCTCTTTGGAAGCCCTATGGGGCAGTTCTGCCCTGTTCTATAGGGTCACTGTGAATCGGTATCAATTCGACAGCAACTGGCTACAGATTAAGTAAAGGCATGGACTGCTTTCTCTCTCCTGAACTTATAACCACTTTTAGTTTTTGTGTCCTCTGAATGTTTCCTCTCTGTTTTTCTCCACATCGCTTCCAGCCTCCCCCTTCTGCTTCTATTTTGCTTCTGTGGGAGCTTACTTGGTTCCCTCTGACCTGGGCAGTCAGGAGCCATTTAAATCTTTTGTTGAGAACATAGCGTACTTTACAGGATATAGAAGAAAAGAAGCAAAGAAAGAGAGAAAGAGAAATCTTTCCCATCATGAAGAATAGAAGAATCTTCAAATTCCTATGTTCAAACCAGATAGGAAAGAACTGAGAAACATGAGATCATAGACTTTAAAAGCTAGAGTAACATCTCAGAAGTCTCTTGTCCAAGTTAACCCTTTTAGGGACAAGGAAACTGAGTTACCCAAAAATTGACTTGCCCAATGGCCCACTTACTTGGTTAATTGCTAAATCAGAAGTAATGATTAAAAATAAGTTGGTTCTCATCTTTTATGAAGAATAAGAGTGAATTGAAAGTAGAGTTCTTTCCTAAACAGTTACTGAGGATGAAGAAGTACAGTTCTGAAGCAATTCAAGTGTCTCTTTTCATTTAAATTATGACTCTCTGAAGGCCATGAAGCCAATAAATTAAGAATAGAGCCTAGCAAAACAAAAACATAGGAGAAGGGTAAGAATCTTTGAGAAGATCAGTTTTCCCTCCACCTTCTGTTTATTCTGTATATATCCTTTTGAACTACCAGCCTTCACTCTTCCTCATTCCAGCACTGGGGCTTGGGAATGCATCCTAAGTTTCAAAATCAAACAGAGTTCCACCCTCTCCAATCTAAGTTAAGGCTTCCTGAATCATTTAAAACCCAGTTAATCTGGAGATGTCTTAATTTACATATGGCCTATAAAATGCACAGTTAGGAGCACAGGATGAAGTTTTGAAGTCCTACAGACTGAGTTCCAATTACAGCTCTCCCACTCACCAACTGTGTGGCTTTTCACAAGCCACTGAAACTCTGTACCTCAGTTTCCTCATCTGTCAAATGAAGAGGATCATAGTTGTAGCCACCCCACAGGCTTGTTAGTAAGCACGCAATAACACATCAAAGGCTAGCAATAAATAACTCCTTAAATGTTAACTATCATTAATTGTCATTCAGTTTACTTTAGATTCAGGAGTCCACAACTAACAAAAGTAAATGATTATGTAGTCTACTGTAATTGTGTTAAAACACTGCAATGAATTTGTAAAATGGCATCTAAGTGGGGGATTACCAGGTTCACTGGAGCAGAAGTAGTGGGTAAGCTAAGGTGAGACTCTTTGGTTATCTCCTTTCTTCTTGAAATTCTATTTCATTTATTATCATTCAAAACTGACTCTGTGTGAGGAGATGACCTGACTAATTTTGCAGCCAGTGTTCTGGAAAGTACACTGTATTTAGCTAGGAAACATTAATTTCAGTGCTAGTTAAGTCACCATATAACTCTGAGCAAATCTCTTGAGCTTTCTTGTCTTCTCTTCATTTGCCCTCACTTGTCGAATGACCATATCAAGTAATACCAACACAGTTGGTTGAGAGCGCAGCTGCTAACTGAGAGGTTAGAAGTTCTAATTCATTAGCTGCTCCTATCACATCATATCAAGATTACATACTATCGACATAGTTGCTTACTGTTGATGTTGACCTTGATCACGTCGTTGAGGTAGTGTTTGTCAGTTTTCTTCACTGTAAAGTTACTGTTCTTTTCCTCCTTTCCATACTGTACTCTTTGGAAGGGAGTCACTAAGTACAACCCCACTTAAGGTATGAGGAGTTACATTCCTCCTTCTTGAGGGTAGAGTATTGTCATGGATTGAATTTTGTGCCTCAAAAATATATGTATCAAATTGGCTAGGCCACGATTCCTGGAATTGTATGATTGTCCATATTTTTGTCTTCTGATGTGATTTTCCTATGCGTTACAAATCCTATACCTGTATAATGTTAATGAGATAGGATTAGTTGTGTTATGTTAATGACGCAGGACTCAATCTACAAGATTAGATTGTGTCTTAAACCAATCTTTTTTGAGATATAAAAGAGAGAAAAGAGACAGAGGGGACCTCCGACCACCAAGAAAGTAATACCAGGAGAAGACAGCATGCTTTGGACTCGGGATCCCTGTGCCTGAGAGGCTCCTAATTTAGTGGAAGATTGATGATAAGGACCTTCCTTCAGAGCTGTCAGAGAGACAAAGCCTTCCCCTGGAGCTGAGGCCCTAAATTTGGACCTCTAGCCTACTAGACTGTGAGAGGATAAACTTCTGTTTTTTGAAGCCATCGACTTGTAGTATTTCTGGTATAGCAGCGCTAGATAACTAAGACAAGTATCAACATAAATTATTTGAAACTCTTCTGCAGGGAGATTTGTTTCTTCTCTCCCACTTATTTATTTACTTACACATTTATATCGGTATGGATTCAAGGGTATTTATTTTATACTTTGAATTATAATACTACTTTATTTGTAATGTAATACTACTTTATTCATTATTTTGTTTGCTCATATTGTCCCAGTTTTGGCCATTGGGAGCTCTTTCAGCTGAATCCTGTATCTCTTTGACATACTCTCATCAGTGTGTTTTTTTTTTCCTTTTTTCCACTTCCTTACTTTCTGGCCCATAAAATAATCCAGGCTCATCTTCTCTATTACCTGCCGCTGGCCTAGAATTAGCCATTCTCCAAGGATCTCTGATTCCTTTTTTTAGAATAATATTTTATTGCTCTGATTCCTTTTATTGGAGAATGGTATTAGAAACCAAGATCTGATTGCTAAGTGTCCTTGTTGTTATTGGAGTGTTTTAATATTGCTTTTAGACCCTCTAAGCTGACAGAGAAATAAATTATATGTGTGTATACCAACCACTATATATATAAATCTCCCCATATATCTATGCACATATCTATAAATATTGCTGTATTTACCATCTGTATGTATATTAAGCTAAACATGAGTTCATACTGATATTTCCAACCTTAATCTATTACCACATGGACCATGATAGCCTCCTCCCCTTGCTTATCTCTAAACTCTCTCTCCAACAGTGACAAACCTGGATTCTGCCAACCACTATCCATTAAGTGTTCAATTCAAGTATTCATGTATAGCAGTATCAGAATTTTTAACCCATATTCCCATGGAAAATGATGTTATTGACTAGAGTACAGTACTTATATAAAGTTTCTTTTGCCTTTACTCTTACACACCTCACTTATGTCCAAAGTTACTTAGGTTAGGACCTTTTCCCCCCGTTCCTTTCAGTGAAGTTTGAGTATGATACACGTAGGTATAAATGTCATGGTATTTATCCTGTTTCCTGTATTCTGAGCTTTCTGGATCTGTGGTTTGGCGTCTGTCATTAACTTTGTAAAAACCTTTGCCTTTATTGCTTCAAATATTTCTTCTGTTTTATTCTCATTCTTTTTTTTTTTTTTAATAGTCCTCTTCCGCATATATTACATCTTTTAAAATTGTCCCACTGTTCTTGGATTTTTGGATATAGGTTTTTCTCATTCTTTTTTCTTTTTGCATTTTAATTTGGGGAGTTTCTATTGACCTATCTTAAAGTTCACTGATTTTTCTCTTTGACCATATCTAGTCTAGTGATAAGGCCATCAAAGGCATTCTTCACTTCCCTTACACTGTTTTTGATTTTTAGCATTTCTTTTTGATTGTTTCTTAGAGTTTACATCTCTTTGCTTACATTACCATATGTTCTTGTGTGATGTTTACTTTTTCCACAAAAGTCATTAATACATTAATTAGAGTAATTAATAATAGTTTAAAGAGCACTTTTTAGAATCTCTTCGGACAAACATTTTGGTATTTTCTTTCTTTTCTGTCTTTTTAATGCTCTTTTGCTTTCTTCATGTATGATGTCCTTGATGTTATTCCACAAGTAAGTCATCTGATCTTCAATCATTAGTATTAAATGCATCAAATCTATTCTTGAGATGGCTAAAGTGAGCAGAAGAAATGATGAAGTAAAAAAGTTGAACAGAAGATTTCAAAGAAGAGCTTGAGACGACAAAGTATTAAAATGAAATGTGCAAAGACCTGGAGTTAGAAAACCAAAAGAGAGGAACATGCTCAGCATTTCTCAAGCTGAAAGAACTGAAGAAAAAGTTTAATCCTCAAGTTTCATTTTTGAAGGATTCTATGGGCAAAAAATTGAATGACACAGGAAACATCAAAAGAAAATGGAAGGAATACAGGGTCACTGTACCGAAAAGAATTGGTTGATGTTCAACCATTTCAGGAGGTAGCATATGATTAAGAACTGATGGTATTGAAGGAAGAAGTTCAAGCTGCACTGAAGGCATTGGCAAAAAACAGAGATCCAGGAATTGATGGAATACCAATTGAGGTGTTTTAATAAACAGATGAAATGCTGGAAGCGCTCACTCGTCTATGCCAAGAAATTTGGAAAACAACTACCTGGCTAACCAACTTGGAGAGATCCATATTCTTGCCTGTTCCAAAGAAAGGCGATCCAACAGAATGTTGCAATTATTGAGCAATATCAAGAGTATCACACACAAGTAAATTTTGCTGAAGAGAATTAAAAAACAGCTGCAGCAGTACATTGACGGGGAACTGTCAGAAATTCAATCCAGATTCAGAAGAGGACATGGAGCAAGGTATATTATTGCTGCTGCTCTGAGGTAGATCTTGACTGAAAGCAGAGAATACCAGAAAGATGTTTACCTGTGTTTTTACTATGCAAAGGCATTCAACTGTATGGATCATAACAAATTATCAATAACGTTTCAAAGAATGGGAATTCCAGAACACTTAAGCTCATGAGGAACCTGTGCATAGACCAAGATTAGTAGTTCAAACAGAGCAAGGGAATACTGAGTGGTTTAAAATCAGGAAAGGTGTGCATCACGGTTGTATCCTTTCACCATACTTATCCAAACTGTATGCTGAGCAAATAATCCAAGAAACTGGATAATATCAAGAAGAACACAGCATTAGGATTGGAGGAAGATTCATGAACAACCTTCAGTATGCAAATGACACAATCTTGCTTGTTGAAAGTGAAGAGGGCTTGAAGTGCTTACTGATGAAGATCAAAGACTACAGCCTTCCGTATGGATTACACCTCAACATAAAGAAAAGAAAAATCCTCACAGCTGGACCAATAAGCAATATTATGAACGGAGAAAAGATTGAAGTTGTCAAGAATTTCATTTTACTTGGATCCACGATCAATGCCCATGGAAACGGCAATCAAGAAATCAAATGATGCATTGCATTGGGTAAATCTAGTGCAAAATATCTCTTCAAAGCATTAAAAAGCAAAAAATGTCGCTTTGAGTTCGAAGGTGTGCCTGACCCAAGCCATGGTCTTTTCAATCGCTTCATATACTTGCAAGAGCTGGACAATGAATAAGGAAGACAGAAGAATTGATGCCTTTGAATTATGGTTTTGGTGAAGAATATTGAATACACTATGGACTGCCCGAATAACGAACAAAGTCTGTCTTGGAAGAAGTACAGCCAAAACGCTCCTTAGCAGCGAGGAAGGCCAGACTACGTCTCGCATACTTTGGACATGTTTTCTGGAGGGATCAGTCCCTGGAGAAGGACATCATGCTTGGTAAAGCAGAGGGTCAACAAAAAAGAGGAAGACCCTCAAAGAGGTAGATTGACACAGTGGCTCCAACAATGGGGTCAAACACAGCAATGATTCTGAGGATGGTACAGGACCAGGCAGTGTTTTGTTTTGTTGTACATAGCTTAGCTATGAGTTGGAACCTACTCAATGGCACCTGAGAACAATAATGCTTTGACAGCGTTCCAAAAATTTTATTTACAGTTTTCATTCTGTTCAAAAATACTTTCTAATTTGTCTTTTGATTTCTTCTTTGATCCTGTGTATTGTTATGTTATTTAATTTCAAATATAAGGGGATTTTTTCCAGAGATCTTTCTGTTAATGATGTCTTATTTAATTCCATTTTGTTCAGTGAACATGTCCTATATAACTTGAATCCTAAAAATTTATTGAGACTTGATTTATGACCCAGAATAAGACCTGTCTTAGTAAATGTTCTGTGTGCCCTTGGAGATAATGTATATTCTGTTGCTCTTGAATGGAGTGTTTTATAAATTTCAATTAGTTTCATTTAGTGGACAGTGTTGTCCACATATTCTCTATCCATGCTGTCTATTTGATCTACTGTCATTGAAAGAGGATAATTAAATGTTCAACTATAATTTCAGATTTGTCTATTTCCCTTTGCAGTTTTATCAGTATTTTGAAGGTCTGTTAATAGGTGCATGATTGTTATGTCCTCTTGATGACTTAATCATTTTGTCTTTATGAACTGAATTTCTTTGTCCTTAGACATAGTCAATGCTTAGATATCTACTCTTTCTGATACTAATATAGCCACTCCACCTTTTTTTGATTAGTGTCACTATGGTATTTCCTTTTCTATCCTTTTACTTTTAATCTGTTTGTGTCTTTATACTTAATTTGTGTTTCTTGTGGGAAGGTCATAGTTGAATCTTGCTTTTTTTTTTTTTTTTAGTCTAATCTGATGGTCTCAGCCTTTTAGTTGAATTATTTAGACAATTTATATTTAATGTCATTTTTGATATGGTTGTGTTTAAACCTGTCATTTTATATATATTTTTTTCCATTTGTCACATCTGTTCTTTGCTCTCTCTTTCCTCTTTTTCTGTCTCTTTTGAATTAATTAAATACTTTTTATGATTACATTTTATTAGTTTTTGGTTTATTAGCTTTGACTCTTGGTTTTATTATTTTAGTGGTGGCTTTAAATTTTATAACATACATCTTTAATTTATTAGTCTATCGTCAACTGATCTTGTGCCAGTTTACGATGGTATAAGGATCTTACAATAGAATACGTCCATTTCTCCTTCCTTTTTGTGTTATTTTGTTATACATTTCAGTTTTACATTTGTTATGAACCCCACAGTACACTAGTATTATTTGTGTTTAAACAACCACTTATCTTTTAAAGATATTTAAATAATAAGAGAAAAATCGTGTGTATTTACTCATTAACATTTCTGATACACATCATTCTTCTATGTAAATCTGTGTTTCTATCTGGTATTATTTTCCTTCTACCTAAAGGACTTTATTATTTCTTATACATGTACTCCTCACTCATTGACTATCTCATTATCCGACATTTTGCATTTACCAAAATAGTTAAAAATCTATTTGGCATGCTAGCAACATAGGTCTGGCAACAACGAATGCCGAGGTGTGAGGTGAAAGTAGTACTGGCTGTGATGGTTAAGACCATGTGCCAACTTGGCTGGGCCATGATTCTCAGTGGTTTGGCAGTTATGAGCTAATGTAATTTGGCGGTTATGTAATGATGTAATTTGGCAGTTATGTAATCATTGTGCATTTTGTGATCTGATGTGGTCATCCTCCATTTTCACATAATGCTGATTTTCACATACCAACACAACCTTGATGGTAAATGAAGAGTGAGTGTGATGTAGTTCCTCTGGTGATGATTTCTTTCAGCTTTTGTTGCCTGAAAAAGTCTCTATTTTGGCTTCAATTTTGAAACATATTTTCATTGGATGTAGATTTCTTTGTTGGCAGGTGCTTTTGATTTATTATCTCCTTGTTTATTTTGTTTCCTTTAATACATCTGTCATCCTTATATTGGTTCCTTTGGTTCTTTCCAAGTTTTTTCTATTTATCTCTGGCTTTGAGCAATTTGATTATGATGTGTGGTTTTCTTCATATTTCTTGTGCTTGGGGTTCATTGAGATGATTTTGTTTGTGGATATATTTTTTTCATCAAATTTAGAAGATATTGAGCCATTATCTCTTCACATATTTTGTGTGTCTCCCTTTTTCTCCTTTGGGCAGTTGGAGGCCATGTGAAGTTTTCCCACGGTTTACTGATTCTGTATTTATTTTTGATCTCTTTTTTAAATTTTATTTTGGATAGCTTCTATTGCTATATCTTCAACTTCAGCAAATCTCTTCTTCTGCAATACCTGCTGTTTATTCTTCCTGTGCATTTTTCATCTCACACATAGTAGTTTTCATCTGTAGAATTTTGTATTAAGTCTCTATATAGTACATGTTTGTATTTAACTTTTTGAACACATAGAATACAGTTATTATAACTGTTTTTATGTCTTTGTTTGATAATTCTAACATCTGTGCTATTTCTTGGTCAGTTTTAATTGATTTTTCTTCTCATTTAATTTTAGCATGTATTTTCTTGCTTCTTTGCATGTCTGTTAATTTTTGATTGGTGCTAGATATTGTGAATTTCACCTTGCTGACTACTGAATATATTTATAATGATAACAATGTTCTTGAGTTTTGCTCAGGAATATAGGTAAGTTCTTTGAAACAGTTTGATCCTAGAGGTCTTGCTTTTAAGGTTTGTAAGGCAGAAATGTTGCAGGGCTCAGTCTAGGAAGAATTATTTCCCACTATTGAGGTGAGACCTTTATGTCTACTCTGCCCAATGCTCATGAATGTTTTCCTTTACAGCCTGCCTGGTAGGAACAGGCACTATTTTGACCCTGTGCGAGTGCCAAGTATTGTTATCTCTAATCCTTTTGGATGGTGTCCTTTTTAGTCTTGGGTAATTTCCTAACATGCATGCACTGATTAGTACTCAGCTTAATATTCGATGGGGACCCTCTGCAGATCTTCACTGTTCTCTCTTGTGTAGTTCTCTCTCCTCCAGTTCTCTTTCCTGTAAGCTATAGTTGCCTTAGTATCCCTGGATTCTCAGTTCTTTCTTCTCAACTTAAGGGATCTTCCATGCTCTGCCTAGATTTTCCCTCTTTATAGTTTGGGACATTGAGAGAGTTCCCAAATTGTTGTTCTTAAGTGCTGTTGAGTTGGTTCTAACTCATACCGACCTTATGTACAACACAATGAAACAGTGCTCTGCGCCACCCTCACAATCATTGTTATGCTTGAACCCATTGTTGCAGCCACTGTGTCAATCCATCCTGTGGGTGGTCTTCCTCTTTTTTGCAGCCAGTGTACTTTCCCAAGCATGATGTCCTTCTCCAGGTACTGATTCCTCCTGATAACATGTCCAAAGTATGTGAGATGAAGTTTTGCCATCATTGCTTCAAGGGAGCATTCTGACTGTACTTCTTCCAGGACAGATTTATTCGTTCTTTTGGCAGTCCACAGTATATTCAATATTCTTCATCAACATTGTAAATGAAAAGTGTCAGTTCTTTAGTCTTCCTTATTCATTGTCCAGCTTTCGCATATATGTGAAAAAAAAATTTTTTTTTTTTCCACATGTGAGGCCATTAAAAACACCATGGCTTGGGTCAGGTGCACCTTAGTCTCCAAGTTGACATCTTTGTTTTTTAACACTTTAAAGAGGTCTTTTGCAGCAGATTTGCCCAATGTGTAGGACATCTTTGCAATTATAAATAAAACTGCTATATACATTGTGTGTATCTGCAGGTTTTTATACAAACATTCCTTTTCAACTCATTTGAGTAGTTACCTAGGAGCATAATTTCTAGATTGTATGGTTGACCTACATTTAGCTTTGCAAGAAACTGACAGACTGTCTTCCAAAATGTTTGCACTATTTTTCATTCCCATTGGCAGTGAACGAGAGTTCTTTTTGCTTCACATCTTCTTCCACATTTGTTGTTAGCGTTTGGCATTTTAGCACCAAAAAAAATAAATAAAAAATAAAAGAAATACTTAGGTATAGATCTAACGATATATGTACAGGAGTAATATGAGGAAAACTACAAACCTCTGATGAAAGAAATCCAAGAAGATCTAAATAAATGGATGTATATTCCATGTTCATAGATAAGAAGACTTAAAAGTATTAAGATGATAATTCTTTTCAACATAACCTATAGGTTCAGTATGATCTCAATCAAAATACCAACAAGTTATTTCGTGGGTATCAATAAATTGATTCTAAAGTTATATATATATACACACACATACATATATATATATGTATGTATGTGTGTGTATATATACATAGTCACTATGAGTCGGAATCGACTTTATGACAATGGTAAAGTTTATGTGGAAAGCAAAAGACCCAACAAAGCCAACACAGTACTGAAGAACAGTTGGAGGACTGACATTACTCAACTTCAAGATTTACTATAAAGCTACAGTGGTCAAGACAGTGTGGGACTGGTGAAAGAATAGACAAATAGATCAGCAGAACAGAATAGCTCGTTCATTACCTTTGGCATAAATGGCATACCAGCCAATTTTTATGCCTCTAGACTTTCAAGAAAACAAACAAACAAACAAACAAACAAACCCATTGCCATCGAGTTGATTTCAACTCAGAGCGACCCTACGGAACTGAGTAGAACTGCCTCATAGTGTTTCCAAGGAGGAGCTGGTGGACTTGAACTGCTGACCTTTTGGTTAACAACTGAGTTCTTAACCACTGTGCCACCAGGGCTCTGGATCGTAGAGATAAGTCTTTGTTCTGGTTTTAAGGCATTTAGCATCATGGTGGATCCCTTTTGAAATGTGTGAAGCTCAGCAGACCAGAGTCGGAGTTCATTGTTGTATAGACTGAGCATTCTATTAGGTGATGCTTCCTGGATATTTAGCTTTGTAAACTTTTGCCTTTTTCCCCTTTATTTCTGTGAGATAAGGCTTGCAAGCATAATTATGGCTTCCCTGTGTGATAGTTAGGGAGTCCTGATGGTTTTGTTTTGGTTATTCTGCGTCATATTTGGAAAATCAGAAGTTCCCCATATAACCTAATGGGAAGGTGCCCACAATAAATTGCTTACCTAGCTCTCACTGGTATATCATCATATCATAGTTTGGTGGTGCCAGAGTGTCACTGGCCTCATTGGTGGTTTGTATTACCAGATCATAGGTTTCAAAATCCATATTACCAACCAAAAATTTAAACGCACTCAATTAGTAAGCATGCATTCCAATACTAAAATCACAAGTCATTTAAAAAAAAAAAATGGAGAAAAAATGTAGTAAAGAAAGTGATAGAGAGCCTAGAAATAGACGCACAAAAATATAGTCAATTGATCTTTGATAAAGGTACAAAGGCAATTTTATAGAGAAAGGATCGTCTTTTCAATGAGTGATGCTGGAAAAATTGGGCACCCAAGTGCAAAAAATATGAAAAAAATGAATCTAGACATAGCTCTTACATAGTTCACAAAAATTAGTACAAAATGAATCATAGACACAAATGTAAGATTCAAAACCTCACAACTTCTAGATGATAACATAAGAGAAAATCTATATTATCTTGGGTTTGGGGATGACTTTTTAGATACAACATCAAAAGTATGCTCCATAAAAGGAGTTGATAAGTTGAGCTTTATTAAAATTGCAAACATCTGCTTTGTTAAAGACACTGTTACAATAATAAAAAGACAAACAACAGACTGGGAGAAAATATTTTCAAAACACATATCTGATAAAGGACTTGTATCCAATACATACAAGGAACTTTTAAAATTCAGCAAAAAGAAAACAAGCAACCTAATTACAAAATGGGCAAAAGATCTGAACAGACACCTCACCAAAGAAGATATACAGATGAAAAATAAGCATATAAAAAGATGCTCAGCATCATATGTTATTAGGGATTTGCCAATTAGAACAACAATGAGATACCACTACACACCTACTACACCAGAAAACCAAACCCATTGTCATCCAGGTGATTTTGACTCATAGCGACCCTATATAGAATGAATAAAATCCTGTCTTACTTTTAAGGTCAATCTACCTGCCCTCTGTAAAACTTTCACCAGCTCCTCTAAGCTGATTTAGTTACTGCTCCCTGTTAGATCACCTATCACTTAAAAAAAATCTTTATTTCTATACTTGCTACAGTGTATTATAATGATCTGTGTGTTTATCAATACATCATGAAATCCCTAAATTCTAAAACCATGCTTAGCAAGCACATAGATGATGATCGATAAGTATATTTTCTTGAAATATGTAAATTAAACAAGTGGACAAGAGGGACAAAGGCTTCAAATGAAGTTTGAAGTTTGCAACCCCAGACCCAACTCTTGGCAGTGTTTACACAGAGTATTCTTCATAAATAACAACAAAAAAAAGGAAAGAAAAGAAGGAAAAAACACCAGTTACCATTGAGTCAATTCCAATTCACAGTGATCCCATTTGTGTCAGAGTAGAATTGTGCTCCGCAGAGTTTTCAATGGCTGATTTTTAAGAAGTAGATTGCCAATCCTTTCTTTTGAGGTACCTCTGGGTGGCCTTGAACCTCCAACCTTTTGGTTAGCAGCTGGGTGCTTAACAATTTGTTCCACCCAGGAACTCCATAGTCTTCATACTCACAGCAAAATACCCTGGATGCTTGTAACAACACAGATTCCTGAACCCCAAGTGGACTTAACTTAGCTTTTTTTGAGTGGGCTCTTTTTCAGACTTTTTTGGGTGTGATATAAAGCAATTGTTTCAAATTCTGACTGATAATCAGATCACATGTGAGGTTTTCAATACTCTGCATTCTGGGATCCTACCACCAAAAATTCTGACCAACTCAGTGTGAGGAATAGACTAGGAACCCATATCTTCTACGCCCACAGAAAATTGTTATGATTCATCAGCCAGCCGTGAGAACTCCTGATTTAGATCTATTCTTACCCAGGAACACATGCCAAAATCACTTCAGGAACTTTTTGAAAGTTCGCATGTCTAGTTCCCAGCTCCGGGGTGCCTGATCCAGAAGTTTTAGGATGAACCTCTGTGTGTGACCCTGATATTCACACCTGGTTGAGCACCACTGTTTTAAAGCTTGGCAAATGTTTATATAAATGAAAAGTTTGTTTCCCTCTCTTCCTCTGAGATTACCCCAAAACCCACTGCCGTCAAGTTGATTACAACTCATAGCGACCCTGTAGGACAGAGTAGAACTACCTGGTAGAGTTTCCAAGGAGTGCCTGGCAGATTCGAACTGCCGACCTTTTGGTTAGCAGCTGTAGCACTTTACCACTATGCCACCAGAGTTTCTCCTTTCTGGGATTAGTCTTATGCAAGTCACTTGATTCTGGACTTTATTGTTTTCCATTTCTACTTAAGTTCTCTAGGCAGAGTTGAGAGACTTAATAGCTTTATCTCCTTTCCTCACATCTAATATTTTTTGCTCTCTGCTTTTCAGTTCCAGAGGCCTGCATATAGGAGTTACTCAGTAAGTGTTTTGAATTTAACGGCTATTTGTTGTTGGGTGCTGCCAGTCGATTCTGACTCATAGCAACCCCACGTGACAGAGTAGAACTGCCCCATAGGGTTTCCTAGGCTGTAATTTATATGGAAGCAGATCGCCAGGTCTTTTTTCCTATGAGCTGCTAGTGGGTTCAAACTGTCAACCTTTTGGTTAGCAGCCAAGTGCATAACCATCACTTGTACATAATGGGGAAAGGAGCTAGTGGTAGAGTAGGGGGTTGACCCCCTTGGGATTTTTTCCTTTACTCTGACCAATATTTTGTACGCTGTTCTAATTTTCAACCACCACCTTCTCTAAAACGTTCTGAAATGCCCCAGCGGAGCACGAAGAGGGGGTTAGTGATATTGGCAGTAGCAGGGGAGAGGGAGAGAAGTGGTATAAAGGCTGAGATCTGCATCTGAACTTCAGGAGAGTTCATCCAACCTCAGTCACGGACATGTTCAGGTCTGCCCCACGCTAACACAGCCTGGTGCGATCAGGTTTACCAGGTGTCAGAGAAGAGAGGCAAAGCATGGCAGAAAACGGTCTCATTCCCTTTTGTTCTGAGACTCCCTTGCCTCTGCCTTCTGGGCACCGCCATGGGGCGATGTCATCTCCTAGCTTCACTCTGATGTCAAGACCACTGTCATGTTTTACTTCAACAGTTATTCACCTTCAGTCTACATGGATAGACTTGACAGCTTAACAGCTCCCGACTGTTTAACTGTTACTCTGTGAGAGGCAATCATTTTGAGAAGTTTGCCAGCTTCCTCAACAAGTGAAAGAAAATGCCTCCCACTACAGTGATAAGGAGCCAGGCTATGAATCACCGTTCCAACTTGGTGGGTAAAAGCTATATGGACTGACCTGGTGAGTTTTTCCCCTTAAGTGAGTGGAGCAAGGCTGTGAGGCATTGGCAATTTTTAATCTTTGTATTCTTTCCTTGTCTAATCAGAACCAGGACACTTGGGGACAGGCAAATATGCTCGTTGTGAGCTTCTCAAAGTGAGCAGGTTTCAAGCGGTTTGTGTGCCATGTAGCAATTCATCATCTGAAGTTTTAAAAGTCCTCGTAAGGTGGCAAAACACCACTAAAGTGAGTGGAAATGTGTTCAGACAAGGCCATTTCCAAACAGCTTTATCTACAAGAGGGTCTTTGTTTTAAAACCCAGAAAAAACCAAACCCGTTGCTAGGGGATTCCGACTCACAGTGACCCTATAGGACAGAGTAGAACTACCTCATAGGGTTTCCTATAAGAGCGGCTGGTGGAATCAACTGAGATAAGAGCAGCCAGTGGAATCGAACTGAGCTTTTCGTTAGCAGCCGTAGCTGTTAACCACTGCTCTTTGCAATGAAAGGCATTGCAGTCCACTGACAGGAGATTTGGAATAGAGTCACGGTAACAGGCTCCTTCTTCAGTAAGTCCCTTCCTGGGAAGCTGTGTTATCGGAAGATGACACTTATCAAGAGAACACTTCTGTCAGTTTGAGTGGGTTGGATTCTCAGCTTCAAATTAGCAAGAGGGCTCCTCCCCCTCCCCCTTTTTTAATTTAAATGTCCTTGCTTCTTGAAACACTAATAGCTGGCAAAGGACAGTAAGTGATTGCATATGGAAAATAAAAATGCTCACTAATTTTTGGCAAGAAAGGTCAGGGGTTCAAATAATTATGCTTGTGTAAGTGGTCTCTAGTCTTTCACTCTGAGTGTAGGTTACATTTCTTTACACTTCAGAACTTTATTTCAGATCACATGTCTGCCTGGTACCAAATTGATATTTTCTTTGTCTCTAGAGGAAATACCCTTTTAGAAAATGCAAAGGCATGCTGTTAAAACCAGTGGGGTTTTTATTCTTTGGGAGGGGGAGAAACATAAATAATGCCTTAAAACAATATTCTTATGAAAAACGTAGTCATGTTTCCTATTAGACACCCTTCGGAGTGGCTATTTTATTGAAAAATCCCCGGGATATGATGCATTTCTGTTTATTTGCTTTTTGCCTCTCCGAAAGTTCGACTTTCAAAGCTTCGCTCTTGATGTGACCGTGTAGCCGGTGACGCTGGAGACTTTGTCAGCACTCTACAGGCTTATGTAACTTTGACTTCCGGCTGGGTATATACCTTTTCGCGTGAAATATTTGCATTTCCAAGGAGTCATTTTCATATAAAGATGTCAAAGAATTTTTTGGTTTCAGTACACAGACTCAGATGAGTACATTTGTGATTGAAGTTACAAGTTTTGCCTTCAGAAATTATGAGGTTTTTTTTTTAACAAAAAAGTAGCGAATCTAGGTTAATTTTAATACTTTGCCTTCTTTCCTGTGCAACAACAAAGTGGCAGCATCCCCTGGAGATATGTGCTTGTCTGTCTCTCAATGTCTATAGACAGCCTGGTCCATCCGTCCCCACTGACAAATGCCAGTCTCCCTACAAGCAGGACAGACAGGATTACATACCATCATCTCCCCAAGGACTGATCGGAAGAGTAATAACTACACGATAGTCATATTTTTTCTCTACCTGTAATACCATTGAGTATAAGTACTGAAAAGTGATACAAGTAATGGTAATTTTTGTTATTTAATAAGGCATTTTCCCATCATAGAAGTGTTTTATCACCATCAGGTAGTTAACCTCCTAACACCACCGTGAACACATCCTATACGGCACAGTAGGAATTCTCCTGTTACGTCTGTTATACAGCTTGAAAAAGTACTAAAATACTGCTTTTTGAGTGAAGGTACGAATTTAACACAAAGGCAAAACTTAACTCTTGGGTGGCCTTTTTAAATGAATGGTCTGGTAATTTGAAAAGTGTATTCTGTTTGGAACAGAAAGCTTCATTTTGGAGGCTTCATATTTCTCTCTTGGGCTTAGTAAATAACTTTTAGTGAACACTTGAAGCTTCCGATCCTCAGTTTCTCCATCTGTAAAACGGTGATAATAATATACCTACTTTAATAGAGCCATACAAAATTAAATGAATAATACATGCGGAAATACTTCATCAACTAATCCTACAAATTACTGTAAAACTCTGGCTGAAAAGGGGAGTGTGGTTACTCTTTCCCCACAGTTGCCTTAGAATTCCTTGTTTCAGCTCAGAGTTTTCTAATCTTCAGTCCTTCACAAATCACTCTCACGGTTATTGCCTTGTTTTTGCTTCCCTGTGCTGTGGTTTACATAATGTCTTTAAAATGTAAATATATTGTTTTAAGAAGGGAATTTTATGTTATCACTATAAACGGAATGCAAATTCTATGGCTGTGAATAGAAGGTAAGAGTAAGAATAGTGTTAATTGCCTTACATTTGAGAGGCACTGTTTCAGGTGACAGTGTGGGTAGTTTGTTGGGCTGTGATCCTGGAAGTGGTGACTACCGGGTAGGGCAGGGAACTGGCCCGGAACCTGGCCCTTAGCCTTGCCTGCCCCTGCTCCTCAGCCCAGATCGTCTGCTCCTAGGGGTGACGGATTGGAAGCCAATGTGTTGTGACGCAAGGAAGGGAGACAAAGATGGCCAGTGAGACCCTTCTCTTGCCTTACCCATAAGGGATATTCTGTGGCGTTGGTTCAATTGGAATGTGTGACTAACTGCCAAAACAGGTCACAGGAGTAAAATAAGAGGCATTGTTAACGCTTAGCCAATAAATAGAGCATTTTATTGGTTCTTTGTCTGTGAAGCGTACTGCAGCCTGTTTTGGAAAACAGTGGCAAATTTGCTGTTGTCTATGTGGTAAAAAGTAAAAGACTTGCCTGACTTCCAAAGAGGAGCTTTGAAAATGGAGAGGGCACAGATAGATCTGAAGCCTGTCAGCCACTGCGTGACTGTTTCTGGGAGGAGTAACCTTCAGATGTAAAGTTTCCACTGAAAGCATGACGGGGAAAAAGAAAGCCTTTCCACCATCACCAGGGGAAGTTCCTTGTCTTCCTTCTCCTGGCAGCTTATTGGAGCATGCACAGGGAAGGTAAGTTTATTAGCTCAAGTCAACATACTTAAAAGAGGCAACCTACCATAAAAGCTATGTAAAAATCCCCAATCTCTCTCTGTATAAATACGTACATATTATAATGTGCTATGAATATATATTTTAATCCATAGGATTTTTACACAATTACTTTCAAAAGCTTGGAAAAATCAAAATTATTTGAATCTCAGTTCTATAGAGCACAATTTATTCAAAGAGTTACAACACAATGTCATCTCATTGTGTTTCTACAGTTGCACAGAGGGGGAAAAAAAAGATGCTTTAATTCTTGCTAAAATAAAAAAAAATAGATACCATGATTCCACTTTAAGAACAGATAAATGGAAGTCCACAGGTATAAAATCGCATCTCCCCCAGTTGGTGTGGATGAGAAGATGAGGTCGGAACCGCCGGCGGTTAAGCTTTTATATCGAAACTATCCTTTCCTAAATAGGGGCTTCGGACCTTCTGTTGACTCTCTTAGATTCTCTGACAGCTCTTTCTTTTCCTCCCATCCTTCTTGTTTTTGTTGCAATTTCAATGGATTTTAGTTTATCTAGGCAAGGATTTTTATCAGTTTCTATGGCCATATAACATGGTAAAGTAGAGGGTCAGTGAAAAAGAGGAAGACTCTCAACAAGATGGATTGACACAGTGGCTGCAACAATGGGCTCAAACACAGGACCAGGCAGTGTTTCGTTCTGTTGTGCACAGGGTCACCATGAGTCGGCACCTAACAACAACAACAACAACAACATGTCTGTGTAATTTTGTGCACATTAAAGGCACTGCCTGGAAATAATCCCAATGATGGTGAAACGTCCAGTATCAGTACTAACAATATCAGATACTTCAAACTCTGAGATATGGAATATTTTGCAATTTGCCATCCTGAGGCTCCTGTGATATTTCTCCAAAATGCATGGAGATGTCTGAAGATTGTGGAGGTTCACGAGGGGAAGAGATAGTCAGGAATCTCCATGTAGCGCTAGTAGTAGACAGATCCTCCTGAAAATGTTCAATTTTCTTTATTAACTCTTGAAAATGTAGCTCACTCAAATAATTGTATTCATGACTAGTTTAATGCAGTTGCATGTTATAAACACTGAAAATTCTTGCATTTCCAACCTTTTGATTACTTTCTTCAAGCCTCTTTTAAAGGAAAATAATAAGCTTAAAGTTCTGTTTCACTGTGCACAGACTGCAAACCCAAGTGCAGCTATTCTAAGTGTACATTAAAAATTCATTGATGAAAGTTTAAAATTCCTTAAAATTATTTGAAATGCCAACAGGCAATTCTCCACTACATCACCATCGACTATAAGAATTCTAAAAATTATTTCCTTGACATTTGCCTGCCTCAAATTGCATCCACTGGACTCAAGGAGCACCAATTAATTATTCTTGTTTTCAGGGCTAGAACTGCAAATGCTTGGAAAAGAAATTGGCCCAATGTACTAGGCACATTACTAATTCAGAAGTGGAATAAAAATCAGTCTCTACATTAGGATAACAAATCCAAAAGTGCAGGAAACTTCAATTTCAGGCTTTCTTTGCTAGGTACATTTAGCAATGCTTTTTTTCTTGCTGTTATCACGTGAAACCATATCCGGGGTTGACTGAAAATCTATTTTGCTTTCCTATTGAACTTATGTAACATCTCTCTACAAGATGTTATTTCTCTTGAATTTAGACACATCTCTGACTCCACAGAAACCCACGAGACAATGGAAATGATACAATTGATTGTAAGGTCTGATTGTTGTTATCATGATTGATCTGAGAAATATGTCGGGGTTGAAATCACACTTAAAAATTCATGAAATGTTTAGATAAAAGCAAACAAAACAAAAATTGTTATGGAAATTATGAATCTTATTATTAATATCATTTCAATCCTGATAAATAGTGCAAACATACAATTAAGACAAGAACTAAGCTAAGGGTGAATAGCACTAGGTGTATTGTAAAAACATAGACTCTATAGAATTGCTTCTCTTTAATCGAAAATCTTGAAGTGATTCCCAATTTAGCAGAGAAATTTTGTAAGAATATGATGGATTTCATTGTTTAAATTCAGTTTTATTGCTTCACAAAAATTCTCATAAATGATCTTGTATAATCATTTCCTTCCAAAGTAATATACTAATTAATTTCAATTAAATATATGTAAAAGAAGATATATTTTGAAAAATGCCTCTCCCTTGCCATTTGTTAATATATTAGAAAAGTGTAAACCTTGAAACATTTAGCATAGAAAATACTCATTTTTGGTAATTTCTCAAGGGGGCTATTGATTAAACGAAAGGCTTCTAACATTAGCTAAAAGCAGCCCTGTAAATCATGGGTGTCATCAAACTGCTTCATCACTTCATTAATTTAAAAGATTGTTATATGCGTAACTGACATAATTTTGAACAATGTTACATGGTTAATTTATTAATGTAGAAAAGCAGAGTTGACACACTGGCTTGATTTATTTTTGTAATTGTATAATTTTAGAACTTTTGCCTGTGACTTTCACTAACAGAAGAAATGATTCACTGTCTCTCTGCTAATTTTATTGAGGTCTCTTCCTTGCTAATGCTTTGCCAGTTGTAATGTCTTCTGGTCACTTCATTTTAGAATGTATTTCTTAGAGTGTAATACAAAGCTGTCACAAAAACTACCTCTTTTTTAAAAATCTAGTGATCAACTGTAGGATACAGTCCTTTGTACCATCATAATGAGGCCGTCCTAATTTTTAAAACTATGTTTCAAGCATTTTGGAGGATTCGTATTGTTAGAATAGCATCGTTCTAATTACATACATTTAGAAATAATTTATCCTTTATATTTTATAATCATCTATTTTCTCAGCAGCTATGTATTTATGGAAATCATCTCAGAGACTGTGCATTAAATGATTTTTTTTTTTCTATAATTGCAGTTAGGAACCTTCCTGGCTATTTTGTAAAAGGATAAGGAAGTAAGAGAAGTCACTGAATTCAAAATGATCATGCCTACCAAAGGGTTTTTTTTCCTGCTTGACAACAAATCTAGGACAAATAACATACATGTGGCATTATTCTGTTTTTTTTTTTTTGTAGTCATAAAAGAACAAGATAATTTACATATAATTGATAACTTGTACAATTGCTGCTGATAATAAAACATCTTTTTGAGATATGAACTTGCAAAACATTTCATTATATTCTTGTTTGGGGTGAAGTCTTAGTTACGAAGCAGCAGGAATGCAAGCCCGGAGGAACCTTCTGCCGGAGCTTCACATTTCTATCGGTCTCTTAAAGCTGCAAAGTAGGGATCAGTTCAGAGGTCATAAAACCTGTATTTCAACTTTAGAGGCCTGAAATACACCCAAGTGAAATACACCCATCAACTTAATTCACAGACAGAGGTACAATCAAATTAGAGACCGTAGGAAATGTTCCCTGTCTCCTTCCTACTCGTTTAAGTGCCCACAGAGAACCGTCAAAAAAGATCAAACCTGCGAAAATGGTAGACATAAAATTTCTGCATACTGTTTATTTGTGTACATAATAATGACTTTTATATTTCATAATAATCTATTTTGAAATCTTTTATCTGGCAAATGATTTCTAAAATTTTACTGAAATACCTGTTCTGTTTTATTAAATCTGTTTGCTACTTTAGGCTCAAAAGGATTGTGTATCATATAGTCTTAGAGAGAAATGTCTAAGAGTACATCACTGAAAATAAAAGTTCCAGATAGTATTTAAACCAGTCTAAATTTTTTTTAATTTAGCTACTTACCCAGGCGTTTTGTCTATTGATGCTGAAGCTGAAGTGTACTTTACAGTATCTTTCTTAGGTTGAAATTGCTAATTATCCAAAGAGGCAGTCTCGGTGGATGGTAATAATTTATTCAGTGATTCATTGTAAGCACAATCGTCGGCACAGGACTAGCATCTTCTGCTGTGAAGGTTTGCAAGCTATCCCTAAGAAATATCTGTGACCAAGTTTGGAGGGCCAGGGAGAGCCTTCTAGTAACCTAGAAAGATTTCCTGCATTTATTTTTCTGATTCATTTTGATACTTCTCAGTGGGCAAAGGGTAAAAAAAACTTTTAAAAATATTTCAAACAAACAATTTTGAAAAAAAAATTCATTCAGCATTGGATTGCCTTAACTTACTGATATGTATATGTATACTTTTGGCAAATGGGGCGAGTAGGTACGAAATGAATATTATTTCTTTATAGTATATCAGTTTAAATATAAGTATATATTTATAAATATAAGTTTATAAATATATCAGAAATTGTAAAGATTTGGATATATAGTTTTCAAGCATTGATCAGCAGGCTATATTGGCCCAATTAAGAAAATCTATCTTTAGTTTTAATATATTCAATCTACAATACCCTTTCTACTTGCCTTCCCTTGCCTTCCCTTGCCTTCCCTTGCCTTCCCTTGCCTTCCCTTGCCTTCCCTTGCCTTCCCTTGCCTTCCCTTGCCTTCCCTTGCCTTCCCTTGCCTTCCCTTGCCTTCCCTTGCCTTCCCTTGCCTTCCCTTGCCTTCCCTTGCCTTCCCTTGCCTTCCCTTGCCTTCCCTTGCCTTCCCTTGCCTTCCCTTGCCTTCCCTTCCCTTCCCTTCCCTTCCCTTCCCTTCCCTTCCCTTCCCTTCCCTTCCCTTCCCTTCCCTTCCCTTCCCTTCCCTTCCCTTCCCTTCCCTTCCCTTCCCTTCCCTTCCCTTCCCTTCCCTTCCCTTCCCTTCCCTTCCCTTCCCTTCCCTTCCCTTTCTTCTGCTGTTTACTAGGGAATAGATCCCAAAAGAATAATCAAAACTTGACTTAGAAAATTCCTACCCACTTCAATAGTTCAGCGAAAGGGCAGTGAACCACACACATTGAAATAAGAGGCCAGAGCAGACAAACAAGGGTTAGCAAATAACGACAACGGAAGATGTATTGCTATTTTAGACTTACTGAACTCGTCAGCATAATACTATTCTAAAGAAAACACTGTAAAATCATGGCATCTGCCTTGAGGGGTTAAGTTCTAAATTAGACATACAAGACAAGCTAGACAGAAAGTCACCATAAGAAAGCATATGTCTTCAGTGTGCAATATTTTTTAGGTCCTTACAATTGCAAGATTCGACGAACAAGATTCGACAAACTTAGGGTGGGATTCGGCTGGGAGGGAATAAAAGCAATTAATTGTCTTCAGTCTCCTTATATGAATTTTCTTCAATAGAGCAATCGTCATAGACAGTATCTTTTGGCCTCAACAACTCAGTCAACAACTCCGTGTTTGTTCTACTTCTGACACGAGTTTGAGGAAATAAAAATTCTTTATTAATATACAGGGCCAGGAATATATTTCATTATGGTGCTTCTCTAAAGGCATGAGCCTTGAGACACAAACTGAGGTGATGACTGTCTTTGTGAAAAGAGTTTAGCAGTGAAAATAACGGAGCTATACGCCTCTGCTCAGGAAAGATGGGCAATTATGCCAAATTATGTCTAATAGTTTTAGAATGTGGAGTAGTGTTTGTTAATGTCTGATGGGAGGTCTTAAATCTCCTTTTCCCCCCATACCCCAACTTTGAGTTTAACTGTCATTTTAAAAGATGAAAGAACTGCCTTCATTAGCAAAGGAGCCTTGAATTTCATTTTTTAATTTAAAACACACACCCCACGTCTATATCTATTTGACAAAACTAGTTATCTTTTTAAGTTTTTACCTCATTCGTTGAAGATATTTTATTGGGTATGTAATGTGAACATCACTCCTTAATTGAAGCCTTTTTTTTTTTTGTCTTTGTCTTTGTTAATTTGCACTTTCTGTTACTATAGGGTTTTTAACTCTTCTTGGGTTTGTAAATTAATATTCAACTGTACCACTTTCATTATTGATTTGAAATGTTGAATTCCTTTCCATAAACATTAAAATTAAACTCTGGAAAAGGAGGGAGAAACTCAAATACATAAATCACCAAACCAAAAAAAAAAAAAAAAAAAAAACCACTCGTGGCCTTCTTAGCATTCTTGTTCTTAGTTTTACAAATTTGCAAGTATTTATTAAATGTCTGTAATGTAGGTCTTACAAGGCAGTTTAACACAAGGATTCTGCCCAGCCTAGAAAATTAACATAAAGTCTAGAAGATAAGCATAAAGTCAGACAGTAAGCCAAGATTTAAATAACTGAATCAAGCAAGAGAGGAGATGTCACAAGGCAATAGCTTGTCAGTTTAACCGAGTAAACACCGTTGGCTGATGTACATCGTGCTTGATAAAATAGAGGATCAGTGAAAAAAAAAGAGGACCCTCAATGAGATAGATTGACACAGTGGCTCAAACAATGGGCTCAAGCATAACAATGATCATGAGTATGGCGGAGGACCAGGCAGTGTTTCGTTCTGCTGTACCTAGAGATGCTAGGAGTTGGAACCAACTTGACGGCACCTAACAACAACAACGAGGTTACTTTAGGCTGGAGTGGTCAGGAAAGGTTTCGAGTTAGTGGAATTAGAGTTGGATATTGAAGTGTGGGCAGGGTTTTCTGGGAGAAGAGAAGGGGAAGGGCCACAGTTTCAAGGAATGTAAGGTTCTCATACTAACTAAACCACTCAGGGCTCTGACGCACTGATTTATTAATAGATGGCTGCTATCAGGTCAACTCTGATTTAAACAGAATGAAAAGTTACCCGGTCCTGCTTCATCCTCATGATCACCAACAAACTTGAGTTCGTCATCGTGGCTGTTGTGCCTATCCATCTCCCTGAGTGTCTACCTCACCCTCGCTGACCCTCTGCTTCATGAAATATGATGTCCGCCTCTAGCGACTGATCCCTCCTGATGACATGTTCAAAGCAAGCAAGTCAGACAATATTCTGTTTTGACCCATAGGGTTTACATTGACTGGTTTTTGGAAATAGATCACTAGACCTTTCTTCCTAGTCTGTCTTAGTCTGGAAGTTCTGCTGGAATCTCTCCACCATGGATGACCCTTCTGGTGTTTGAAATGCTGGAGGCACAGCTTCCCTCATCACAGAAACATGCAAGCCGCCGTAGAACGACAAACTGACAGATGGGTGGTCATAATAATAGAGCTCTCCATTTCTCCTTAAGAACCTCCTGATACATGTTCCCCCTAATTGGATCTGCCTTTTCCACCGGGTGGAAAGAGAAGTTGGAAAGCTGGGAAAAATGCACTCATCTTCTGCGTATGGCAGTGCAGGCAGAATGTGCCTGTGTCCGCAATGCATCCGAGTATTCTGTTCAGACCCAGTTGAGGGAAGGCAAATTAAGTCTCCAGAGCTTGGGGCTGTGTAATGAACGTCTTTCTACCATCAGTATACCTGTCTTGGTGTGCTTAATGGGAAGGTACAGAAACTACCCAGTGCTGTTCGCCAGCTGCCCCAGTATGGGCCGAGGTGATACAGCCTGTCAAGGTCTTACAAGAGTGCCAGGATCAGGGAGTGAGAACACTCTTTCCCTTCTTCACTTGAAGACTCTAAATAACAGCAACAAATGATTTGCCAGGAAATTAAATTATGACAGGAATATATGCTTATAAAACATGGGAACAACCCTGAAGCATATGTAATCATTAATAAAAGCTTAGCTTTTATTTAAAACTAAAGAAAACACAAATGGGATCATAGGGTACATTTTTAAATACTAAGCCATGTAACTTAGTTTTCCACATCAATACAAGTAGATCTGTTGCTTTATATTAATGTCTGCATTATTTTTCCACAGCTTGGTTGATCAGTGGTTTATTTACTGACCTGCCTCTTGGCGTACATTTAGGTTGCATCCTAATTCTCACTATAGTGAACGTTACTACAATGATTATCTTATAAAGTATTTTTGCAGATCTGTTCAAGTATATCTGTATGTTTAGTTTCTAAGAGTGTTAGGTCACAGGGTACATACATTTAAAATTTTAGTAAATATTGCTATAAACCAAACCAAAACAAAAAAAACCCAAACCCATTGCCATTGAGTCAATTCTGACTCAGAGCGACTGTGTAACACAGAGTAGAACTGCCCCGTAGGGTTTCCAAGGCTGCAATTGTTATGGAAGCGACTGCCACATCTTTCTCCTGTGGAGTGGCCAGTGAGTTCGAACCACTGACCTTTTGGTTAGCAGACGAGATTGACTCAAAAGAGTTGGCGCAGCTTATGCTATCACAATGAGCTTATGAGAGGACTCCTTGCCTCACATTCTTGCCAAGTGTGCATATGATAAACTTTTCTAATTTTTAGTTCTACCATGGAGGGAAATGACATCTTTTAAATTTAAACTATATATATACTTTCACATGTTATTTGATCATTTATATTTCTTTTTCCATGAATTTTCGATTCATAGTCTTCATGCTTTTCTACTGGGCTCTTTTGTCTTATTGTTTTAAAATCTTTATTTTCACGAATTTATTTTCTGTGCCCTTTTAAGAGAGTTTTTGGTCTCTCCTGACTCTATAAATACTGACTTTTCTCTCGCACCCCTGGGATGCATACCAAGAGTTCTGCCCTTGGGGATCAGGAGCCTCAAGTTTTCTTCCTGCACATGTTACCTACTAATGGCGTAGCTTGGGCATGTCACCAAGCCCTCTTCTATTTTACTTTTCTTCTCAATAAAATAAGCAGGCGAAACGTGATCATCCATGGTGTCTGTGTATGAATAAATCCTATGTTCACAATCTGTCAATCATTTATTTACTTATTCTACAGTTTTCATAAAAACTAGGGCGCTGAATATTTGTGAAGCATCATGCTAGGGGGTGGGGATACAATAGAAAATGGATTGGGCCCCTACTTTAATGGAACGTACAAATTTTACAGAGCAGAAAGGCCATTTTAACCCTGCAGGTAAACCTGCAGCTATGTGCTCTAAAGGGCTCTGAAGGAAAGCAATGGGATTACATGACAGCTTGTAACAGAAAAGCCCGACCAACTCTGAGAGGGCAGGGTGTGTCCGGGAAGGACTCTGTGAGGTAACAGTGTTGGGGTTAAACCTGGAGGGTGAGTAGCAGTTAAGCGGTGAAAGGGGTGAGGAGAACAGAGTAGTTCATGCAGAGAATAACGAAGGCAAACAAGTCAGGTAGACCAGTAGACCCCAAAGCACATGGTTAAGGTGATCCAGTGAGGTAGGTGTAGGAAGAATGCATACGAACTTAGAAGTATTTTTAATAAAAATAGGAAATAAATTCAGCTTTAACAGTACAGTAAAACCTGTGAGAATTAGAACTCAACAGGACTGTTTTTCAGGGCCTCTAGAGTTTTCCACCTTTGACAGGGTACAGTCTTACCACTCTTCTATTGCCCATTTTAGTGGAAAATATTTGAGTTCTCCTTCTCTGACAGAAGAAGCCCTGGTGACACAGTAGTTAAGAGCTACAACTAACCAAAGGTCAGCAGTTTGAATCCACCAGCTGCTCCTTGGAAACCCTATGGGGCAGTTCTGCTCTGTCCTATAGGGTTGCCATGGCAACAGTTTTTTGTTTGTTTGTTTTTTGATCTCTGACAGGTTTTTGCCTTACACAGATTCCAGTTTTTGCAGGTTTTACTGTACTTAATATATGGACCGAAACAGGTAGCTTCATTCATTTATTACCAGTTTCACGTGGTAAGTATACTGAAGAAAGAATGGATTTCCCAAACCTCTGGGTCATTCATGGAGCCCTTATTTGTTCATTCAGCATTTAGAGACATATTGCAGTTTACCTGAGCTGTCCTAAATGGCAATTATAGTCGATAATATCAGTTTAAATTAATTCTCACTAAAAGGACAATGCCTTAAGAGGATTCCAGTGAGGAAACGATAAACTGAAGAAAATATTGTATGAATAATGTAGGCACAAATGAGCAACAAGCATTTGGCTGAGCTGGCTTCCTCCTGCTTCTTCAAAACACACTTTATTAGTCTTATTACAAGACAAAGGCAGGGATGAGCTGATCAGAAGTTAGCAAAAAAAAAGAAAATATATATAGAGAAAATAATAATAATAAATAAATACAAATGATTAGGAAGACTACTTGAAATACATATTTACATCTACTGTGAACCCCCCACTGCCTTAAGCTAATGATGATCTAAAACCAAGGGAAAAGAAATTGTCTTTTGAAAGAAACTCTGGGCATTGAAGAAAACATTTGAAAATGACTGGAAATATTTCCAACATTATGTGATTTCTAGTCCTGAAAATCAACTATGTCTCCTATTAAACCCATTGTATCTCTACAGTTTAAAAACTTGGAAACTAGAATTTTTTCCACCTGTTTAAAAATCTTTCAAATAAGGAATTTCAGTGAGGTTTGAACCAGTGTGTTAAGAATATGAATATGCCATACCTTCTGACCCATTTGTAATAGGGAAAATGAAAACCTACTTGCTGAGTTTCAACAAAATTCTTCAAAAATTGGAGGGTGTGATTGAAAACGAAGAATAAACACAGCGCTTTGCTAAGTGTAACCAACAACGCGTTTCCTCATTCAGACCTTCATGTTGTTGCCAAACATCCTTTCTGGTTCCGACGAACAATAAAACCAAACACGTTAAAATAAAATCAAGATTTTGAAAATTAATGAGAAATATTCGATGGCAAGCTATACATATTCATATTTTAAGTGGGGGCAAAAGGTTTTTTTTTTTTTTAAACTAATAAAACACTATTGATTTTCCTTTTAGCTCGTCCTTTCCTACTTTTTATTTTGTAGGTTTTACAATATGTGATTTTTAATGATCAAATTGCCAAGCATGCTTATTTTTGAACCGATAAGTTTATGTAATTGAAAATGATCGAAGATCACTGGTACTGGCCTCAGCGCTAAGGGCTTCTAGAGAAGAGGTGCCACTGAGGGTTCAAGGGTTCCGGAAGAGAGATTTGATCTGTCCAGAAAGCATGGAGCAGCAGAATCAATTGTTCAATGGTCTGATCATGCCGTGGTACCATTTATAGCTACACAGAGATTCCTAATTCATACTTCACTCCATGCAGGACCAGGAACCAACTGTCTGATGAGAGCTGATGAAAATAATTTACTAATATTTGTCATTTCAGCTCTCGGGCAAGGTTCACGCTTCACCAGGCAAATGGACCATTGATCAAACATTGGTTTGTTCAGGTGACAACTATATTATAGGGTCTGTTGATCTCATGGGCACTTAGGAAATTCAGTCTCTAAATGGATCCAGATGACCTAGCTGTTTCTGTGTGTGTGTGTGTGTGTGTGTGTGTGTGCTGGGAGATACACGAGGGAAGCTAAGAAGCAAATACAGCAGCAAAACAAAACAAAAACAGTATTGAGGAACGAATACAGAGCCAATGATTTGTGCGTGTGTTTGTGAGTGTGGGGACGTTTCTCATTCCCACACAACCCTGGCCCCTCCTTTTTTGTACAGTATTTACCATTATTTTCTTAACGGTACATTTCAGGGTGTTAAGTCATATCCTCCTATATGTACATGTCACCCTGGGACCTTAATCAATGTTAAAAATGATCATGAGTCACCTCAGATTGCTTTATGTGTAGTCTCAGGCTGACAGAAAAAAGTTGTCTTCCTAACCCAGGCACTTTTCTTCCAGGGTTGGCATCAGTCATTCACAGGGCAGCTGGAAAGAGTCCTGCATCACTTTATTTCCTATGTTTCACAGTTTCTTCCTGGTTCTCCTCTTTTTCTTGGCCCTTCTGTTGCTAGGACGGAGGATTTGCTCTTGGAAAGCAGTGCTTTACGAGTGACGATGTCTCATCAATAAAGATCTTGCATCCTTTAGCTTCCGTACTGAACCCTAAGGAGATTCTAGGGTATCGTGTTATGATGAGTTTCATAAAACAAGGGTATCGAAGAGAAAAAAAAAATTAAAATCAGTCTTCTGGACAATAAATACCTTGAGTACAGACAATTTATGATTAATTGCTTTCAAAGTTTTCTATCTTTCTTTCCCTATCCCATCACCCCTACTAAGGAAGCCCTCCAGAAGAACTTTATTGTACTTTAAAGTCGATGTCGTAAAAATGGTATTCAGGTTATGCCTGAAGATGCAGAGAAACACGAGATTCAAATCACCCAACTAGTTAGAGACTACATTACAGAAAGAACAAAGCAAAGGAGTAGTTAAGTCATAAGTAATCATTCCGCCAAGGAAATAACTCCTTAAAATGCCACAGAATTGAAATGAATAGGCCAGGGCAATGTCAAAGAGGTAAATTGCTGGACTGCTAACGAGTAAATATATATAAACACATTTTTAATCTGAACAGACAATTTCTTAGTAAACTTTCTTCTTCCTCTACCCCCTTTAAAAAAAATCATTAGTGGTATGTCTGTCTCTGATCCATCCTGTTCTATGCATGGAAAAATAATGCAGAAAATGTAATGCTAAACAGAGGGTCAATAATAATAACAGCTAACTCGTAGACAGCATTTATTAAATGCTAGAAACCATTCTAACCACTCCAATTCTATTATGCAGACGAAGGAACAGAGAGGTTAAGTAACCTCACTAGTTAACAAAGCTGGTCAGTGGCTCCTCTGGCATTGCACCAGGCCCTTTGACCCCAGAACTGGCAGGTTTAGTCAGTATCCCATTTTACCTTTTTTACATTTATTACCTGATGAATTAATATGGGTTGGGCAACAGTTATCCATCTGTAGTATTTTTTCTACTATAAGGCTTGGCACTCAGAAATATTTTACAACTCTTCCCTCTTGTCTGGCACATAGCTCATAATTACCCACTCTCCAAATATTTTTTTTCTACCATTACCCGTGCGGTTAACGTATCTGCTTCCTCAGAGCTTTATTTAAAAAAAAAAAATAAACAAACAATAAAAACAGTTGTCATGGACCTGACTCTGAATCATGGTGACCCCATGTGTGTCAGAGTAGAAGACCCCATGTGTGTCAGAGTAGAACTGTGCGCCATACGGTTTTCAGTGGCTGATATTTTTGGTAGTAGATTGCCAGGCTTTTCTTCTGAGGTGCCTATAGGTGGACTTGAACTGTCGACCTTTCAGTTAGCAGTGAAGCATTTAACTATTTGCACCACTAATGGACTCCATAAACCCAAACCAAAAACCAAGCCCATTGCCGTCAAGTGGATAGTGACTCCATAGGACAGAGTAGAATTTCCCCGTAGGGTTTCCAGGGAGCAGCTGATGGATTCAAACTGCTGACCTTTCAGTTAGGAGTTTGAGCTCTTAAACACTACACCACCAGGGCTCCTCTACAGACTCCACAAAAAAAACTGGGCATTAAATTAGAAGTGTGTTGAATGAATAAGCAAATACTCACTCATTTCCAGGCAAAGCTGTCTCTCCTTAATATCAGAGGGAACCATTTCTTTGACCTCCCTGTGTTTTTAACTCCAATTCTCTTTATTGATATATTTTCCAGTTATGAAAAAATTGAAACTCTTTAATCTGTCGTGAAAATAAATTCTTGAATCTTGCACTTTATACACACACACACATGCATACACACACATTTTATTTTTTGCAAAAGTAGTGGTGGCACTTTGCGCTGGGTTTTTGAAGCCTTGGCTTCTGAAGGAACCCTGGTGGTGTGCTCGGCTGCTAACCAAAAGGTTGGTGGCTGGAACCCATCAGCTGCTCTGTGGGAGAAAGATGTGGTAGTCTGCTTCTGTAAAGATTTACAGGTTGGAAACCCTATGGGGTAGTTGTGCTCTCTCCTACTGGGTTGCTATGAGCCGAAATGAACTTGATGGCAATGGATTTTTTTGTTTGTTTGCTTTAGTCTTTTTGGTGGCTTCTTGCTCAGTAGTTCTGCAGGTTGACTATGTAACATTCTCTTATCATTCCCTGAGAGAGGGTACTCCTACAACAGACACTTCTCCAATTCTTCAGTTTACTAAAACTCTATTTATATCAATGACTGGGGCCTGCGAATGTATAATACTTACTGAGAAGCAGGCATTCCAGAAACTATTAGAAACTGTCAAGGGTTCCTTGCAGTTTTTAGTGAGTGACTGACAGAGCAGCGCTAGGTGTCCCTCAGACTCAGTGTAAAGAAATACTCCTGGGTTTATGTCACCTGTGGAGCTCCCAGTAACAAGTCTTGGGCATTGTTTAAAAACTTTTTCAGGGTAAGTGACATGTGTAAATTGATTTGTGCAAACACATTTATATTATCTAGTACCTTGTCATTTGCATGATGGGTTAGTTTGTTTTCTTCTCCTTAATACTCTTCACTCCCTGGGAACCATGAAGAACCGTACCCCTCAGAGTGGGCAGGTGAAACCAGTAGAGGGGCAGCTGATGTATTGCTAATGCTGTTTTAGGACCCTCTGTTCCAAGCCAGTGTTCAAAAATATTCAACGAACGGTCTATCCCTAGAACTTTGGTTTCTTTTTATTATTATGTTTTTCCTGTGGGTACTTGCATGATCTTATGTACGTATATAAATGAATATGTGTGTGAGATTAAAATTCTTAGAAATAGTCTATGGAGACCCTGGGTGGCATAAAAGGAGCCCTCGTGGCAGAATGTTTAAAACACTCGGCTGCTAACTGAAAGGTCAGTGGTTTGAAACCACTAGCCACTCCTAGGAAGAAAGACGTGGCAATCTGCTTCTGTAAAGATTACAACCTTGGAAACCCTATGGAGCAGTCCTGCTCTGTCCTACAGAGTCGCTATGAGTCAGAATTGACTCAATGGCAATGGGTTTGGTTTTCGGTTTGGGTGGCATGAAGGTTAAGTGCTTGATTACTAAATGAAAGGTTGGAGGTTTAAGTCTACCCAGAGGCTCCTTGGAAGTAAGATCTGGTGATCTGCATCTGAAAGCTCTCAGCCTTGAAAACCCTATGGGGTGCAGTTCTACTCTGAACACACGGGATCACTGTGAGTCAGAAGTGACTCAATGACAGCTAACAGCAACAAGATACGCATTTATAGGCATACATTTTTACACAAATGGCAACGTATTGTACTCATGCCTCTGTACCTTGCCTTTTGCATTTAACAAAGTATCTTACCAAAAAAAACCAAACCCAGTGCCGTGGATTCCGACTCAAAGCAAACCTAGAGGACAGAGTAGAACTGCCCCATAGAGTTTCCAAGGAGTGCCTGGTAGATTCGAACTGCCGACCCTTTGGTTAGCAGCCGTAGCACTTAACCACTATGCCACCAGGGTTTCCCAACAACATATCTTAGAGATAATTTAATAAGTGCTACAGCTTTTAACCAAAAGGTCAGCAATTCAAATCCACCAACCACTCCTTGGAAACCCTATGGAGCAATTCTACTCTGTCCTATAAGTTCGCTATGAGTTGGGATCGACTCGATGGCAACAGATTATACTGTAATGGACATTTGAAATTTGCCTGCCTATTGTCCATTGTCTCCATCTCTTTTCCTGAAGCATTCAGGTTTTTATTTATATGTCCCTGTTTGGTTGCTAACCAAAGGTCTGCAGTTTGAACTCACCAGCCACCCCTCGAATGTGTAGTAAACATTTTTCCATGTTATTAAAATATTTTCTGCATCTTTCCAGGGAGGTATATAAATTTGCCATTGTTTACTTAGCCAATTTCCTATTTTAAGACATTGTGAGATTTTCCACAATGTTTAGGGATTGGTAACAAATCTCTGGTGTACATTCTTGGAGACCATTCTTTGCACACATCCATGATGCTGATGTCCTTAGGACCATTTCTGAGCCTGTATGATGTGTCAGCTCCTGTACTAAAGGCTTTACATGTTTTATTTTATTTAATCTCCTAACCTGTGAGGCACTTATTTTTACTACCCTCATTTTATAGACAAAAATTTAAGGCCAAGGGGTGAATGCGTAGATTTACATCTGTGTCTAGTAGTCACCGCTGTCCATGTTCTGAGGCACCCAGCTCCTCTGCTTATGTATCCTGAAAGTGGAATTGCTATGAAACTTTCACAGGCCTTGCATGTACATCACCATATTGCTTTACAGAAAGGTTGTAGCACTTATCTTACCAAGCTGTATATTTAAAAGGAGATATTTGGCACATAGACTACTTTTTAATTTTTTCACTGTTGCCAAAATATTTGAGTTTTCTTTTTAAGAGAACTTCTTTCCCTGTGATTCTCTATTTCGCTATTGAAACTAAGCCCCCAGGTACAGTTTTCTCCTCTTCTGCTCCATTTCCTCATTTATCTGTCTCGGATTCTAAAAACCAACCAAGTGGTGTTCATTGGTTCAGGTGCACATGTAACTGGCCCTGCAATCTCCCCATATCTGACCGATAACGTCATTGCAACAGGATTGGGGTAGTAGCCACTGATGACAAGCTATGTTTTTCTCCTTTTACTGGGCACACGTCTGGACTACATTTCCCAGGCTTCCTTGCAGTTAGGTGTGGCCATCACACTGGGTTCTAGCCAACAGAATGCGAGTGCAAGTGGCCTGTAGACACTTCCTATATACTCTTCTCCATTTCTTCCTCCCTTCATTTTTTTTTTTTTCCAAATGAAGGAGTTCAGGCAAGCCTTGGCGAGACCTCGGGAATCACATTTTGAAGGTAACACAGTATCTTTCAGCCTGAATCCCTGAATAAATTCCGAACACAGCCCACCAGTCAACTAGTTTTGGCAGCACTGGACTGTTAGGTAAACAAGAAATAAACTTCTGCTGCTCTGAGCCACTGAAATTTGAGGTACATTTGTTAGTAGCCAACATTACTTTAACCAATACAAAGATTTTCATATATGTGTTGTTGTTAGGTGCCGTCTAGTTGGTTCCGATTCATAGCAGCCCTGTGTTCAACAGAATGAAACACTCCCCGGTCCTGCGCCATCCTCACAATTGTTATGTTTCAGCCCATTGTTGCAGGCACTATGTCAATCCATCTTGTTGAGGTTTTTCCTCTTTTTCACTGACGCTCCAATTTACTTCTACTAGTATTTGCTCAGAGAGATGCCATTTCTGTTGGGGAGGAGAAAAATGACAGTTTTAATTATCTCTTGTATTTTATTCCTTTCTTTTCTGCTTCAGAGATAGAAAGCTAAGTCCTTCTCCAGGGACTAATCTCTCCTGATAACATGTCCAAAGTATGTGAGACATAGCCTTGCCATCTTTGCCTCTAAGGAGCATTCTGGTTTTACTTCTTCCAAGACAGATTTGTTCCTTCTTTTGGCAGTCCATGGTATATTCAATATGCTTTGCCAACACTACAGTTCAAAGGCATCAATTTTCCTTCGGTCTTCCTTATTTGCATAGGAGGTGATTGAAAACACCATGGCTTGGGTCGGGCACACCTTAGTTTTCAAGGTGACATCTTTGCTTTTCAACACTTTAAAGAGGTCTTTTGCATCACATTTGCCCAGTGCAATGTGCCTTTTGATTTCTTGACTGCTGCTTCCATGAGTGTTGATTGTGGACCCAAGTAAAATGAAACTTGACAACTTCAATCTTTTCTCTGTTTGTCATGGTGTTGCTTATTGGTCCGGCTGGGAGGATTTTTATTTTCTTTATGTTGAGGTGTAATCTGTAGTGAAGGTGGTAGTCTTTGATCTTCGTCAGTAAGAGCTTCAAGTCCTCTTCACTTTCAGCAAGCAAGTTTGTGTCGTTTGCATAATGCAGGTTGTTAATGAGTCTTTCTCCAATCCTGATGCCCCATTCTTCTCTATCTAGTCCAGCTTCTTGGATTATTTCCTCAGCACAGAGATTGAATAGGTATGGCGAAAGGATACAACCCTGACACATACATTTCCTGACTTTAAACCACACAGCGTGCCCTTGTTCTGTTCGAACGACTGCCATATATACCCCAGTACTATATGTATACATGTATATGTGTATATATGTATATATATGATTATAGATTATTTCTATAAGTCAAGGGAAACCTGATGCTCTTACACTGATTGCCAGTTAAGTCAATCTTGTAGAACTCTAATATTTCCTCAGAGATTTGCTATTTCTGTTAAGGAAGGGAAAAATGGCAGTCTAATTGTCTCTGTTGTATTTTACTTTTTTAAAAAAATGTGTTCCTTCCTTTTGTGCTACAAGGATAGAAACCTAAGTCAGACGGTCTCGTTGATTCCTGGCATACTCCCATCATTGGTCTCTGAAAAATTCTTCTCTTGTTACCATTATATTCTTCCTTCATTCCTGGTACTCTCTTTTCTTTCACACTAGTAGATACACATCCTAAGGTGCTTGATATATTCATTTGGATTTGTACATATTCTCATAGCATTGTTTGTGTGTTTATGGGTTTTTAATTTATTTATATGAAATTATGCTATAGATCTCATTCCATTTCTTACCATTTCACTCAACAAACTGTTTTAAGTACCTCTTCATATTGTGTTTACCTCTAATTTGTTAATTCTGCCTGTTGCATAAAATTACTACCCATCTTCTCCTAGAGATGGACTCCTAGATTGCCTTCGACTTACCACTGCCACAAATCATACAGCGGTAAATGGTACGTGCCCTCTATAGACCCGTGTTAGAGTTTCTTTGGGAGATACACAGGAGGGCTGGGTCACTTTCCAGAGTGGCTCATCAATATACGAGGGCACTCATTGCCCTACCTCCTCCCCAATGATTGATATTATCCTCTCTTCAAACTTTCTTTGTGTATCTCTGATTAATAATGAATGTGAGCATCTGTTATAAATTGAATTTTCTCTCACCAAAATGCGTATTGAATTCCTGGCCCCTGTACATGTGATCCTGTTTGGAAAGAGGGGTTTTCTTTTGCTATGTTAATGAGGCCATGCTAGAGTAGGGTGGGTCCTAAACCTAATCACTTCTGAGTTATAACAAGAGTGAAATAGACATAGAGAGAGGCACAGGGGAAAGATAGACACGGTGTAAGGGCCCACAGTGTCTACAAGCAAGGGAACTCCTAGGATTGCCAGCAAATACTAGAAACTAAGAGGGAGGCCACAGAAGGAATCAATATGGCTGAGACTCCAATTCGAACATTTAGCCTACAAAACTGTAAGAAAATAAATTTCTGTTCTTGAAAGCCACCAATGTGTGGTATTTCTGTTTCTGCAGCACTAAGGAAAAAAAAAACAACAAACCTGTTGTTGTCAAGTAGATTCCGACTTATAACGAGCCTATAGGACAGAGTAGAACTGCCCCATAGGGTTTCCAAGGAGTGGCTGGTGGATTTGAAAAGCTGACCTTTTGGTTAGAAACCAAGCTCTTAACCACTGCAAACTAAAAAAAAAAAAAAAAAAAATGCATCTCTTAAGCAATGTCTTAGCGATTTGACTTCCCTTTCTTCAAACAGCCCATGTTTCAAAGGCAAAAGAACAGAGTATTTCATTTCCATACAATTTGCATGGGAAATCCTGCAGGAAGTATGAAAAGATTTAGCTCTTTCTGGCATCCAACTTAACTTTCTCTTTAGATATTAACTTTCTCTTTAGATAATTCTTCAGGCTACCTAAAAAAAAACAGCCTGATAAATTCATTCATTCATTCCGGAAATATATGTCAGGCACTACATCGGCACTAGGCATATAGAGGAGAATATAAAGTACATGGCATCTGCCTTCATGATGTCTCTGAGATAACAGAAGGTCTAGGCCAATGTTTTGTTGTTTTACTCTCTGCTATGTTATTGTGGAGAGGGGTAGACATCAAGGTGTAAGCCACCTATCTCTGATTAAAAAATAACATTCTTCTCCTATCCTCTCTTTCTGCTGTTGCATTTGCAATATCCCTGGTCTGTTTGAACTGTGGAATGCTGGTATAGCTCACTGGATGTTGCTAACAATGAACAAAAGGAAAATTTTACTATTTCCATTGCTTACTCAGCCAAAAGCTCAGTGAGGCATCTTTTCTTCAAAAGAAAATGTTAAGTACCCAAAAATGCTTTCCTAGTACATATCTTCCCTAGAGGGGGGAAAAAAAGAGCCATAATCTAATCCAAACCCCCCGCATTCTGTAGTTGAGGGAAGACCAGAGGGAAGTAAAAAGTCTGGAGTGTGGCGTCTCTGGAGAGCTTCCCCATCCACTACCCTGGCTCCACTTTGTAAAGTTGTTTTCATTTGAAACTAGATTCATGTAGCTTGCTCGTGCAAAATGAGAATGAGAAAAAAAAGAAAAAGTTAGGCCCTGGAAAGGTAGAGAAGGATTAAATAAAGCGTTCTGCTAGATCACTGCAGTGATCTAATTCACCATGGGCAGCCCAGCTTCAGGGAATACTGATGTTTCCAGGCTGGACGGAACTCCCAAGGACAGCTGGCACTCAGCTGGTCCTAGTGTTGCCCTCACACTGCCTTCGTGTCTTCCATAAACTCGACTGATGCTATTTTTTTTTCTTTAAACGTGCAACACAGGACATTTTTCCTCAATGCGTGTAACAGCTGTTTGATTCCATGAAGAAAAAGACTTGGCAAGTCAGTGACAAGGAAAGTAGAAGCACCGAACACATGAGCACATTTTCACAATGTCCAAGTATAACTTTATTGCCAACAGTAGACATGCTCTGGAATTGGAAACTCAGCCCAAGTGCTAAATGCAGTTGTTTTCATCTGTGAGGGGAAGGTTGCGGTTTCATTCTGAGATGAGTCACTTTGTTCTGATTTATCCAGTTAGTAAACGTATCTGATTTGTTTTCATTAGGGAGTTGGCTATCAGGCCTGGTAAGAATAAAAGGAAACAGAACTTTGCTGAAATGCTCAATAAAGATAAAGCCAAGATGTCACCTGCCACATACAATGAAGAGGGCTTGGGATCTTGGCAGTAAGAGGGTAACTTGGGATTTCCGAAGCCCAGGACTTTGCTTTCAGTATCTGACAGCATCTATCTGAGGCCATCCTGGTTGCCAAATCAGGAATACTAAGCCTTTTGTGCAGTGTGGATTTAATTTTGCCTGATCTATTAAATGCTTTCGTGATGAGCACTAGGTGTCAATTGTATTTTACTAAAAACTTGAGGTTTTTCTAGGCCTATCTTGCAGGACTCGATCCGTTGGTGCAATTAATCAGTTAAGCAATCTGACAAGAAGTATTTATTGAGCGCCTACTACCTGTAGGCTTTTTTTTTTTTTGGTCAGCTGGTGCCATGATTTGGCCAGCATGGAGTCATTGTGACAAAATAATTCAACCATAGTTGTATTAAATGTTGTCAATTGTTTTTCCATTTCTTTAATTCAATATCAAATAAATTATGACCATTAGAATGATAGTTTTCACCACTAAATTGATTTTCTTCTTATTCTTTAATGAAAAGCAATAACCCGTGATATTACAGAATTTTAAAAGTACATATGTACATATGCAAATATTTGCAAGATCAAAACCATCCATTAATTTGACAGATTTCCTTAGATTTTGATCATATACTAAATACTCTCACTGAAGAAGAAAGGGATGTTGAGCTGCCCCTGGAGTGGCTCAAGGTATTTTGAAAACATAAAGTGAACAAGTGCCATTTAGAGTTTTCATTTAAATCTGCTGACTTTGACTGTTGAGACTGTAAATAATTTACTCAAATAGGAAAGGGGGAAAAAAGGGGCAAAGAGGTCTTCCTTGGACACATTTTTTTCATTGTTTCTTTTTTTCTGGTTGTTTTTCAAGTCCCCCTGGGATTACCAACATGGAATAAACAATACTTCATTTTAAACTTAGTGGATTGTCGTTGTAGTGGTTTTTTGCCATGAAGAATTTATCAGACTGTCTCTCTGGTCTCCATCACATGGCAGGACAGAAAAGCCTATTTCATCTGTGGGCATCCTGAATATTTAGAAAGGTAAGCCTGTGTAGCAAACGTGACCGAGTTCCCTACATATCCCGATGGCTTTACTCAACCATGTTTTCCCTTTTATCATTGGTTGGAAAAGCCCTTTACTATCTCTCCTTGGTTCCTTGCCCTTTGTTAGCTACAAAGGGCAGATTTTCCTTTGTAAATCCCTAGTAATTAAATGAGCACTCCAGTGGCTGTAGCCTTCAATGGCCTGTTTCCTAGGTTTTGCCTTTGACGGTCATATTTTGCAAAGGCCCCTGAGATGACTTGGCATCTTCCCCTACTTAACACTAAACCAATTGATGCCCGTGTTCACTGCATGAAGGAGGAAAACATTCATTAAGGGCACTTCATTAAGGAGCTGAAATGGGACACTCTAAATGCGCCTGAACCGACTGCAATCCAGAGGAGCTGTCTATTAGGACGGCAACAAAGACAGTTTCCGAAACTGAACTCCAGCTCCAGTGCGTCGGATTAGGAAGAGTGATGGGATTAGTGTTTAATGACTTGGGGCAGGAGACAAAGGGAACTGCCACAAAGAGGCTTAGATATGGAAGAATTAACACTCTCTATCCCAACCAGGCCTCCGATGACTTCCAGCATTCTTTTCAGACTCAAAAGCCAAGAGAAGAAAAAAAGATGAGCAAAGCTTTAATACTTCCCTAACTTTTATTTATTTATTATTATTATTATTAAAACAACAACTCAGAGGAAAAAAAAAGAGCTCCTTTCACTCCCTTGCATTTGAAGCCTTTTTAAAAAATCTTTTACAGTTGTATAGTTAGCTCCAAGGTGTGCTTGCCCAGAGCCTTAATTGTGTGCCAGGATGTTCCCTCCACTTCCCAACGCTAGGCCAAGTCACACACCAAAGGGGATACTGGAGCAAAACCCATGGTAGCTGAGGCCCAGCTAGGTGGCTTAAAAGTGCTTCCGTGGTCATGGCTGTTTACATTACAGGTGCAGCTGAAAGGACAGAGGAAACTCCACATCACTGTGAAACCACCTCCTGGCCCCATCTGGCTCAGACTCAACTGATTCCAGTGTCTGGGGCCTGAGAAGTGCTTCGTGAAATGAGGTGATTATCCTGACGATGTGAGGGGATAACTTTGGAAATACACTTAAAGTTTGAAAGTGCTCTTGAAAAAGAATCAGGCCAATGTGAAGGGGAGCTGGCTAGGCAACCTCAGAGCTTATCTAGAGCATTTCCCCCTGCCTGGACAAGAACATAGCATCATTACCTAAAGGCGGAGCCACGCTGAAGTGGTTGACCCTGGAGTAGAGTATTATTCCCAGGGCTGTTAATAAGTCAATAGACCCCAAGTGCCAAATGCCTGCAAGCAGTGTGTGACTATGCCCCTCTGCTGTGAATGGCAGAACTCAGGTACAAATGTTACTGTCGGCCAACGTACAATCCAAACAGTGCTGTAAATGACTGTAAATGATCTTGCGCTATAAACCAATTCAATGTGTCCTTATTCTTAACCAAACTAAATTACTTGCAGAAAAGCTGGGTATTCATTTCATGTGTTAGCCCATATGAAATAGTCCTGAAGCAGTTCGAGATACCAAGGTATTATTTAACCCATGCGGCTTTGTGGGACAATGGCAGCCCCCTGCCGTAATCCATTCAGGGGCAATAGCTGCAGTCAGTGTGAAATTAAAAACATTACAGGGTAAGAGCTTAATGCGTTTTATAGGCAGTTGTCCACCCACATCGAACTTGTGTTTTAAAAATTCTAACATTTGATCTCACGACAGACCCCATGCCTCAAGTCAGAGATTGGCGTGGTGAGCTGTCAGGAAGCCGGGAAGAAGCATAGCCCAGACTTCACCTAAAGGTACAGTTGGTTGACAGGAACTATTTTCAAACACCCTTAGCTCTCTCTACTGGGCCACTCAGACATTGTCTTAGTTATCTAGTGCTGCTATAACAGAAATGCCACAAATGGGTGGCTTTAATGAACACAAATTTGTTCTCTCACAATTGAGGAGGCTAGAAGTCTGAATCCAGGATGACGCCTCTAGGGGAAGGCTTGTGCTCTCTCTGCTATGGGGGAAAATCCTTGTCAGTTTTTCTAGCCCTGTCTCAGTTTTTCTAGCCCCTCAGTGATCTCCATGTGGCATCTATCTTTCCCCCATTTTGCTTGCTTCCCTCTGTGTCTAATCTGCTCTTTTCATATCTCAAAAATCATTAGGCTTAAGACACACCCTACACATTAACATAACAAAGAAAACCCAATACCAAATGGGATTACATCCACAGGTCTAGGGGTAGGATCCCTACACATATTTTTGAAGGAAGCAATTCAATCCATAACAGATGTCAAAGGCCCAGGTAACATTTGATCAAGTTGCTACAGGGCTTGGACCTGAATTTATTGGCCTCTTACTTTCTGCAAACATTTTTGCTTGAAGGATCAGTGTTTTTCCAGGGCAGTAGAAACTCCCTTTTCTCACAGCTAAATTGAAGTAGGGTATAATGGGCTTCCATCACCTCCCTCCCAGTCCCTCTTGACCCCAACATGGTCTCGCAGTCTGTTCTTTGTTAAATTGAAAATGTGTAGAAATTTTTATAGAGATCTTCAGCTATATAAATAGCTTTGAAAATTGTTATAACTTTAAAAACAGGTCAAAAAGGAAATTGAACAGCTAGTGCGTTTCATACCATCCAGTCAGCTTTTTAAAGAGTTGCATTGGTCTTCCTTGTAAAGGGTTGCTTTTATCGTCTGGGCTTCCACCATTTTTTTTTTTTTTTCCTGAATAGCTTTTAATAGAAAACGGAGCTTTGGTGGAATTTTCTGATAGAATGTCAAATATATCAGTGATGGCTCCTGGTACCACATTCGAGTCTCAGGAAGAGTTTTTGTCTTGGGTGTCCCCCAACACTTTGTCTTTGGTGTCTACATGCTACTGCATAGTTGAGCATCCGATTCTCCATGAATGTTGACAGTGTCCTCTGTTGGTCACCCCAATACGGTTCCTAGACAAGTCCCTGAGCTTCAGCACTCTGAGGTGGTTCCTGTATTTTCATGGTGATGACACTGTGCCTTGGGAGCCTTCAGACCAAACTCCAATTCTTTGGGTACAAAAGCTTAATTCAAAAGGCTCTTTTGATGCTGTCTTTTTTCAAAAGTGGACAAAGGGTATATAGCTCTTTAATATATGGTGAAACTTAGAAGTGCTTTTTCTCAGTATTGTACTGTAAATTTAAGAACTTGATAACAATGCTTTCTGACAGTAGATGGGGGACAATAAAGTTATTGCTAGGGACCCATTAGTCTCTTTGCTGTGTAAGCATGCTCTAGAGTTTGAATAAATAACATTCTCTCACAAAGATTATTATATTTTAAAATAATGACAGAAGGTGCTATTATAATTAATAAATTCCATATTATTTAAAAATATTTACTGAGCTTATAGTCATTTTTGTCATTAAATGATTTTTTCCAGCTGCACTAAAATTTCAACTCACATCAGGTAGGGGTCTCAGCCTTTGTTGTTGTTGTTACGATAAAGGACTCTATCAATGGCAAGTCATAAAAACCCAGCTCAAACTAGCTAAAGCCAAAAAGGGAAATTATGGATAACTCAGAGGTATACTGAGCTCTATGTGCCTTTGCTGAGCTTCGTTTTCAGGCAAGCTTTGTCCTTGGGGTGGTGAGGTGGTCCTGGTCCTTGCTACATGATTATATACATGGTCCTTAAGGATTGTGAACTCAGGAGAGACTTCATCTCAACAGCCATGCCCATCTCCAAAAGAGAATTCAGATTGGCCAGTCCTACTTCATATGTTTATCTCTGGACTAACCACCTTGTTAAGGTAAATAAGGTAATCTGATTGGTCGATGTGAATCATGTGCTCACCCCTGTGTGGGAACAGGAGGTGGACTCCCTTGATTTACAGTGCCACCAGAATCACATGGAGATAAGGAGAGGGCAATTTCCCAAAGAAAGAGGACCGACAATGCTTATCCACTATAGGAGGCATTCTTATATTTACAAGGCTTGGGTTCTAGAATTTTTCTTTCTTTCTTTCTTTTTTTTTTTGATGTTTTAGCTAGGATCCATTTCCCGTCTATGCAGTTTTTCTTGGATAACTAATCACTTCCTCAAAAAGCAAACGAACAAAAAACAAAACCCAAACCTTTGCCATTAAGTCAATTCCTACTCATAGTGACCCTATAAGACAGAGTACAGCTGCTTCATAGGGTTTCCAAGAAGCGGCTGGTGGATTCAAACTGCTGATGTTTTGGCTAGCAGTCATAGTTCTTAACTACTGCATCACCAGGGCTCCCTAGGACTCAGTCATTCTGTAATTGATGACCATTTCCTTTCCTTTTTCACCTATAAGTTTCTTCACCTTCATTCCTCTGGCATTACTCCTAGTTTCCTTAATTTTCTCTTCATTTTTTCATTTTCTGAAATAAAATCACCTCAAATCCCTATTTCACCTTCCTCAGCTGCACACGTCATGGACAACTGATATACTGTGAAGAGCAGATGGCTTGATTCTTTCAATAATACTAAATTGTGATGAAAACTATTATTAATTGAGTGCTCTCTATATGTTATCTTATTTAATCCTCCCACCAATTCTATGAGGTGGAATAGTAGTTTTATTTGGGAGGATTGTTCCCAAATATTAGTTTTATTTGGGAGCCTTCTAAAAGTTTTTGGATGTTTAAGAAATTCCCTATAATATGAATTTTGGTGGAACATCCTAGTATAGAAGCCAAAAAAGTGCAGATACTTGTAGTTCCAGACTCCCTTGCAGCTACACTCAGTCAAAAAGAGGAGCTTTTAAATTGATAGCTGGAGATACAAAAAGCAGAAAAGCGGGGAAATCATTTGTCAGGCAATGGTGGCAGAGTTAGCCCAATATCCGTTTTCCAGGCCTGCAGGGGCTGCGGTGCCTGCTGTAGCAGCTGGCGTCCAGGGCCAGGAACGGTGGTGGATAGTCCTCCATCACTGCTTCAGAGTCAGCACTGACAGAATCCCCGCAAGACTAATTTTGTGGCACGATTTTGGCTGTGGTTCTGGCTGCTGCCTAGATTCCCTTTTTTCTGGTATTTCTGAGTCTGGTTCTCTAGTCCTCCTAAAGTTTTTATAAACATAAAATGTAATATGGATGTTGTCCCTGGAGTCCAGCAAGTTAGCAGCCTTATCCTTGAGCTCTCGAATATCCTTGCAATAAATTCCTCACTGCCTAAATCAGCCAGAGTTAGTTTATATTACTTGAAATGAAGAACCCTAATGGATATAGGGATGTTATCTTTAATTTCATTTTATAGATTTGGAAACCCAGGCTTAGAGAAACAAATACATTGTGCAAGGTTAAGTAGATAGTATTAGAATCAGGCTGACCTGAGAGTCGATATTCTTATTTACCACCCCTCATATGAGAAGGGAAAAAAGATTGTACCTCTAAGTGAGACTGGTCTGAATACAACTTAGAAAGAGGCAGGCTTTCCTGATTAAAGTCTCTATTTTAGCACTAACTGGCACTGTCACAATGTTTGTTTGGATAACCTCTCCTTGTCTGTTGTTGCATGCCATTGAGTGGATTCCTGCTCACAACGAACCTACATGACAGAGTAGAACTGTCCCACAGGGTTTTTTAGGCTGTAACCTTTATGAGAGAGCAGATCATCAAGTATTTTCTATTGTGTAGCCGCCTGTGGCTCCAAACCACCATCCTTTTGATTAACAGCCAAGTGCTTAACCATTGCACCACTAGAAAATGAAAAGTTTGGTCTAGATTAGTGGTTTTTAACTGTTGCAGATGGTAAGTATAAAACCAAACAAAAAATGAAAGCCATGGATCTTCTTCTTGGTAAACTGCCCCTATAAATGGGTTACAGTTATATACAGTTTCACCCAAGCCCATCCTTAGGACTCAATAGACCCCAGGCTGAGAACCCTGAGCTGGGTCATCTCTCAGTTTGGTGACTTCCAAGTAAAACATTCTCTGATTCTATTGTCTGGATGGATTTGCTACAGATTCCCCTCTCTGTATTTATCTCAGGTGCAGAGGTTTGGGTTAATCATAACCCTCAGATTATATAACACTATCATCCCTGGGACAAAAAATTTGAGAGGACGTGAATTAACATCATATCAGATGAAGACTGTCTAAAGGAGATAGAAATGTTTAGCCTAAAGAATAGAAGACTCAGTCAGACATGATGATTTATATCGGTTACTGCAAGTGTGCCAGCTGCTGAAAATCTAGTCAAAAGTGGCTTAAGCAATAAGAGTATTTACAATCTCATGTAACAAGGAGTTTGGAGTGAGAGACACCAGAGTGGGTAAATTTAGTTAAAGACCCAGATTCCTTTCTTCTTTCTGCTCTGCCGTCTTCTCTCAGGATGTTGACTTGTCTCTAGCCCTTCAATATGGGGTGCCGCAGTTCTAGACAAGATATGCAGAAAATAACACCAATAATTAAAAGAAATCTACATTGACTTCCACATTTGACCAAACTGGTATCAAATTGCCCTTGCACTGAAAACAACTATAAAACTGGAAAAATACAGTATAAGGCAATTATTTTCAGACCTTGGATAACAAGCATGGAACTAGGATCCTTAAGAGAAGAGAAACACACAAGGTGAGCCACACATGTGTGCTTGGAAGCAGTTTACTGATGCAGCACAAGGCGATAGAACCCAAATAGAAAATAGTCTCGCTGAGCTGAGAAAGCAAAAACCAGAATTCTAGGCTCCAGAAATAGCTGGAATTTGCTGGGTAGGGTACTGGATAAAGGAGAGCTGTGCAGAGGGAGGTCCCAGAACTCTGCATGTGGATTTCCCAAACTCAGTGCCTGAGGGCTGAGCTGTGCAGATGAATGTTAAGACTCTATGAGAAATGGCATAGGTAGGCTGCCACGGGGATAAAAACTGAACAGTGAAAACAGAGGCCATGCAGTACTGGGAGATGTTCTCGTTGTGGCCTAGCCACAGGAGAAAGGCCTTGGGCATTCTAGTGAGATCCTGTAAAGGTCATGCTGCTTTATGAAGGAGTAATAACCGTGCCCTAGATTAAGGGTCATGCCCTAGGACTAAATACAAAACCAAAATAGACCACTGTATTAAAGAATAAAACCAAACTTTAGTAGGGTCCAAAGAATCTACCATAAATTTAATTGTCTGATGGGACAAAATCAGCACACTTCAAAGAAAGGCAATATGTGATTTAGATATCCTACGATCTATCTTCCACAATATCTACATAATCAACATTTATTAGGCATGTGAAGAAGAAGAAAAATACAACTTGTAATCAAGGAAAAAAAAACAAGTGCTAGAAAGAGACCATGAGATGGTTGAAATTATCAGACAAGTACTTTAAAAAAGCTGCTATGAATATGTTCAAGAACTTAAAGGAAAATTTGGTCATAATGAGTAAACTGATGAGGGAACCTCTACAGATTTCATCTAAGTTTAAAGTATAATTTTTAAACTTTGGTGCCAATCAAAAATAGATTGGTACTACTTTGGAGAAATCCATGGTCCCCATTCCTGAAAATGTCGAGATAAATATTTCCTGGTGGGGAAAATATACAAAGAACATTCAAGTAACAGGTGGAATGATGAGCTAAAAGATGAGGAAGGGAGAGTTACATTAGATACCCTGTCATCCCTTCCAATTACCAGACTCTATGTTTCTCTCATTATCGTCAGTGGGAATGAGAAATTATTAGAAACACAGGATGAAGTGAGCGCTCCGGACTTGCCTCTTCTTGTGGAGTAGGAGGAACTGCAGGGGAAGTGGATCAAGTCATCATGGAGCAGTGAAGAATTAGATTTCCCTCAAACCACATTGCTAGGTGTGCCAGTCGCAAACACCTGGAGAACTTGCCCTCTCTGGTGTTTCTAGATTATCCTGCCATGTTAATGGAAAAACCATGAACCCTGTGGGGCCAGATTAGAGTATAACTGTAGAGCTTCAGGGAGACCTCAGTGTAATCTCTCTTTTTTTTGGTATTTTTTTTAATTGTGTGTTAAGTGCAAGTTTACAAATCGAGTCAGTCTCTCATACAAAAACTTATACACACCTTGCTATGTACTCCTAGCTGTTCTCCCCCTAATGAGACAGCACATTTCTCCTCTCCACCCTGTATTACCTGTGTCCATTCAACCAGCTCCTGTCTCCCTCTGCCTTCTCATCTCACCTCCGGACAGGAGTTGCCCACATAGTCTCATGTATCTACTTGAGCCAAGAGGCTCACTCTTCGCCAGTATCATTTTCTGACTTATAGTCCAGTCCAATCTTTTTCTGAAGAGTTGGCTTTGGGAATGGTTCCAGCCTTGGGCTAACGAAAGATCTGGGAAAAATGACCTCCAAGGTCCCTCTAGTCTCAGTCAGACCATTAAGTCTGGTCTTTTTAGGAGAATTTGAGATCTGTATCCCGCTGTTCTACTCCATTGGGGATTCTCTATTGTGTTCCCTGTCAGGGCAGTCATCAGTGAGAGCCCGGCACCATTTCGTTCCTCTGGTCTCAGGCTGATGTAGTGTCTGGTTTATGTGGCTTTTTTTCAGAGTAATCTCTTGCTTACATGTCTCTTTTCTGCTGTGAGCTCCTGGAGGATAGAAACTGTATCTAAATATCTTCATATTATCAACACCCAGTGCAATGCCTGGTTCATTCACAGGAGATCCTCGAGATAGTCTTTAAACAAAGAAATGAATCTTAACCATTTAAAGTAAATAATCTGGCCTAACTTGCAAAAACAAAAACAAACAAAAAACAAAACCACGTACTACTTCCCCCAGTAGCCTCCAAAACGCACTAACACTTTCCTACCCCAGCAGTCCCTTACAAAGAGTAAGATGGTTTGTGAAGAACCTCTTAGCATTTAGCTACTGATTTTGACACGCTTTTCAAAAGTTAATGGAGAGATACATTAAGATATGGCAAAGCCTAGGATAACTCTTGACTAAAGTTTTAACTAAAGTTAAAATAAAGTGATTATTCCCCCCTCCCCAGGTTTTTCTTTGTATCTCCAGGGCTGTAGAGAAAGATCACCCATGTAGTAAAGAAAAGGCAAGAAAATTACCCCCCTTCCTCAAATCACTTCTGCTAAAAATAGTAACAGCTAAAAAAATCAGAGACTTGGTGTTGCAGTGGTTAAGAGCTACAGCTGCTAACCAAAAAGGTTGGCAGTTCAAATCCACCAGCTGCTCCTTGGAAACCCTGTGGGGCAGTTCTACACTGTCCTGTAGGGTCGCTATAAGTCAGAATCGATTTGATGGCAGTGGATATGGTTTTTGTTTTTTTGGTTTTAATATTTCCTCTTCATTCTCAGATCAGTAATGGTGCTAAAAGATCAAGACCAAAAACACTCACCTTCTATCTTTAGAGCAGGTCCCTGAATGGTGCAAATGATTTCCACTTCGATGGCACTGGGGTTTGGGTACTAACTTAAAGGTTGGTGGCTCGAATCATCTAGCAATACAGTGGAAGAAAGGCCTGCCAGTCTGCTTTCATAAAGATTACAACCAAGAGAACCCTATGGAGCTGTTCTGGTCTGTAACAAATGGGGTCTGCATGAGTCAGAATCAACTGGATGGCAACAGGTTAAGTTGTTTTTGGTTTTATCTTCAGTGCAGAGAAAGCAATTCCCAGACTGTGGTAGGACAGAGATAAAGACTCCTCCCCTCTTCTTCTACTCTCCCCTGTCTGTTCTCTCTTCCCTCCCTCGAGCAGTCTTTTTCTCTTTTCTTTCTTTCTTTTTTTTTTTTTCTGAACCTTACTCTGAGTTCATAGTAGCTGTCAGAGCCAGGCATGCCCATTAAAAAGCTGCAGGCAAATCTTGTTTGCAAGCAGGAAGCGGTAGGAATTCTCCCCTAGTGGTGTTTTCACTCTTTATGTGAGCTTAATCCAGGGGATTAACAAATGGATCAGTTGGAGACCCCCTCTTACCGTGACAGAACGGACAAGTTCAAACAGAAATGGTCCCTGAAATGCCTGGTTCTGCAGGGAACTAGGAACACAACACCTACCAGGCAGTGGGCAGAGTGTGTCCCCCAGAGGAGGCCCAGGTCACAGAGGAAATAGCTTTGCTGACATGGTTCCTCTGACGCTGTTGACTTCAAATGTCTTCTCCTCCACTCACTGCTGCCACTGCATTTCAGCCCTGTGAGCCAACCCTCCCCGCCCCATCTGGCCCTGAGTTTCCCTTATCCCCTGCCTCTTACAAGCCTCACAGTCTCTCCTGACTCCTCCCCAACCTATACAAACCCTGCCCAGATTCCATTCTATCCCTGCTGTGTCCTGTGTTACACGTGGTCTTGAGGTGGGTTCCTGGAGTCCCTGGGTGGTACAAATGGTTAACATATTCAGCTGCTAACTGAAAGGTTGAAGGTTCAAGTCCACCCAGAGGCAACTTGGAATAAAGACCTGGTGATCTACTTCTGAAAAATCAATCATTGAAAACCCTAAGGAGCATGGTTCTCCTCTGACATACATGGGGTCACCATGTGTCAGAATTGATCCAAAGGCATCTGGAAATTGGGTTCCCTGGAAGCTGAAACTTAGGTGGATATTCCTTGGCAAGTGATTTTAGTGGAAAAGTGTTCTCAAGAGAAAGGGTATAAGAGAAACGGGAAAGACCAGAGGAAGAAAGCAAAGCAAGGATGTGCTCTCAGTTGGAGACTAGATTCAGCCTGGTGCCATAGGGAGTTCTGGAGAAAAAAATCACCCCAGAAAATAGGTTTTAGCTCGAGGCAAGGGGTTTAGCATTTTGTACCATCGTACCAGTTGCTGAATTGGGAGGAGGATAACCTACCAGATGAGGCAGCTGTGATTCATCTGAAGGCAATTCTCAGGGAAGGGGGCACCTTGGGCATGGATCCACATCCTTGTGATGGAGACCTAGGTGTGGCACAGCAGCACCCCGTATATATGAAATCCACAGATAAGAACATGAAAGGATCAAAGCATAGCATGATAAACCAGTTGCTCCAGAGTTGATTGTGACTCATGGCAATCCCGTATGTGTCAGGGTAGAACTGTGTGCTCTGTAGGTTTTCAATGGTTGATGTTTATGAAGTAGATTTCCAAGCCTGTCCTCTGAGGCACCTCCAGGTGGACTCGAATTTCCAATCTTTCTGTTAGCAGCTCAGTCCCCATTTGGGGACTCCATAGGGTAATAAGAGAGATAGAGAAAGACTGGCAGCTTTCCCTGGAGGGTGATGCCAAATTTATGGTCTATTCCTGGTAAGTGTCTGCCACATGTCTGTTAGTTTGTTATACTGTGGTGGCTTGCATGTTGCTGTGATGCTGGAAGCTATGTTACTGGTATTTCAAATGCCAGCAGGGTCGCCCAGGGTGGACAAGTTTCAGTAGAGCTTCCAGACCAAGACAGACTAGGAAGAAGGACCTGGCAATCTACTAAAAAAAACTGGCCAGTGAAAATGTTATGAATAGCAGTGGAACATTGTCTGGTATAGTGCCAGAGGATGAGCCATGCAGATTGGAAGGCACTCAAAATACAGTTGGGGAAGACCTGACTCCTTAAAGTAGAGCTGATCCTAATGATGTAGGTGGTGTAAAGCTTCTGGGACCTTCATTTGCTGATGTGGCATGTCTCAAAATGAGAAGAAATAGTTGCAATCATCCACTAATAATTGAAATGTGGAATGTATGAAGTATGAATCTAGGAAAATTGGAAGTCCTCACAAAGGAAACTAACAACCCTACATGTCAAAATAAAAACAGAAGAAAAATATAAAGGCTGAGGAAATACAAAATTAACAGCAATGAAAAAGAGGAAAAGAAAATAGATAAAGAATAACGACTCAGCACAGAAAATTAAGCGGAGCAAAGAAACTGTCAACAACACACAAAAAAAACTACATCAAAATGACAGCACTAAACTCCTACCTATTAATAATTACTCTGAATGTAAATGGACTAAATGCACCAATAAAGAGAGTGGCAGAATGGATTAAAAAACCAGTATCTATGCGCTGCTTACAAGAGACACATCTTAGACTTAAAGACACAAACACACTAAAACTCAAAGGATAGAAAAAAAAAATATATATATCAAGCAAACACCAATCAAAAAAGAGTAGGAGTGGCAATATTAAACTCTGACAAAATAGACTTTAAAGTAAAATCTGCCACAAAGGATAAGTAAGGGCACTATATAATGATTACATGGTCAATACACCAAGAGGACATAACCATAATAAATACTTACCCACCCAATGATAGGGCTCCTCAGTACGTAAAACAAACTCTTAACAGCATTGAAAAGAGAAATAGGCAGCTCCACAATAACAGTAGGATACTTCAACAAACCACTTTCAGTGAAGGACGGAACATCCAGAAAGAAGTTCAATAAAGACACTGAAGATCTAAATGCCACAATCAACAGACTTGACCTCATAGACCTATACAGAACAATCCACCCAACAGCAGCCAAGTGTACATTCCTTTCCAACGCACATGGAACATTCTCTAGAACAGCCCACTTATTAGGTCATAAAGCAAGCCTTAGCAGAATCCAAAACATTGAAGTAATACAAAACATCTTCTCTGACCATAAGGCCATAAAAGTGGAAATCAATAATGGAAAAAGCAGGGAAAAGAAATCAAACAGTTGGAAACTGAACAATACTCTGCTCAAAAAATGCCTGGATTATAGAAGACATTAAGGATGGAATAAAGAAATTCATAGACTCCAATGAGAATGAAAACACTTCCTATCAGAACCTTTGGGACATAGCTAAAGCAGTGCTCAGAGGTCAATTTATATCAATAAATGCACACATCCAAAAAGAAGAAATGGCCCAAATCAAAGAATTATCCCTACAACTTGAACAAATAGAGAGCAACAAAAGAAACCCTCAAGTACCAGAAGAGAGCAAATAATAAAAATTAGAGCAGAATTAAATGAAATAGAGAACAGAAAAACAATTGAAAGAATTAACAAGACCAAAAGCTGGTTCTTTGAAAAAATTAACAAAATTAATAAACCATTGGCCAAACTGACACAAGAAAAACATGAGAGGAAGTAAATAACCCAAATAAGAAATAAGATGGGCGCTATCAGAACAGACCCATCTGAAACTAAAGGAATCATATCAGATTCCTATGAAAAATTGTACTCTAGCAAATTTGAAAACCTAGAAGAAATGGATGAATTTCTAGAAGCACACTACCTACCGAAACTAACACAAACAGAGGTAGAACAACTAAATAAAAGACCATAACAAAAGAAGAGATTGAAAAGGTAATTTAAAAACTCCCAACAAAAAAAAGCCCTGGCCCAGACTGCTTCACTGCAGAGTTCTACCAAACTTTCAGAGAAGAGTTAACACCACTACTACTGAAGGTATTTCAAAGCATAGAAAGAGGACGGAATACTCCCAAACTCATTCTATGAAGCCAGCATATCCCTGATACAAAAACCAAGTAAAGACACCACACACACAAAAAAGAAAGTTACAGACCTATATCCTTCATGAACTTAGATGCAAAAATCTTCAACAAAATTCTAGCCAGTGGAATTCAACAACATATCAAAAAAACAATTCAACAAGACCAAGTGGGATTCATACCAGGTGTGCATGGATGGTTCAACATTAGAAAAATAATTAATGTAATCCATCATATAAATAAAACAAAAGACAAGAACCACATGATCTTATCAATTGATGCAGAATAGGCATTTGACAAAGTTTAACACCCACTCATGATAAAAACTCTCAGCAAAATAGGAATAGAAGGAAAATTCCTTAACATAATAAAAGGCATTTGTACAAAGACAACAGCCAACATCATCCTAAATGGAGAGATTCTGAAAGCATTCCCCTCGAGATCAGGAACCAGACAAGGATGTGCTTTATCACCACTCTTATTCAACATTGTGTTGGAGGTCCTAGCCAGAGCAATTAGGCTAGATAAAGATATAAAGGGCATGCAGATTGGTAAGGAAGAAGTGAAAGTATCTCTATTTGCAGATGACATGATCTTATACACAGAAAACCCTAAGGAATCCTCAAGAAAAAAAAAATAATCAACTACTGAAACTAATAGAAGAGTTCAGCAAAGTATCAGGATGCAAGATAACCTGTTGCTGTCAAGTCGTTCCTACTCATAGCAACCCTATTGGATAGAGCAGAACGGCCCCACAGGGTTTCCCAGGAGCACCTGATAGCTTTGAAAAAACATACAAAAATCAGTTGGATTCCTGTACACTGACGATTAGAACGTAGAAGAGGAAATCACCAAATCAATACCATTTATAATAGTCCCCAAGAAGATAAAATACTTAGAAATAAATCTAACCAGAGACATAAAAGACCTATATAAAGAAAACTGCAAGTCACTACTGCAAGAAACCAAAAGAGACATACGCAAGTGGCAAAACATACCTTACTCATGGATAGGAACGCTCAGCTTTGTGAAAATGTCATTTCTACCCAGAGCGATCTACAGATACACTCAATCCCTATCCAAATTCCAATGTACTTTTTAATGAGATGGAGAAACAAATCTCAAAATTTCTATGGAAAAGGAAGAGGCCTCGAATAAGTAAAGCATTACTGAAGAAGAAGAACAAAGTGGGAGACCTCATATTACCTAATTTTAGAACCTATCACACTGCCACGGTAGTCAAAACAGCCTGGTACTTGTACAACAGATACATAAGCCAATGGAACAGAATTCAGATGTAAATTCATCTACCTGTGAGTGCCTGATATTTGACAAAGACCCAAATTCCATTAAATAGGGAAAAGACAGTCTGTTTAACAAATGGCGCTGGCATAACTGGATATCAATCCGCAAAAAAATGAAACAAGACCCATACCTCACTCCATGCACAAAAACTAACTCAAAATGGATCAAAGGCCTAAGTATAAAATCTAAAATGATAAAGATGATGGAAGAAAAAATAGAGACAACTCTAGGAGCTCTAATACAGGGAATAAACAGAATACAAACATTACTAATGCACAAACATCAGAAAAGAAAAGAGATAGCTGGGAGTACCTAAAAATCAAACACTTATGTTCATCCAAAGGCTTCACCAAAACAGTAGAAAGACAACCTATAGACTGGGAAAAAATTTTTGGCTATGACAAGTCCGATCAGTGTCTAATCTCTAAAATCTACAGGATACTGCAAAACTTCAACAGCAAAAAGACAAATAACCCAATTAAAAAATGGGCAAAGGATATGAACAGGCACTTCACCAGAAAAGACATTCAGCAGCTAACAGATACATGAGGAAATAGATCATTAGCCAGTAAAGAAATGCAAATCAAAACTACAATGAAATACCATCTCACCCCAACAAGGCTAACATTAATCCAAAAAACACAAAATAATAAATGTTGGAGAGGTTGTGGAGAGACTGGAACACTTATACACTGCTGGTGGGAATGTAAAATGGTAAAACTGCTTTGAAAATCGATTTGACACTTCCTTAAAAAGCTTGAAATAGATGTCCCATACGATCCAGCAATCCCATTCCTTGGAAAAAATCTTAGAGAAATAAGAACAGTCACACAAATAGATATATGCACACCCATGCTCATTGCACCACTATTTACAATAGCAAAAATATGGAAACAACCTAGGCGACCATCAATAGACAAATGGATAAAGAAATTATGGTATTTTAATACAATGGGATATTACGCAATGATAAAGAACAAGGATGAATCTGCAAAACATGAATGAATCTGGAAGGCGTTACGCTGTGCGAAATTAGTCAGTTGCAAAAGGACAAATATTGTATGAGACCACTAATAAGAACTCAAGTTTTAAACACAGAAGTAAACATTCTTTGATGGTTATGAGGGTGGGGAGGGAAGGGAGGGGGTATTCACTAACTGGATAGTAAACAAGAATTATCTTAGGTAAAGGGAAGGACGACACACAATACAGAGGAAGTCAGCACAACTGGACTAAACTAAGCTAAGAAGTTTCCTGAATACAACCAAACACTTCGAGGGGCAGAATAGCAGGGGCAGGGGTCTAGGGACCATGGTTTCAGGGAACATCTAGGTCAATTGGCATAATAAAGTTTATTAAGAAAATGTTCAGCATCCCATTTTGGTGAGTGGTGTCTGGGGTCTTAAAAGCTAGTGAGCAGCCATCTAAGATGCCTCAACTGGTCCCAACCCACCTGGAGCAAAGGAGAATGAAGAACACCAAAGACACAAAGAAAATATTAGCTAAAGAGACAGAAAGGGCCACATAAACCAGAGACTCTGTCCACCTGAGACCAGAACTAGATGGTGCCCGGCTACCACCAATGACTGCCCTAACAGGGAATACAACAGAGAGTCCCTGATGGAGCAAGGAGAAAAGTGTGGTGCAGAACTCAAACTCTAGTAAAAAGACCAGACTTAACGGTCTGACTGAGGCTAGAGGAACTCCAGAAGACATAGCCGCCAGGCTCTCTGATAACCCAGAACTAAAACCATACCCAAAGCCAACTCTTCAGACAAAGGTTAGACTGGACTATAAGACAAAAAATGATCCTTGTGAAGAGTGTGCTTCTTAGCTCAAGTAGATACATGAGACTAAATGGGCAGCCCTTGTCTGGAGGCGAGATGAGAAGAGAGAAAGAGACAGGAGCTGGTTGAATGGACACGGGAAATCTGGGGTGGAAAGGAGGAGTGTGCTGTCACATTATGGGGACAGCAACCAGGGTCACATAGCAATGTGTGTGTAAATTTTTGTATGAGAAACCAACTTGAACTGTGAAGTTTCACTTACAGCACAATTAAAAAAATAAAAAAGAAAGCAGAGGGAAGGAATACAGGGTCACTATATCAAAAATAATTGGTCTACATTTAACCGTTTCAGGAGGTAGTATGAGATCAAGAACTGAAGGTACTGAAGGGAGAAGCTCAAGCTGCACTGAAGATATTCAACAAATGATGCAAAACTGGAAATGCTCACTTGTCTATGACAAGAAATTTGGAAGACAGCTACCTGGCCAATCGACTGGAAGAGGTGCATGTTTGTGCCCATTCCAAAGAGAGGTGATCCATCAGAGTGAGGAAATTATGAACAATATCATTAATATCACACACAAGTAAAATTTTACTAAAGTTAATTCAAAAACAGTTTGCAGCAGTACATCAACAGGGAACTGCCAGAAATATAAGATGGATTCAGAAGAGGACATGGAATGAAGGATATTATTGCTGGTGTGAGATGGATCTTGGCTGAAAGCAGAGAACAGCAGAAAGATGTTTACCTTTGTTTTATTGACTATGCAAAGGCATTCAACTGTGTGGATCATAACAAATTATGGATAACACTGCAAATAATGGGAATACCAAACACTTAATTGTGCTCGTGAGGAACCTGTACACAGACCAAGAGGCAGTCGTTTGGACAGAACAAGATACTAGTCGTCTAAAATCAGGAAAAGTGTGAGTCCGGATTGAATTCTTTCACCATACTTTTTCAATCTGTATGCTCAGCAAATAATCTGAGGAACCAGACTATATGAAGAAGAATGGGGCATCAGGATTGGAGGAAGACTCATTAACAACATGCTACATGGAGATGACACAATCTTCCTTAGCTGAAAGTGAAGAGGACTTGAAGTATTTACTGAAGAACATCAAAGACTACAGTCTTCAGTATGGATTGCACTTCAACGTAAAGGAAACAAAAATCCTCACAACTGAACCTATAAGCAACATCATGATAAATGGAGAAAATACTTAAGTTGTCAAGGATTTCAATTTGCTTGGATCCACAATCAATGCCCACGGAAGCAGCTGGCAAGAAATCAGACGAGGTATTGCATTTGGCAAATCTGCTGCAAAAGACCTGATTAAAATGTTAAAAAGCGAAGAAGTCACTTTGAGGACTAAGGTGCCCCTGACCCAAGCCATGGTATTTTCAACTGCCTCATATGTAATGAATAAGGAAGACTATAGAAGTACTGATGCCTTTGAATTATGGTGTTGGTGAAGAAGATGGGACCGCCAGAAGAGCAAACAAATCTGTTTCGGGTAAAGTACAGCCAGAATGTTGCTTAGAAGCAAGGATGGCAAGACTTCGTCTCACATACTTTGGACACATTATCAGGAGGAACTGATCCCTGGAGAAGGATATCATGCTTGGTAAAGTAGAGGGTCAGCGAAAGAGCGGAAGACTGTCAATGAGATATGCTGACACAGTGGCTGCCACCATGGGCTGAAACATTGCAATAGTTGTGAGGAAGGCGTAGGACTGGGCAGTGTTTCTTCCTGTTGTATGAGTCAAAATGGCCTCCACGGCACCTAACGACAATAAACCTGGTAAATGTATACATTTGAACTGTGTTTTGTATAGCATGACTTTCCCCAACTCCATCCTCTGTTACTTTTTACCCAGGTAACAACAAAGCCAGCCCCCCGATGCTGCATGATTTGAAAAAATTTCTCTCTGAAATATTTCTGGCTTTTCTAAAGAGTGCTATACTCTCCTGGCTATATAAAAAAAAAAACTATAGTATGTCATAATTCCTTCAGAGGCATTGCTGGAGGCTGGTCCCTCATATCTCTCTGCCCCACCAATAATTATTTCTTCTTGCTGCTTCAAAGATACACACTCCCTACCCTTTATTCCTCATGTACTGAAGATGACTCAAGAGGATTATAAAACAAAAAAGGATAACTTAACCTGATGTCAGACTCCTGAAATCTAGCACCCATACCCCTTCACAGACACCCCCTCTCCTTACCATCGGCTATATCCCTTAGGCGACAGTCTTCTCTTTCAAGGCTTCACTCCCCTGGAACTCCCTGAATGCAAGCCTATTTCTCAAGGAAAATTCATGGTTTGGTAATCCTTTTGAGTATGTTGTTTTTTGTCGCCAGGTGTGGTCTAGTTGGTTTTGGACACAGTGACACCATGTAATAGAGGAGAACTGCTCCATAGCGTTTTCTTAGCTGTAATCTTTACGGGAGTGGATTGCTAGGCCTTTCTCCTGTGGAGTGGTTAGGTTGACTCAAATCACAAACCTTTGAATTAGCAGCTGAGCGCTTAACCATCGTGTCACCAGCACTCCTTTCTTTTGAATGTATTACATTTTAAATCATAGTTTATCTTTGACTCACTTGCTTCCATTTTAGTTTTAATTTACTTTATCTTGTGATGATATTTTTAATCTATCTGGTACTGAGAAGTATGTGATTAGATAGTTAGGAACCTGACACTGGGCAGGTTTGAACTGCCTATGTCCTCTGTGAAAGTGATTTCCCGTGGTCACCTATGTCTGTGATAGTAAGACACATGACCATCAGCTAAACCTCATACTTCCTATCCTTCCTAGCAGCTAGGTATGACAGCTTGGATAGGAGCAGAAGCGATTCATGTAATTTCTCAATCATGTTGTTAAAAGGAAGGCATGGCCTCTTCTTTTTCTCCCTTCCCACTGGCTGTAACCCAGATCTGGGGTAGACCAGCTCTGATTGTACCAGATGAAGCTTTGGCAGAACTTCAACAGAGAGGGTGCCTGAAATTTCAACACTGTGATGATGACAAATCAAGCCTAGATTGCTTATGCTCAAACATGAAAATGAGAGAAACTTCTCTCTTGATTAAGCCACTGTTACTCCGGGTCTAGTTCCTCATACAAACATGTGTCCTAACTAATTCGGCCTCTGTGGGCTGGGCTTTCTTCAGAGGTTGACACGAATGGGTGGAAGTCAAGATGGTTAGAACAAAGAGGGAGTGGCTAAGGGGTATGGGGTTGGAACCATAAACCAAATCCATTGCCGAGTAATTGTTTTAATGTCAAAGTCGTCCTTCAATCCAATGCAATATGGAGAGATACCTACAAGTGAAATACAATCAAACCACTAATATCATAGCTCTATTCCACAGATCCATCCAAGCTGTACTTCAGTTCTTACATTTCTAAAAAAAGCAAACCCCTGTTCCAAATTCGTCAGGCCCATCAGCTTTTCTTTTAAAGATTTCCTGATGGAGCAATAGACACAACAACAACAAAACCCCTTTATCTTTTGTTTTCTGTTTAACAAATGATAGTAAACTAATTTTTCTGGCAAAATTCCTCCTTGTCGGCTTTTTAACTTTCAGGTCATTGGGCCACTTGACACTTGATGACAATATTTTCAGGCTAGGCTGAGATCTGATTGGCACCCAAAAATGCCTAAATAGTAAATATAACAGTACCTGATATTAACTGAGGAAATCAGGATGTCTATGGGCAATATTTTCTCTTGACAGATAATTTTACAGATTTTTTTTAAGGAGGGAATATGATGAGAGTTCAGCTAGGCTTCCTTTTTTTTTTTCAGAAACAAAGAGGCTATTAAGTATTTACTTGTTTATAGAGATGATCAGTCTTTTTTTTTTTTGGGGGGATGATCAGTTTTTCCCAAGTGTCTTCCAAACAGGCTGGTCAAGTGCTCCATTGAGGTTTATCCTATAATCCTGCCAGCAGGGTGGCTTAGAGCTGAGATGGACTAGTTTAGCTAGTTTCTTCAGTCCTGTGAACCCTTCCCCTGACCCATCCTCACACCCATGCCTGAGTCTGCACTTTTCCCTACATTTCCTCTTTTGGAATGCCTACTCCCCTCTGTCCATTTTTCATTTTCTCACACCATCCAGGAAACCTACTTCTACTGTTCCTAAAAGCTTTCTGTTCCTCGAAGCCCAAACTTCTACAGTGCTTAGAGCCTATACCACAAAATGGCTTGTGTTGATCAGGGTTGTTTTGCGTGTGTAGTTTTTCTCCCCAACTAGATTCTTCAAGGCGGAAACCACATCTTACCCAGTTCCCCTTGTTCCTGTAGATCTGAGCAGTAGTAGTAGGTGCTCAATAGATTGTAGTAGGTTTAGCTAAATTGATGAATTGGTTGTTAGTTAAAACTTCCAAGTGTCTAACTCATTGAGCTATAGAGCCTTAAAAATTTTTCTCTCATCCTTTGTGTGTGTGTGTGTGTGTGTGTTTGTGTGCATGTAAATAAATGGGCATGTTCATTCGGTTAACAAACATTTACTGAGCACCTACTATGTGCCAGGCATGGTGTTGGCTGCTGGTGATTAAAAAAAAAATTAGATGTGTCACAGCTATAGTTTTCTTTTCCCTGGGTAGCTGAAAAAAACAAAAAAAAAGTGATCATTTAGAAAAATAGCAAGTCAGGAGGAGGAGCTGACTTGAGCAGCAGACCTGGGATTGAGATGCATTGTGCTTGAGGCACACCGGAGGCATCCAGGTGGTGACTGCAAATGTCATTCTAGGGCAGCCACTGGGGATTCAGGCTTGATGTAGATCTTTGGGTGACATTTTTCTAGGGATAATAGAGGGACAGGATTAAAAAAAAAAAACTGAGCAGGAAGTGCTATTATATGACAAGTAAAATGTGGAAGGAACTCACATTTAGAAGGTGATCTAAAAACCTTATGTCATCTAAAAACAACGTCTGTGTGAAGGGCTTAGAGAAATAGCGGCCATTTTGGGGCCAAGGCAAGGAATTGCCTCTCTTATTTGTCTGGATGTTTTTAGCCCAGACTGATGAAGGCCTTCCTGATGAAGGCCTTCCTGGTTGGTGGATAGGCCAAAGGAGGGGTAAGAGGGCAGGTTGTGGCCCAGCTCTACCTCGAGCAGCAGGCAAATAGAAGAGTCAGAGGATCCCGGACTACAAGGTATCTGAGGGTGAGAATAAGTGTTTCATCCACTTTCCTATCCCCTTGAAGTGATCCAGAGTGGGTGTTCTCATCCTAGTTCTGCTATAAGTTAATGGTATTACCTTGAGAAAGTCGCTTTACCTCTCTGGTCCTTAAATTATCTATAAAAAAAGGGTGATTAAATAATCCCTAGGGTGACTCCCATGTCACAATTTTCTGGTAAAGACAGAACAGATTATATGAGACAGCTGTAGTTTGGGAATGTCTTCTGGCTTTCAGACCAGGTCCAAATGCATCCTGGATTCTGTGGTTCCCCAGGTGTCTTCAGTAAAAGCAACAAGCAAAAGTTTTGCTGGTCTCTATGTCCAGGTGCATTTAGGATCTGACAATGTCCCCTTTGTTGTCTAAATTGGTGTCTGAATGTCAACATTATAAAAGGATTCTTTTCATGACTTTGGGTCCTCAGACCCGTAGGTGGTAAATAAGATTGTGTTCCAGGTGGTATGGAATATCATAGGATAAACGCTGTGGATCATCTTAGGGCATCAGTTTAGCTCCAAATTTTAGGTCAAAGAGCAATTTTAAGTCATCATAAATACTATGGAGCAGAATACAAACTTTGTATAGATTCTAATGGCTGTACAAGAGATGTAAAAGAAACTTGGCATTTACTTTTGCTTGCCCTGGGCTACTTGTTCCTTTCATAGGGACTCAACCTTTTCCTACTGGCACTGTAGCCAGGAACATCTTTGCTCAATGGATCTACTGGCATATTTATGGCCCACAGGTGACTGGGAACTTCTCTGTGAGTTGGAACAGTTCAATTTTTTTCCCTCTGGGAAAGTGCAAGGGCCCAAATTGGGGATTTTAGCTAGCTCTGTACTGACATTCTATTTACTAGTACATTCTTTTGTGGAGAGGTTGAGGGAGTTTGGCATTGAAGGATCTGGTTCCGTTTGTTACATAATGTGCTTATTAAAGGAGGAGCTGGATATAGCTTCAGAAGATCTAAATTTCCCTTCAGGTCATGACTTGATTATCATCTGGAAAATGCATAGTACCCATTATGGATTGAATTGTGGCCCCCCAAAATATGTGTGGTAAATCCTAACCTCTATGCCTGTGGCTATAATCCCATTTGGGAATGAGTTTTCTGTTATGTTAAAGAGGCAGGATTAGTGTAGGGTGTGTTTTGAGTTAATCTCTTAAAAAAGATAAAAAGTGCAGATTAGGCAAGCAGAGACTGGGGAAGAGAGATGCCAAACCACATGAAGATTTCCCAGAAGCAGAAGTTCAGAAGAGATAAGGACCTTCCTCCAGAGCTGACAGAGAGAGAAAGCCTTCCCCTAGAGATGGCACCTTGAATTTGGAATTCTAGCCTCTTAAACTGTGAGAAAACAAAATTTTGTTGGTTAAAGGCACCCACTTGTGGTATTTTTGTTATAGTTCAAAAAATATCTGTTGTCATTGAGCCTATTCTGACTTATAACAACCCTACAGAACAGAGTAGAACTATCCCATAGGACTTCCAAGGAGTGGCTGGTGGATTCGGACTGCTGCCTTTTGGTTAGCAGCCATAGCGCTTAAACCACTGGGCCACAATGGCTCTCTTTGCTATAGCAGCACTAGATAACTAAGAAGGAATTTGATACCAAGAGTGGGGTGCTGCTTTAAGAGATACCTAACGTGTGAAAGTGGTTTTGGAATTGGGTAATGGATGGAGGCTGGAAGAGTTTTAAGGTGCCTAGTAGTAAAGCCTAGATGGCCTTGAAGAGACCGTTGGTAGATATAAGGCGGTCAAAGGAAGTTCTGGTGAAGGCTCGGAAGAAAGTGAGGAGACCTACACAGAAAGTCTCTTTTGTTTTGGAGAATCCATATGGTGTCAGCAATAGAATGTTGCTAGAAATGTGGGTGTTAAATGTGCTTCTGGTGAGGCTTTAAAAGAGAAGGAAGGACATATGATTGGACAACAGAGGAAGAGTGATGCTTTTTTATGCAGTGGCAGATAACTTGTCTGAATTATGTTCAAATGTTTGGTGGAAGGTAGAATTTGTAAATGCTGAACTTGGATATATAGCTGAGGAGATTTCTAAGCAAGATCTTAAAGGGGCTGTGTGGTTTCTCCTTGCTGCTTATAGTAAAATGCAAGAAGAAAGAGATAGACTTAAAAATGAATTGTGCAAAATGAAAACAAAATTTAAAGATTCAGAAATTTCTCTTGTACAAACTAAGGACACATGACCTAGAATGCTTACCTAGGATGTGGCTTTCTCAATCTTTTATTGAAGAGATTAAGCAGAAAACCCACCAGTTTAAACTGCAGGAAACACGCCAAAGGAGCTACATCTGTTGTTCTCCAAGAAAAAGAAAAGAAAAAAAAAAAAAAAAGCATCTTTGGAGCAGCTCAGAGATCAGCAGCACTGTTGGAAGGATCACTGGAAGCAGAGCTGCCTCGATCTCAAAGGGTAGGACCACAGCCTCTGGGGCCTCAAAATGTAGAACCACAGACTCCTAGGTTTCAGAGTCAGATCTTCATCAACTTGGTTCCGGAGTGTGGGGCTGTCATTCAGTTTGGCCAGAAGGATGGAGCCACTGCCCATCGCTGAGGGGGTGGGTCTGCCATGCCCAAGGGGCAGAAGAACAGGGCTTGCTGGGGTGGGGCGGTGGGGTCGCCACTCAGATGGACTAGGAAAATGGGGACGCATAAAGCTGAGGGAGCAGAGTTGCCATCCCAGGGGGCCTGGAAGGTGGAGTTGAAGCCCAATGCCAAGGGGCCTCCACCCAGACTCCAGAGAACATGGCCAACACCCAGAGTCTGGAGGGTAGGGCCATTGTCCAGATGGTCCCCAAAAACAGGATTCTTTTCAAGCCTTGAGAGCTAATGTAATTTGTTCTGCTGCATTTTGGACTTGCTTAAATGCCTGTTATCCTTTCTTTCCCTCTAATTTCTCTTAGTTGTAATGGAAATATCTACCTTGTGCCTATTCCACCATTGTACTTTGGAAACAGATAACTTGTATTCTAGATTTCACAGGTTCACAGATGAAGAAGAATTTTGCCCCAGAATGGATTACTCTTAAAGTCTCATCCATATTTGATTCAGATGATTCAGAAGATAAGATTTTGGACTTGGAGTTGATTTAAGACTTTTGGGAGAATGTGATGGGGTGAATGTGTTTTGCATGTAGCAAGAACATGAATTTTTGGGAGCCAAAGCTTGGAATATCACAGGTTGTTAATGAGTCTTTCCTTAATCCTGATGCCCTGTTCTTCTTCATATAGTCCAGTTTATCCAGATATTTGCTCAGCATACAGATTAAAGAAGTATGGTGAAAGGGTATAACCCTGACACACAGCTTTCCTGATTTTAAACCAGGCACTATCACTTTGTTCTGTTTGAATGACTGCCTCTTGGTCTATGTACAGGTTCCTCCTGAGTACAATTAAGTGTTCTGGAATTCCCATTCTTCTCAATGTTATTGATAATTTGTTATGATTCACACTGTCAAATGCCTTTGCATAGTCAATAAAACACAGGGAATCATCTTTCTGATATTCTCTGCTTTCAGCCAAGACCCATCTGACATCAGCAGTGATATTCTTCATTCCATGTCCTCTTCTGAAACCAGCCTGAATTTCTGGCAGTTTCCTGCCAATGTATTGCTGCAACTGCTTTTGAATTCTGTTCAATAAAATTTTACCTGAGTGTAATATTAATGATATTGCTTGATAATTTCTGCATTCTGTTGAATCATCTTTCTTTGGAATGGGCACAAATTTGGGTCTCTTCCAGTTGGTTGACCAGGTAGCTGTCTTCCAAATTTCTTGGCATTGGTGGGCGAATGAGTGCTTCCAGCGTTGCATCCATTTGTTGAAATGTCCCTATTGGTATTCCATCAATTTCTGGAGCCTTGATTTTTGCCAGTGGCTTCAGTGCAGCTTGGACTTCTTTCAATATCATCAGTTCTTGATCATACACTACCTCCTGAAATGATTGAAAGTCGACCAGGTTGGCCTCAGATTTGGAGGAAGACTCGTTAACAACCTGCCATACAGAGATGACACAATCTTGTTTGCTGAAAACAGAGAGGGGACTTGAAGCACTTACTGATGAAGATCAAAGACTACAGCATTCAGTATGGATTGCACTTCAACATAAAGAAAACGAAAATCCTCATACCTGGACTAATAAGCAACATCATGGTAAATGGAGAAAAGATTGAAGTGGTCAAGGATTTCATTTCACTTGGATCTATAGTCAACATCCATGGAAGCAGCAGTCAAGAAATCAAATCATGTATTGCACTGGGAAAGCGTTATAAAGCAAAGATGTTACTTTGAGGACTAAGTTGAACCTGACCGAAGCCATGGTATTTTCAATCATCTTATATACAAACGAAAAGGTGGTCAGTGAAAAAGGAAGATTGATGAGGAATGGATGCATTTGAATTATGTGTTGGTGAATAATATTGCATATACCATGGACTGTCAGGAGAGTGAACAAATCTGTCTTGGAAGAGTACAGCCAGGATGCTCTTTAGAAGCAAGGATGGCAAGACTTCATTGCACTTACTCCAGACATATTATCAGGAGGCACCCTTCCCTGGAGAAGGACATCATGCTTGGTAAAGTAAAGGGTCAGCAAAAGAGAGGGAGACCCTCACTGAGATGGGTTGACACAGTGGCTGCAATGATGGGCTCAAGCATAGCAAGGATTATGAGGATGGCCCAGGTCTGGGCAGTTTCATTCTGTTGTACACAGGGTTACTATGAGTCAAAACTGACTTGACGTTACCTATCAACAACAACAAAGAAGGGTATGATATTATAGATTGAACGTTCCCCCCAAAATATATGTTTTAAATCCTAACCTCTATGCCTGTGGTTATAATCCCATTTGAGAATGAGTTTTCTGTTATGTTTATGAGGCAGGATTAGCGTAGGGTGTCCCTTGAGTTAGTTTTCTACAAGAGATAAAAAGAGCAGATTAGGTAAGCAGGGGTGGGGGAAGAGAGATGCCAAGCCACATAAAGACCGCCAGGAGCAGAAGCTCAGAAGAGACAAGGACCTTCCTCTGGAGCTGACAGAGACAGAATGCCTTCCCCTAGAGCTGGTACCCTGAATTTGGACTTAGAACCTCCTAAACTGTGAGAAATAAATTTCTGTTTGTTAAAGCCACCCACTCGTGGTATTTCTGTTAGCAAGCAGCACAAGATAACTAATGAAATATGTAATCATTTGGGCTGGAATTGTTGGTTTTGCTCTTTTAAACTCCTGACCGAAAGCAATTATTTCCCAAGTTTTAGAGACAAACGAACCATAGAATAGCAGCTGTAGAACTTGTTGTAAGAAAATATGATAATTACCAAGTTTGACATGTGTTATGACAACAGTCCTTTGCTAATCAACAGCTTCACTCAGAAAACAGTCATTGAAAACATGTTGGGCAGCCAGCTCTGAATTCTACATGCCAGTGGGAGGGAGTGGAAGTGCAGAAAATCCAAAGCAGCAGATAATCCCCAAATCGTTGTTGTTTGGCCTCAGGAGATATCATATATATACATATATTTTTTTGTGTGTGCCGAAGATTCATGTCCTTTAATTAGATTCTGTGCACAGTATTGTTAATATTAGCTTGACTTTATGGAAAGATATGAATGGCTGACAGGAAGGCCACCCTGGGTGACAGAAAAAAAAAATTTGAGGATTAAAAATCAGCAGGAGACAACCCTAACACGGTAATCCTCACGTGGATAATTGAGTGTTGACTGGCATTTAGAGAAAGGCATTTATGGCAGAGGACACGGTGGGATGTTGTTGCATCATAAGGATAGAAGAGGGAAAACCTTCATTTCTTACAGCAAGGAGTTGTTGAATGAATGCAAAACAAAACTAAACTGAAAACCAGCAGCCCAAAGGCAAAGATTTCAGGTTGTATGCTGAGCATCCAGAATATCTCGACCGAGGGTGTTACAGAGGTTCAGGGTAAGTGGGAGGGAGAACTGAAAGTTTAGTAGTTTTCCAAGTATGTTACATGTTCATTCTTTCTCCTAAATTTTGAGCTAAATTGATGTCCCACCGTGATTTATCTAATACACTTGGAAAACTACTAGAGATGTACATTCTCAGGCCTCTTCTTTATCTAAATTCCTCTGGTTTCATTTCTTTTTCTTTAGTGATGCCTTTTTATTTTTTTAAATTGTAGTTTAGGTGAAAGTTTATAGCTCAAGTTAATTTCTCATACAAAAAATCATATGCATATTGTTATGTGACACTATTTGCAATCCCTATAATGTGACAGCACACTTCCCCTTTCCACCCTGGGTTTCCCGTGTCCATCCCACCAGCTCCTTTCCCTTTCTGCCTTCTGAACCTGCCTCCAGATGGGAGACACCCATTTAGTCTTGTGTATCTGCTTGAACTAAGAAGCACACTCTTCGCGAGTACTATATTATGTTTCATAGTTCAGTCTAATCTTTGTCTGAAGAGTTGGCTTTAGGAATGGTGCTAGTTCTGGGTTAACAGAGTCCAGGGGGCATGTCTTCTAGTTATGCCTTTTTATACAGCAGTGTTTTGTATATTGGAAAAGGCTTTGAAGCAATTTAGTAAGAAGAAAATCAGTGATGGAGGAATCTTGACTTCCCTCCTTATTAGCTATGTGACCTTGGTCAACTTCCTGTACTTCTCCTAGGTCCAGCCTCCTTCTCTGTAAAATGGGAACATGATACCTCTCTTACAGGAGACTTATAAAGATTAGAGAAAATGCACACAAAGCATTGTACTGCTACATAGTATACAACTCATAAATAATAGATATCAGTCTTACTCTTAATGATGATGATGGTATTTCAAAGGAAATATTGCCTTATACTGAGGTGCTGCAAAGTTTAGAATGAATAATCTAAAATATATGCTCTTCTAATCCACATAACATTACCCTTTAGGATTAACTTTTCATCAAGTAGACCCAGTGGCAAAATTAAGATTTAGGACTATCTAGAATGAGAAGGCTCAGATGCTAGATGGAAGATTATAGGAGCTTCTCTGTAAATTTTGTCAAGAAGACAACAGATACCCGTCCATCCATGGACCAAGGGTACCTGGGACTTCTGCGTATCTTGTTGTTGTTTAATGTCTGGTTTCCTCCTGACTGCAGCTAAAAAGATACCCACTGGGATGTAGTTCTGCTTGCATGTGGGAAATGCAGTCTACATAGCATGTTCATGTGGTTGTTCATAATTTATTCATTTGAAGTTAAGAAAGATAGTTCCTGACACATGGCATACACTCTATAAATATTTGTTAAATGAATGCAGGAAGTGCAGGAAAATAAGCAGGATAAGCTCAGCATTGACAGGAATCTGAGAAATCACCAATGCAAGTAAAATATCCATAAACAATTTAATTTTTTTCAAGAGAAGATGAGTTCAATAAATTATGTATATTCATTTAATGGAACAGTATATAGTTGTTGGAGCCCTGGCAGCCAAGTGGCTAAGAGCTACAGCAAGCTATGGTTGCTAACCAAAAGGCTGGCAGTTCGAATCCACCAGCTGCTCCTTGGAAACCCTATGGGGCAGTTCTACTTTGTCCTATAGGGTCACTATGAATTGGAATTGACTCGATAGCAAAGGGTTTGGGTTTGCCTGGTTTATATAGTTGTTAAAAAGAACAAGGTATGTTTATATGCACGGACGCAGCAAGATCTTCACATTATATATTTTTTTTTTTAAAGAAGTCAGAGAAAGGTACTATATAATTTCTTTTGCATTGAAAAGTATAATTTTAAGCTGTAGTATAACATAAAATGTTTGAGTAAGCCCAGAAACATTTGGAATGATAAAAAAGTGTGACAGTGCTTACCTCTGGGGCATAGGTTGGTGAGGTGAATAAAATGAGAGAAAGAGGAGAAAATGGAACCATTTTACTTCATGAAATAGTGTGTCATTTGATTTTTTTCAATAAGCATATATTACTTTCATAATAATTTAAAAGAAGCAACCAACAACAACAAAAACACATAGTTCAATTTCCTCCTTTTACTAGGAGAAATTCCTGAATCATAGAAGCTTGTCACTGAAAGACAGTTTAGAAACCCCCTCATTTTTCAGATAAGGAAGCTGAGGCGTAGAGAAGCGAAGCTAGGTGCAATGACTGAGACGAAAGCTGGAGAGAAAAGAAGGTGGTTGGACACACTCGTGTTGAGAAAAGCGCAGGTACTCAGCACGAGCTGTAAAGTCTATTAAAGCTGACTCACTCATTTTGGCTGAGGTAAGTGTTGACATTAGACAATTTGGTGGGCCGCATTTATTTTCCTATTTATTAAAACGTCAGAAAGAGTACCAACGGCACCTCCTAAAAGGCTTGCAGGTGGAGGTCTTCAAAAAAAAAAAAAAACCCTTGGAGAGGATAAAAAACTCCAGTATTTTGGGCTGACGATAAAAACAAGGCTAAGTACATCCAGGATATCCGAGTGGGACCAGTTCATTTAAAAAAAAAACAAAAAAAAAACTATGAAAGCAAAGACAGATACATATATCTATATGTACACATGTACCATAAGCCATGTTTAAAAGCTACAGAATATGGAACTAGAAAAAATAAGACATCAAAGAAATTCACTCTTTGAACACATTTGCAAACGTTCTTTCAATAATTTACTTCGTCTCAAGTTACATTTTATGGATGCCCCAGTGAAAGACAATATTGGCTCTGAAATTTTAAAAGAAACTCAGAGGAATCCAAATTTATTTATATACTCTTGGTTAACTGGTCACATGAACATAAAAACATAGTTACCATATTTGGATGCAATAAGATCACGTCTCTTATTAATGCACTGCGAACCAATTTTGTGGCTAAAACCTGTCACCCTGGGTTGGCTGAGCAGCTCTGGTCTGGTTGGCTGTGGACATGCTTTTGTCTGTGGTACTCAAATGCAGAGAAGTGGAAAATTGAGACCATTCCCTGAATAGTTTGAGCCTCAAATGAACATTTGTCCAATAATCTGGATATTTTGATTGTAATGGAATAATTCCCAGTTTGCCCCAATTCTTCACCTTACCCTACCCAGGCAGAAAATAAAATAAACTAAGCTTACATAAGTGCCGTTATCAGAGGAAAAGATTCTGAAAAGTTAATGTATCTACATAATGATTGAACCCAAAGTGCCAAAAAAAAAAAAAAAGCAGTAGCTGTCTTTAAATCACTCTGCAGGTTCATATTTGGGTGGATTAGCTGTGCCCACCCTTCTCTGGATTGCCACGAAAGCTCCCAAATATGATGTTGGCATTTTCACATCACACGAAAATAGAAACTCAAGTCAAGAAAACCACAACATCTGGAACCGGAGGGAGGATTTCACTGGAAAGAACTTGACAAACTCTGAAAACAAAGTTCTAGACTTTACTAATTTATTTTGGCTGCAAAGCTGAGCTCAACTTGAAGCTCAAAGAGGATTTGTCCGAGGCTCCTTTCAAAGAAAGGAAAAGCCGACCCGAAGCAAAATTAATGCATCGACTGCATAAACAGTCAAGATAGTTATCTGATACTGAGGGAATAGAGCCACACTAGGCCTTTTTGTTATTTATGGGATTATTATTGGAGGAAGCAGGAGCAATTAGATATTCCCCTGCTTTCAGAGCAGGGGAAGGAAAAAAGGTGTCAAACATAGTTTTTCAATTTGGTCTCTTGATCATTTTGTTCTCGCTACATCTTAAAATCCAAATATACATACTCCCCCAGTGCGCCACTGTTCTCAGTGGTTCCTTTGACTACTTCTCCTTTATCCTCTAAAATTCCATGGCTCTTAAATGATGTATGGAAAGATATGAAAATACCTTAAAAATGGAAGTTGTATTTAAAAAAAATAAAGTGCGTTTATTATTTTCTGTGATTACAAAAGTGATATACTCACATATGCTATAGAAAACAGAGATAGGGAAAGAGCCTGAAAAATCACTTGTAGGAAACATTTGCCATTCTTTGGTCTGCTTAGCTTTTGAATCCTTCATTTTTTTTTTTGTATGGGCCGATGGGGAGGACTCCCCACAGCATGAGTCTTTCCAGTAGTCAAGCAAGGAGGTGGGCAGGGACTCTTGTGTCCGGCAGTCACGTGCTCCTGACCAGATGTGAAAAGCACGCCAGGAAGAGAGGCCTGGGTTCCCTGCCACAAGAAGCAGGCTTTGTAAGGAATTCATCCTGCTGGTAGCAGCCCCATCTGGTCTCCAATTCCTGCAGTGACGGGGTGTGATGTCTGGGCTGTGTTGACCACGGCCTTGGAGCCATTTGGGACACCCACCATCAGGTCGTGGCAGCAGCAGTGTTCTCACCAGATGGCTCCTGTGGCTTTGGTCCTGGCTGCCCAGTAGCCTCCCTTGCATCTGCCTGTTTTCCAGGTCTATCCTCCTGGTCTCCAGTGCCCCTGTGGACTCCCCGATACAATTCAGTAAATCCCTTTTCTGCTTACATCAGACATTGAAGGTTTCTGTTGCTTATAGCTTAGAACCTGGACACGTAGTCCTATAATTCCTTTACTCAGAGATCCTCTATTCATTTTGTAGGACTGCCATAACAAAATACCACAGTGAGTGGCTAATAAGAGCAGATATTTATTGCCTCACAGTTCTGGAGGCTAGGAATCCGAATTCAGGGTGTGAGCAGGACCCTGCCCTCTCTGTCTACACTAGGGGAGGATGGTTCCTCGTCTCTTCCAATTTCTGTAGCCCCAGGCATTCTTGGCCTTCCTTGGCTTGTAGATGACCTTCACGTGACTGTCTTCTCCCTGTGTCTGTCTCTCTGTGTCTGTCCTCTGTTACAAGCATAGCACTCAGGTTGGATTAGGCTTACCCTACTACAGTATATGATGGCACTAGTTTTTTTTTTTTTTTTTTTACTGCAGTATATACCTCATGTTAACTGATGACTTCGTCAAAGACCCAAACAAGGTCACATTCACAGGTACTGAGGGTTACGATTTAAACATGTCTTTTGGGGTCGCTATAAGTCAGAATCGACTCTATGGCAATGGGGTTTTTTTTTTTTTTTTTTGGACTATTAATATTTTAACATATAGTATTCTGGCCTTTCTTTTGTCCCTAGTGAGAGTGTTTCATTTGGGTATAATGAGGTCAGAGCTTTTGGTACCGGCTTCAAAGAGTAACAAGGAGACTTACTTGCTGAGAAGTGCATACAGAGACTTTGTTTACTGCCTTTTTCAGAGGCACACAGGCATGTTTGTAATAGAGCTTCCGGTAAAGATGACCAGTCATATGGAAATTTCTAGATTTGGCACTGGGCCACCTGACATGGGTAATGTTTATTTCTAATGATGATAAGAATAGTCAGGATTTAACTTCTGAGCATGTACTCTTTACCAAGTCCTTTGCTAAGTGCTTTTTATAGGTTACCTCATTGGTTGCTTATAAAATTCCTATGCAGTAGGGTGATTATTTATCACATCTTCCCAACATTCCAGGAGGCAGGCATTATTATTATTTCCATTTTACGGATGAGAAAATCGAGGCTTAGAAATGAGAAATAACTTATCTGATAATCCATAAGTAGAAAGTGGTAGCATCAGAATTTGTAGGTGGGCAGACTACAGAGCCTGCTTTCCTGACCACATGGCAACTCTGCCCCCAGAGAGAAATGCTCAAGCCCTTAGGTCGTACAAAGGCTGGTTGTTTGGACCTAACTACCACGACTCTCAAGTTAGTGCCTGAGTGCTGACTGCAAACGGTCTCTGTGTGGGATACCGTTTTAATGCTAAGGAATATTACAGATATAGGAGGTATACTCCTTTAATTCATGGTGCAATAATAAACATAATATGCCTTTATGGAGTGCATAATGGTTTACCCAGCATTTTAATATGGATTGTCTTACTTAGTGCCATGAAATGACTAGTGCCATGAAATGACATCATAATGCCAAAACATGCAAAGTAACTTGGGGCTTAGAGAAAAAAAGTGAAGGAGGAAGAGGTGAGGCTAATGAGGGTGAGCTTCTAAGTGAAAATGGGTTTTTAGGAATTTTTTGAAGGTCATTCTGGTGCTTACAAGTGAATAGAAAGGGAGAGGCAATTTCACGATCAAGCTGTTTACCCATATAACACTCAATATTTGTGTTGAGTTTGGTGGGATATATATGTATATGTAATTGGTTGCATCAGACCAGATATAAATGTATGTATGTGTGTATATACACAAAAAAAAAAACAGTTGCCATTGAGTTGATTTTGACTCATGGAGACCTCATGTGTGTCCACAGAATTTTTAATGGGTAATTTTTCAGGAGTAGATCCCCAAGCCTCTCTTATGAGGTGCCTCTGGGTAAAAAACCTCCAAAGTTTTAGTTAGCAGCTGAGCACATTAATCGTTTGCATCACCCAGTGATGTGTGTGTGTGTGTGTGTGTTGTTAGGTGCTATCAAGTTGGTTTTGAATAAAAGCATCCTACGTATAACAGAATGAAAGTTTGCCTGGTCCTGTGCCATCCTCGCAATCATTGCATTTGAGCCCAGTGTTGCAACCACCATCGCATTGGGGATCTTCCTCTTTTTAGCTCACCCTCTACTTTACCAAGCATGATGTCTTCCTCTAGTACTTGGTTCCTCCTGATGACATGTCCCAAGTGTGTGTGTGTGTATATATATGTATATATATATGTAATATATATATAATATGAAGTGATCCATGGACCTGGGATTTATTGGTTCTTGTTACAATGGCGTCTTATGCAAGGATTGACTCCACAAGAGGGTTTAGTGGATGGGCTTAATAGAATCTCCATCACAGCCATGACAATGCCACTGTCCCTTGGATCTACAAAACAGTACTGGCTGATGGAGACCACGATGGAAGTGTGCTATCTTTGTCCTCAAGGAGTTGATGCTAGGGAGAGAAGAGAGATAAAAATAGAAGAATTAGGGTGAAATAAGGTACTCATTGTGCTATTCTGACTGGGGCAGGCTTCACGGAGGAAGTGTGATAATGAGCACTTGCTGTTGCTTTGAGTAAGAGAACTCCCTTGGAAAGATAGATGTAGCAAAAGTGGGGCTTTCAGGTCAGTTATGATAAGTCTCCCTTGGACATGTGTAAACAGAATGTCAGACAAGGTTGAAAATCATTGCCAGAGAGCTTAACACACGCGTAATTTAAAAAAGTACAATCCCAATATCATTGGTTGCATCAGGCTGAAGGAATTTCTTTGTTAAAACAGAGATGGTGAAATGCATGCCTCATCCTTTTTCTTTCTTTATTTCTTTTTCCTCTAAATTGCTTTTTTTCCCCCTTTAGACAATTAAGCCTGAGTAACTGAGATTTTTTTTAACTGAGAGCAATCAGGTGGCTACATAAGAGCAGCCAGGCTTCCTCTCTCCCTCTTCTTCCTTTTCATAATGAACATGCATTTTTTCCCCATAAATATGTGTGCAAATTACATTTTCTTTTCATTCAGACTTGAACCAAGATGAAAGGAGTCCAGTGTGGCCGCGGTGCATCTGGAGAGGTGGCAGAGGGAGCTGGCCTGCAAGGGGGCTGCCCAGAGGGTGGCTCTCAGGGCTCTGCACCATCCCTGCCCGTGGTTTCCTCCCCTCCTGAGAATGCAGCCAAAAAGCACACAGGCTATTTGGAGGAGGGAGCCAGGTGCCAAATCTGAGTATACAGTTTTAATTGAACACCAGCTAAAGCAGTCTCAAGGGAAATACTCAATGACGGTTATTTTTTGCTCAAAACTCGTCTGTGTCATGCAAATTAAATACAGGATACTGGCTCTGGAGCTTTTTACTGGTCCGTGTGAAGGCGGGTGGTATGCTGAGGCAGCTCTCGGAGCATGGCTTTGCACAGCAAAGAACAGAGCTCCAGTTTACTGCCTGCAGCCCTCTCCAGCCCGCAGTTAGGGAACCAGGAGATGCTACTCATTAGAAGGAAAGCCATCACAGGAAAGAGATGCTACTTCGCCTTCCTTGTTTCTGGTGCCATGGCTTTTTTGCCCTTGCTGCTTGCCTGTTGCATCTACGGCTTTCTCTGAAACAGCCAGAGGTGAGAAATGGTGTTGGCAACCAGGGTGTTCTTCCCTGGGCCTCCTTGCTATAGCAGGCAGAACTTAGCTCACAGGATAGTTCACAAAGGTTCCCCAAACCTCAAAGTCCAAAGGGAATTGTTCCCTCCATCTCCCTTTCCAAGGAAGAAAATGCTGTCCATGTTCCCAGCTCCAGAACAGAGCTGGTGGGACATATGGCCTCCAGATTTAAGAGCAAAGAGAACTGGTGTTCTCCTTGGCTCTGGAAACTTCCTGGAACTGCACTGAGCAAGCTGAATATAGAGGAGGGACACAGGAATCAGCTGCCACACTGGGGCAGCCTCACCTTATTGCCATCTCAAGACCTTTGCTAAGGCAGATTATGGAAAGTCACTGTTTCAAAACCCAACTTTTGTTTTTGTTTTTGGTAAATATATATGAAGCAAAACATTTGCCATGTGAACATTTTTTACATGTACCATTCAGTGACATTAATTACTTTCAAGAACCAACTCCTACCACCTCCTCTGACCACTGTTTGTTAAGATTCCTCCCTTCCTCTGAAATCACATAACACTTATTGTCTGAATCGCTCACATGACAAATATCATGAGTGACAGTGTATTGTTATTTATCTCCGTCTCACAGTCCCTTGAGGTTGAGTTATTCCCTGAGGGACAAAGAGGCCTAGTACAGTGGTTACCAAAGTTCCATTAGTTGTGGGTTAGTTTCATTAGTTCCATTTTTGCTATATGTAACTACAGCTCAAATATAATTTACTTAACATTTTTATTTATACTAGTCTTATTTTACCAGATTTTTTGTTTTGTTTGTTTTAAATGTTTCCATTTTTAAATTTAGGAATTACAAAGTAAAAGGAACTAACCTCTGAATTTTCTCACTAAATTTTCATATTTTATATATATATACTACAACCTCCACCCAAAGGAATATTAAAAATTGGTTTTAAAAAGGAAGCATAATATTACTATCAGTAATGTCTTCCAAAGCATGGTTTGCTGTGCTAGTTATCCTTTCTCTAATATTCATTAAAATAAATAACTATAAATTATAAATGTTTATGTTCCATCTAAAAGCATCTTGTGTAGCACTAGGTTGTTGCAGCATTCACTTATCCATCCATTTGATTAATACTTACTGAGTACCTACTATGTGGAAGGCATTGTTCTAAGCATGGGGGATACAGCAGTGAATAAAATAGACCAAAATCCCTGTCTTCATGCATTCTAGTTGCAGAGACAGACAATGAACAACATAAGTGAGTAAAATATGTACAGTATGTCAGATGGTGACAAGGCTTTGGAGCAGAATAAAGCAAGAACAGGAGACAGAATGCTGGGCTTGGGGAAGGACTGGCTTGATCATTTAAGTACGATAGTCAGAGGAGGCCTCGTGTCTGAGTAGACTTGAAGGAGGTGACGGACTGAGCTTTCTTGGTAGAGAGAACTGCAAGTGCATAGACCTGAGGGTAGGAAAGTACTGGGATATTTGAGAAGCAGCAACAAGGTCAATGAGTTCCACTCTGGGGAACATCGGAGCAGATAAAGCAGGGCCATGGAAGCTTGGCATTTGAGGGTTCTAACTCTACCTCTGTTGTTATTGTCAGCTGCCATGGAGTAGGTCCCCAGTTCACAGCAACCCCATGCACGGTGGGATCAGATCATTGTGATCCATAAGGTTTTCACGGGCTGATTTTTGGAAGTAGATCACTGGGACTTTCTCCCTAGTCTATCTTAGTCTGGAAGTTCCGATAGCAACATGCAAGCCTTCACTGAAGGATGGGTGGTGGGTGCTCATGAGATTCATTGGCTGGGAATCAAATAGGGGTCCCCTGTATGGAAGGTGGGAATTCTACCACTTACCTGCCACTGCCCTCGTTCTACCTCCGTCACCCACTTTAGGTGACTTGATGGCAATGGGTATGGTTTAGGTTTTTGGGCAAGTTAGTTAACCTCTCAGTAATGCCATGTCTTAACTAGGGTAAAAAAAAAACTCCCCCCTCGTAGTCTTTGATTAGAGAAAAACGTAGGTAAAGCCATTAGCTCATATTGGCTACAAAATAGGGACTTGATAAATTATAGCTATTCTTGTGCATAGAAGCAGCCCTGGTGGCACAATAGTTATGCCATCGGCTGCTAACCAAATGGTCTGCAGTTCAAACCCACCAGTGGCTCTGCAGGAGAAAAGACCTGGTGATCTGCTCCTGTACAGATTAAAACAAAACAAAACAAAACAAAAACAAACAAACAAAAAACCAAACCAAATCAATTGCCACTGAGTTGATTCTGACAAATAGTGACCCTACAGGACAGAGTAGAAGTGCCCCATAGGGTTTCTGAGGCTGTACAGAGGCAGACCGCCACATCTTTCTACCTCGGAGCAGCTGGTGGATTCGAACTGCTGACCTCTCACTTAGCAGTCAAGCACTTAACCGGTGATTCTTTCATACAGATTATAGCCTAGGAAACCCCGTGGGGCAGTTCTCCTGTGTTATATGAGTCAGAATCAACTTGAAAGCACACAACAACAACAACAACATTGTACATAGCAGTCACTTAAATACATGTTTTTTTTATTGATATGCAGTGACTTGATCTTCAAAATTACCATTCTTTTTCTTTTTATAAAGTTACAATAGCTAGCTAAGGAGTACTATCTGCTTCCAGAAGTGCTGTTACACAAATTTCAATTGCAATACGACTTGGGCTCTGATCTTCAGGTATGTCTGATGTAGTTGGTGGCGGGTGGGGGGATAACAAGAAGGACAGATAATAAGACTGTTCACATACTTTCCAGTTCTCCTTTTGGGTACATGGAAAGATTTGAAGTTAGGTATTCATGTGGCTTGCGTTTGCCTGTGACATGCATATGACAGGGATGCATACAACTTCCTGGGGAAAGCTTTAAGCACCAGTGCATAATTTGCCCCAAATTAAGTTGGATCCCTGGGTGACTACAATGAGATAAGCTTCTCTTCCAACCAATGCTGGAAATGCAGCCCAAGCAAGAAATCAACTTGTATCAAGCCTCTGAGATTTGCAGGGCTTTGTTACTGCAGCTTACCATGGCCTATCCTGACTGAAACCATATATAAAATATCAAGGGCTTATGCCCCTTCCTTAGAATAACAGTAACACATTGATAAAATCAAGATGACTTTCTAGGGTAAGAGAGATATATAATCACCATGATAAAAGAAAAAAAGTTTAAAAAAATCCACCAAATAGAGCATGACTTTATGAAAAATATGTTTTAAATTCAACATGCAAATTTACTGAACTACTATTCATGTTTGATGCTGGGTCAACTAAAAATCTGGGGAAAATTTTCAGACATTTACCAATTGATTTAAAAATGTTTGCAATACTCTAAAAATACTTCTTTCCTAGTTCTTGAATTTCACTAATATTTTCCTCCAGGGATTTTGTAAATATGAGTATTTATGTTTCAGTTGTAGTCCAAAAAGAATTAAAGTCTAACACAAAAAGATGAAAAATTATCCCAGAATAGAATATAAATAAGCTGTGTATTACTAAAGAAAAGAACTTTTGAGATGTGTCAGCATAAACTGGAAAATGCGTTTGATTTTCAAGCTTTATCTTAGTCAAATTCAGCATCCAAGTATCACACTTTCCCAAAATAAACAGGAATTCAAGAAACAATCCCATGGACCACTGGTTCATGGCTTCATCTTTCCAAGACCTCGTTTGCCCCCCAATGATTGAGCCACTCTCTACCAGTAATTTTGATTCCTTCTGTAGTAGTGCTCAAAAATAACAACTTCCAGCCCCATTTCTGTTGTAGAGCTAAAAATCAAAAGATCTGAGTTTTTATTGAGGATAATGAGCAACTATAACCATAGAGCAGCCGAAGCTGGAAGTAAACACTAAGCAAGGTGCTATATGCTCCCTGCTAAGTACTCCCAAGGGGTTGGATTTTTGATTTCTTGACATTTTGAAAACAATTACAGGATATGATTAATACTGTAAAATAGTCACAGAATGTTGATGAGTCATAGTCATAAGACTCATAAATGATTACTCACAGGAACACATTCTATATATGAACTTATCATCCTGGGGGTGGTCTCAACACAAACAACCTAAAGCAAAACATGGTCTTATGTATGTATTTTCTGAGCACAAAACAATTTTAAGCAAAATATGGTTTTATTATGTCCTTTTTGGGCACAAAATCAATCTTAAGCAAAACCTATCTTATCATATATTTCTGGGCACATTTTCTCCTAGCTTAAGGATAATCATATTCTTGTTATCCTCCTTCAGTCACTTGTGAAGCCAGTATAGAGGTTAATTTTAAACAAAGAAATAAAAAGAGAAATAGAAATAAAATGGAGTTTTGGCTCACTCCTTTGTCAGCCCCTTTGCCTTAAAATTTCTAGTGTTCTTTGTCACTTCTGTCACTCATTTTAAAGGTTCATTCTCTGATTCATTCTATCATCACAGGCTGTGGAAGACAAATGGGCTGTCGGTGTTAAGTAGGGGTTTAGTGATGCCTGTCTAGAGAATTGTCATTTTATGACATTCGCTCCAAACCAGGACCTAACCGGATCTAAGGAGGTTCTTTTTTAAAAAATTTTTTTATGGTGCCTCTAGTCTTTTATACCTGAATAATATTGCCCAAATCTGTAATTCACTAAATAAAACCCATAGCTGTAAAAAAAAAAAACCCAATTTGCAGAGACAAAATTATGCTAAGGAATGGGTTTTCAACTTTTCAAAGAAACACATATACCTTTTAGAAGCTATATGTGATAAAAGTGTAAAGTTTGTGTAGAATGCTACTTCAAATTCAGAACACTAAAAATAGTCTAAACATGGTACTAAATGAATCTTACAGACATTGCTATTTAACTCTCCTTTGTTGCTGTTGATGTGTGCCATCATCCAGTCGATTCCAACTCAGAGTAACCCTATACATCACCGAAGTAGGACTGCCCCATACAGTTTCCTAGGCTGTACTCCTTATGGAACAGATGGCCAGGTCTCTTCTTCCTCAGAGCTGCTGGTGAGTTCCAACCACTGACCTTTGGGTTAGTAGTCTATCGCTGAACCATTGCACCACCAGGGCTCCTAACTCCCCTATGGTCTTCAATATATTTCTATTTTTATTCTGATGAATCGATCAGTGGATGGTGTCCTCCCTTTCTCAGATAATCTTTTGTTTGTTTTCCATTGACTAGCCAGCAGGTGAGAATTTGTCAGTACAAACATTGATTTTTTTTGTCTACAGCCGTCCCTCCAACCAGCTTTTTGCATTCTCTTCTCTTTCTCCTTCCACACCGTCCCCACCTGCCATCTCCTTTGTCTGTTTTGAAGCTCCATACAAGAGAACTGCTGACCCAAGTAAAAGATATGCATTGACAGCAAGACTTTTAATGACTGTCCATTGTTGTTGCTAACTGCTGTTGAGTTGGCTCAGACTCGGGGAGAACCAACACGCAACAGAACAAAACATTGGCCAGCCCTGTGCCATCTTCACGATCCTTAGTGTGCTCAAGTCCATTGATATAACTGCTGTCTATTTTTATTTTCAGCATCTTCCAACCTAGGGGGCTCATCTTCCAGCACTATATTGGATAATATACTGTTGTTATCCATAAGGCTTTCATTGGCTGGTTTTTGGAAATAGATGGCCACGTCTTTCTTCCCAGTCTGTCTTAGTCTGGAAGATCTGCTGAAACTTGTACACTATGAGTGACCGTGCTTGTATTTGAAATACTGGTGTCATAGCTTCCAGCATTATAGCATCATACAATTTACCACAGTACAACAAACTGGCAAATGGATGGTGGAATGGCTCACCTATCCATCTGGTAATGGAGTGGGGAGACACCGATGAGGAGGTTACCCCAATTGAGAAGGTGAAGAAAAATTTACCTAATCAGGGTAAACTGCTTAGGATGGATGAGCCTTGGCCAGAACTGATCTTTACCTCCATCCTGGCTCTCCCCAGAGACAAGCCCAGCCCAGGGAGCAGCTGCCGCCCATTTCTTCCAGGGTTTCTTTTTCTATTCTCTTGAGGCCAGGCTGCCCTACTTTTCTCCTGCAAGGGGAGTATACCATTCCCAAACTTCTTTGTTTCTCTCTACCCATTGGTTCACATTTTAACATTGAGGTTTCATATTCTTTGCTTCTCAGATCCTGCGCTGACCACAACCTTAATCACCAGCTCAAAGTTAGGAAGTGTATCTTCTGCTTCTCTGACTCAACCCTGTCAGGCCTTTCCCTGGTGTTGGGAACACCTCTTGCTTGGGTACCATTCTCTCAAGTGAAACCACATTCAGGGAGTGATCAGGAAAGCTAATTTATTCACACTGCAGTGTAAATGAAATTTAGAGGCTGCTTGGAAAGCACCCTCTGTGCCACTGGTGCTGGAGGTGCAGGCCCAGAGAAGGGCAGTGAGCAACCTGAAGAGACCTCCTGGTAGTGGTAACCTGTGGGTTCTTCTGGCTCTGGTCTTGTTCACCCTGACGCTTACCGTCTGCCCCTCCTTTTCTTCTCTCTTGTTTGTCAAGGAGTCCTCTGGTAGACTTCATTTGTCCACAGCAATTATTCCTAAGGAACTGGTGGTGGAGGGTGGGGAAGAAAAATGAGTACACCACAAAACCAAGACATTCCTGAATCTCCTGAAATTTCCCCCCTAAGTTTATGTGGTTAAGAGCTATGGCTGCTAACCAAATGGTTGGCAGTTCGAATCCACCAGCTACTCCTTGGAAACCCTGTGGGGCAATTCTACTCTGTCCTATAGGGCCACTATGGGTCAGGACCAACTTGACAGCACCTAACAACAACAACAATGACAACAACTGCAAGGTGAATGAAAACTTACTCGTTCAGAAAATCATGACTTCATCTATCACCCTTTAACTTTTACATTTGAATTCTTTTGTACAGACTTTATGGTTTTTTTTTTTTAAAAAAAACAGCTAAATTATAGTTAATTCAAGGACTAGCTCAGCTATGAAACTATGAAATGATAGTGTAAAGTGCTCTTCCGGTGGCCCATTTAGCCATTTGGAGGGCCCAGGTTAACTAAAGTTGAGGAAAATGGAAATGTTGACATTTCTTTAAACAATAAAAATTACAAGTGATTGCCAAAGTGCCGTGAGTTGACATTTACAGAGATTGTTCGCCGATTATATATATGAAATATCATAAGTAATTAGCTCGTGGCAATTACCTGCCCCTCGTTACTTTGCTTTTAGCATATTTTTAGAGCTTAGGTTACTAAAATTTCAAATGATCCTGGGCTGTGCTGTCATGGCTCTTTATCCCAGTGAATCGTGGTCTCTTGTAAACAGTCTTATGATCTGATTTCCATTGGGACAGGAGCTGTAAAAGGCCAGGGATTTTCAATGGATTTACACATATACTGTTTCAGTTCAGTTACCAAGGTCGACTTAACAGCCCTTTTCCTCGGAGTCTTAAATACTGTTGCCACCCACCTCTTTCTACTACATTGGGGGGAATGGGTGAAGAGACTAACAGGGGCTGGAGTGGGGGCTGGGGAGAAGTCCAGCCTCAGTGAAATTTCCAACTTGAATTCCTTCAGCAGTCAGTGGTCTCAGCTCACTAGCTTGATGGCAATTGTCGCTGGAAAGCTGACCCTTAGAGTATGTCACCATGGAAGCTGGGGCTGGAGCATTATCTTTTGGAAAGCCTCATCTGCTGATCCCATTTTGCAATAAAGAGATGTTGGGGAAGAAAGCTGACCATTGGAATTTGGTTGTCCTACATGACATCGAAGGAGGGCAGCCTAGATTCTCAAACTTGGTGATTCCTCCTTTCCAACACAAAAGGAAAAAGGCTGGCTTTCTTAAGATCTGCTGAGCCCAGGCTGGAACTATTACAAACAAATATTAATGACACCCCATTACTGGCTACATTTTCAATGAAGTTTAAATAGGCTGAGTTATGATGATTAGTGAGAAATGTATGGATAATAAAGGTAAATGAGATTCATATTTAATCCCCAACTCTAAACGACTGGTTTGATTGTCTCATTCACTTGGCAAACAATTTCATTCCTAAATGTTATTTCAGGCACAGATATAATTTCTTTAACACAGCAGAAAGGAGGAGATTAAAATATGAGATAAAGGCAGCACTTACCTTAGACTGATTAATAGGCTCAGGCCAGTCCCCTGCCGCCATGCTTAAAAGCATCAAGACATGCTTTTCTATCCCAGCCAATATATATTGGTACTTACTGGGTGCCAGGAAAACCTCTTTGATTAGTCATACTAAACCGCCACTTAAGTGGTCTGCATGCCTTGGATCTACACTCCCCTTAATCAAGTCATAAATTTTGGGACTCTCAGAAGCAGCACCTCCTTCCCGAAGGAGGTGTGGAGGAGTCAGGTTCATCGGGAGTTCTCTGACTCTGAACCTATTATGCTCCCCCTAACCCGTTTTTTTGTATGGGCAAAATCATGGAATAATAATAAAGAATAAAAACCCAAAACTACAAAATTTAGTCCATATGGATGGATGAGGTCAATGATTCAGAACAAATGAACCGTCTGTATTACTAGCAGATAGGAAGGTGACAGACGGGGGTTTGGAGCATCTACAGTTACCTTAAGTTTTACTTATGTTTTATTGAAGTCATAGACACTAAAACCAAAACCCTTTGCCATCAAGTTGATTCTGACTCCTAGCGGCCCGATAGGATAGGGTAGAACTGCCCCATAGGGTTTCCAAAGAGCAGCTGGTAGATTCAAACTTCTGATCTTTTTGGTTAGCAGCCAAGCTCTTAACCAGTGTGCCACCAAGGCTTTGTAAGCACTGGGACCATTAATTATGGTTTACAGTCAGAAAGTTGGACAACAGTTTTCTAGAAATACAAAATGGTGTGAGCCTTACGAGGTCTAATTCCTATCTTAAGTGAACTTCCAAATGATCTTAGTCCCATGCCTTTCTAAGGACTACAAAAAGAAAATGCCATTTGTAACATTTCCTTGTAGCTTGCCTTTCAGTTGGAGCCCTGGTGATGAATTGGTTAAAAGCTGGGCTGCTAACCAAAAGACTGGGAGTTCAAATCCGCCTGCCAATTCTTGGAAACCCTATGAGGCAGTTTTACTCTGTCCTATAGAGTCACTGTGAGTCGGAATCAACTCGATGGCAATTTTTTTTTTTTTTTTTTTGCCTTGCCCTCTGGCTTCTAGGCAAGGATTCTTAAAGCAGAACAGGAGAGTGAAGTTACTTTTTCAACCTCCCTCCTCCGCAGTCTCTGTTTTCCCCCATGATATTTGCCTATCAGGAATATCTTTCCCCATTTGGCATGTATGAGAACAAAACATCAGCTCTGAGTAATTGTGACATGCAAATAAAGCTTTGAACTTGCCACGAGTATGGGAAGCTGGAAGAACTGTAAAGTATTCCTCCACCCCCTGGTCCAAAATGACAACATTCTTTAAAACTCTGCATGAAATTTAATCTAATTCTTCCTTTCTCAGGTTACAGGATCCTTGGTGTAAAATATTACATTTTTAAGCAGAAGTGCAAAGTTAATCTATCATAGGGCACCGCCAGGTGTGATCTATTACAGATTGCTTTCGAAAAATGGTGCTCTCGCTCTGCATTTGTGTGCCATATTCATCTTATTATTCAGCTGAGAAATTCCCAGTGTATGCAATGCCTGAGAAATAAGAGTGGGCAAGCCAACAGAATATGACACTTATGCTAATCTGCACCCTGCTGTGGAAAAACACACACAAGGATTCCATTACCACGTTCATTAGGCTGCAACACACTCCATTCTGAATAGGGATTATGAACAATCATAGACTGAGAACAGTTGATTGAACCCACTTAGCCAAATCGCTCTGACATTGGCCAAGTATGCTGGCACCAGAAAGATCATCAGCTGAGACTTTGCAGAGGATGGTACCGGATGAAATTCTGTCCTTCCCTAGGACTGTCACATTAGTCATCAGATGACATATGCTATCAGCTCAGATGGTACAAGCTGGAAGCAGCAATGTATTTATGATCGGAGTCTGGATGGACTGTTTGAAGCGTGCTTCCCAACTTGCTCCATGCACCTGTTATGTGGTACCTCTGACCCTCCAGATCCATACTTCTTTCCTGATTACGTCCAGAGAACAAGTTGTGTGGTGACAAAATTGTATCCCTAGGAAAGAAATTAGAATCAGACGAAAGAGTCAATTCAGCACTCAGACTTGTCTATGTCTCCTCTGGCTGAGCTACCGGGTAAGAGTCGTTCCCTATCAGCCCGACTCTGCCACAGTTTGCCACTGGTGAACTGACAATATTTTAAATATTGTCAGAAGTAATGAAGATAGGAATACGAATTGCTGCTCAGGAGATGTTATGGAATTTGGCTATGCAAGCTGAGGGAAAAGATTTAAATTGTGTCCATGTATATCATTAAGAAGGTAATAAGAAGAACCTTCTGTGTGAAGCATGCCCTTAGCCTTAGGTTCTAGGAAACTTTTGTCTAGGCTTTTCTTTTTTCAGTTTGGGGGCCTAGCAGGAAGATTTTACAAGAAGTTGTATCCAGTGCCTTGATTTATATATTACTGATATGTTCCTGAAAAAAGCAGATAAATAAAACGTTGGTTTTAGAAACTGAATCTCATACAAGCTCCGGGGAGCTTCTTTTGGTCAAAGGAACTCCGTGGTGTGTAAAGTGAAGGGTAGTTATTTTATGTTTGAAATGCAAATAATAATTGCTGAGTTTATCCTCTGTCTGATATGCTCCAATTTTACCTTATGGGGCTTTACTAAACGGGAATCTACCAAAATAATGGCACAGGAAGGAGAGGACTTACACAGCCTACTGCAGAACTGAAACCACAGGGGCTTTTAATTTTTTTTTTTCTTGTCTTGAGAAAATGGAAATGTCAGAGAATGGCCAGCCTCATTTTTCTTTGCATGCTTAGGTTGGGTCATGTGTTTTGGAAAGGCATAACTAACCTCTTGAGTTTTCTAAACACAAACCCCATCAATAACAGTTTATGATGCCCATAAATCCAGGGGAGGAACTACGGATGGCACATAGGCTCCCTGAACTGCTTATGGAAACGGCGGCATCCGCAGCTAAGTGGAGTCATTGTTGAGAAGCCGAGGTGGCCTTCGCTGCTGCTCCTGTAGCACCTTCCGTCTCTGACATCTGTCCCAAACTTGGCCCCCAGTGTCACTCTTAAACAGGGGCAGTAAAAAAGGACAGCTCCTGGAGCAGATACGTGTTTTCCCTTCCATGTGGGGCAGCTCCGCAGCCCCATTTTCCCGGAACGTCCTCTTCATTGGGTCCTGCCCTGTATCTTCCAGCTTCCAAAGATACCAGGACGCATCAAACAGGTTGAAGGAGGCTCTGTTTTCTTGCCTGGGGAACATGGCCCTTTGCACCGCGATTGTAATACAATCTTTCCTCTCCGGGGCTGCGAACGCTACAGTGTAAAACTGTGTTTGAAAACCTCTTTTATCATTCATCGTCTCCAGACTGAAATCATTTTTGACAACCTCTGCAGAAAACAAGCAGCTTTCTGGCTACTGGCGAGTCGATTAAAGGGAGGAAACACATGTTCACTGTCAGACAGAGCCCCTGGAGAAAGCACTGACAACCTTTTAACCCCCTTTCCTAGGGAAAGGGCCCAAAGGTTTCTCTGGAACAAAATCACCACATTGTCTTAAGCATCTTTTCATTTAATGTATCTTTTTATTTTTTCCGAAGGCGAGACACTTAAAAATAATAATCCTCAGTACTTCCACTTTTATTTTGGATATTAACAGATCTATTTTATACCCGGCTAGGGAAGGCAAGGAAAAGGATATTGTTAATGAATGTCTTTTATGAACTAACCCCCCTCTTCATTTTTTTTTTTTTTTTTTTTTGACTGTCTGGCCACAATTTAAATACCAACACACTGACGAGTTCACTCACCTCATAGAGCGATTCCTCGAAACCGGCCAAGAAACCACAGGAGTGAAATTTTCTGAACAGTAGGAAGGCCGACTAGCCGACATTATTAACGCGCTGAGCAGAAGTCTGGGCCATGGAAACGTCTGTGACTCTCAGGGTCCTGAGCTGGGATCTCCATACTTATGCAGATGTGATCCAGTGGAGCTATTTTCATGAGATTCCATCAGTAGCCACCAGGGTGGGAGAGGGGTATTCTACACAAAACAGAAAATGAGTGTTAAGTGTGTGGGTTTGCTTCTTTAAAAAAAAAAAAATTTTTTTTTTTTTTTTTTTTTAGATGCCTGTCCTGTAATCATTGAAATTTCCACAATACCCAGTTCTCAGTTCCTTAACCTATAACCTTAGGATTGCAAGTTGAGGTGGCTTGGTCTATTATGAGAAAAGGGCCTTTCTCACTCTCTCCCTCCAGAAGTTTGCATATTTGCGTTTACAACCAAAAGGTGAAGTTTAGGGGGAGGAGGGTAGGCTTTCAAGTTGCTGCCTGGGAGGCTGTCTGGGAGAGGAATCTGCCACTGGCTCAGACAACAGGCAAAAGAACCGCTCTGCTTGTGTGAATTGACACTTGGGGCCTCATCTCTGATGTATTCTACCAGGACTCTTCCCCCCCACTTTAATTGTTTATTTTATTTTAAAATGTTTTTTTCTTGAGATGAAATCCATAGAACATAAAATGAGCAATTCAGTGGTATGTAGAACACATACAATGGTGTGCAACCACCACCTCTATCTAGTTCCAAAATGTTTTCATCACTCCAAAAGAGAGCACTGCATCCATGGACCAGTTAATCCCCATCCTCCTCCCCCCTCAACCCCTGGTAACCACCAATCCACTTCCTGTTTTTTATGGATTTGTCTATTCTGGATATTTCACATAAATGGATTCATATAATACGTGATCTTTCGTATCCGGTTTCTGTTATCAAGTATGCTTTAGAGGTTCATCCGTGTCTTAACACATGTCAGTGCTTTATTCCTTTTAATGGCTGAATAATATCCCATTGTATGGATGTACCATAATTCATTTATCTTTTCATTCATTTGGAGCTCTGGTGGCACAGTGGTTAAGAGCTTGGCTGCTAACCAAAATGTTGGCAGTTCGAATTCACCAGCTGATCATTGAAAACCCTACTGAGCAGTTTTACTTTGTCCTATAGGGTCACTACTGAGTTGGAATTGGTTTTTTTTTTTTTTGTTTCATTTATTCATCTATTGATGGTCTCTTGGGCTGTATCCACCTTTTGGCTATTGTGAATAGTGCTGCTAAGAACATTCATGTGTAAATATTTGTTCAAACCCTATTTTCAGTTCTTTTTGGTATATACCTAGGAGTGCAATTACTGGATCCTATTAAAAAAAAAATTTTTTTTTTTTTTTATTATAATTCTATGCTTACCTCTTTTGAGGAAGTGCCTGTTTTCCACAGTGGCTAGACCATTTATATTTCCATCAGCAACATAGAAAAGTTCTTATTTCTTCTTACCTTCCTCAACAATTATTATTATTCTATCATAGCCTTCCTAGTGAGTATGAAGTAGTTTTGTGATTTTATTTTGCATTTCCCTAATGATTAATGATGTTAAGTATCTTTTCACATGCTTGTTGACTCTCTGTGTGTTTTCTTTGGAAAAATGTCAATTAAAGTCCTTTGTCCAATTTTAAATTGGGTTGCTAGTGTTTTTGTAGTTGAATTGTAGTAGTCCTTTGTGAAGCATATTGAATATATCATGGACTGCCAGAAGGACAAACCTGTCTTGAAGGAAGGATGGCAAGACTTAGTCTCACATACTTTGAACAAGTTATCAGGAAGGACCAGTTCTGGAGAAGGACATCATGCTTGGTAGAGGGTCAGCAAAAAAGAGGAAGACCCTCAACAAGATTGATGGCTACAGTGGCTGCAACAATGTGCTCAAGCCTAACAACAATTGTGAGAACAGTGCAGGATGAGGCAGCATTTTGTTCTGTTGTACATAGGATTGCTATGAGTCAGGACCAACTCAACAGCACCTAACAACAATACCTTTATCAGATATGTGATTTGCAAATATTTTCCCGCATTCTGTAGGTTGTTTTTTCACTTAAATGGATAATATCCATAGATGCACAAAAGTTTTTAATTTTGAAGAAGCCTAATTTACCTATTTATTTTGTTGTTGCTTGTGTTTTTGGTGTCCTATCTTGGAAACCCTGGTGGCCTAGTGGTTAAGAGCTATGGCTGCTAACTAAAAGTTCGGCAGTTTGAATCCACCAGGTGCTCCTTGGAAACCCTATGGGGCAGCTCTACTCCGTCCTTAAGGGTCCCTGTGAATCGGAATTGAATTGACTTGATGGCAGTGGGTTTTTTAAAATCTAAGAATACACTGAGAAATACAAGGTCTTAAAAATTTACCCCTATGTTTTCCTCTTAGAGTTTTATAGATTTAGCTCTTATATTTAGGTCACTGATCCATTTTGAGTTAATTTTTGTGTATGGAGTGAGGTAGGGATCCAACTTCATTCTTTTGCATGTAGAGATCCAGTTGCCCAAATACTGTTTGTTGAAGAGACTCTTCTTTCTCCCATTGAATGGTCTTGGCACTCTTGTTGAAAGTCAATTGGCCATAGATTTATTTATGTTTAATAGGTTTATTTCTAGACTCTCAATTCTATTCCTTTGGTATATGTCTAGCCATATGCCAATATTACACTATTTTGGTGACTGTAGCTTTGGAGTAAGTTTTGAAATCAGAAAGTTTGAGTCCTCCAACTTTCTGCCACCTGTGTTGATGAACCTATCATGATGAGCCTATAATTTAGGTCCAGAAAATCCTTTTTTTCCACTTTCCTGCAAAGTCTTTAGACCTAAAACTTGAATACACCTCCAAATACATTATCTTTATTATGTCATTAAAAATTTTTTTCATGCTCCTTTAAAATTTTACAACCAACCAGCCCTTCCTCATTAGAGATGTTTTTGTGTTTTTATCATTCTCAAATGATATTTGGTAAGAAGTGGCTTCAAGAGAAGCTGGCTTTCTATAATTCGAAAAGTGTATGATTGAATTGTTTTCTACCACCACATCTAGGTTATTTCCCCAAACAGTTTCAAAGAAACATTTCTGGTGTCTGTCTCCAGGAGCCTGTAAAAATACTGGTGACTGGAGAATGACCTATGCTGTAACATTTCTACTATAATACCACCTTCTACTCTCCGTATTGTAAGACAAACTGGGTACATTTTGATTTCTATTCTGAGCTTTGTAAAGAGTTCCTGGCTTTCTGTCATACCAAGTCTTGCAAGAAGCATGGTGTTCACGATGTCTACCCTTCTCCATGCATCTGTGTCCACTTGACTTTTCGTGGATGGACAAGATGTGGCCTTGGTTTTAGTCTGTCAGGACATTTTTGTCTCCAGAGTTTATATACTGCTCCACCTAGAAAGGCAATGAGGTCAACGTATGAGGAAAATTGCCCATATTCCATATTTCCAGCTTCACCTTCAGTTGATGATGACTGTAATTATTCTGCAGGGTAAATCCTCTTTAAAAAATCAGCCTTACAATGCAGACTTAAAAAATTCCCAGGGAGGAGTAATGTATTGGATTTGAGGGAAAAACAGGATAACTAAGACTACCCCAAAGAAACTTCCAGGAGGAGGTAATTTACATCTTTCTATCCCTGGATTCAGTTGAGGAAGTAGGGCCCAGAAAACAGAAGTGACTTGACTATTTCCTGCCTTCTATAACTGCTGTCATCTTGTTAGCATACATATTTTCATGAAGAGATGGAATAAAAACAAAAAAAGATTTAAATTCAGAAAGGTACCCAGAGACTCAAATACTTGCAGGTAGCTAATACACAGTGAGGTTTGCCTGGAAGAAGCTGTGTGTGGTGAAAGGAAACCACCTGCCTGTGTGTGCAGAACCGGTAATACAATAGGATTCAGATTCAGTGTGCAAACTCAGTAGTGCTGAGTGAGGCATGGGTGACTGGGGCTCTATCTGATTCTTTTTAGAAAAGAAAAGAAAAGAAAAAAAAGAACACCTAGGAAGTAAACTTTGATAGTGTGTCAAAGGTTGAGAGGAAGAGCAAAGTGGTGGCAAAGGCCTTTCTGATTGCATGTTAGGCCTTCTTTTGATGAATTTCTTTATTCTCCCTGGCTTCTTGAAAAATAATGTCATTTTAATGATGATATAGCAATGATCATTTACTGATTATTTACTATATGCTTATAACTATGCTTGGTTCTTTATCACTATTACAAAACCTATGACAGTACATTAACCTCCATTCTACAAATACAGAAACCAAGGCACAGAAAGGTTAAGACATTTGCCCAAGGAAGCACAGCTAATAAGTGGCAGGGTCATTTTTGCTAACATAAATAATTCCTGCTCATTGCAGTAAAGTTGAAAAGTGAAAAAAGTATAAAGATGGAAATAAAAAATCAACCATAATTTTACCATTAATAAATAATCACGGTTATTTCTTTCCACCCAGGTTATCTCTTTTGATCAAGGTATACTGTGTTTTAATGCAAACAATGCGTGCTTTCTGCATTTGTTTGCTGACTATGTCTCCCCTCCCCGCCAAGGGGTACCCACACAAGCACCCCCTTGCCAACCCTCTTCCACAAGTTGGCGTAAAAAAATTAGCATGCCACGCTTACGAAAATACTTCTGAGGGGTGGGGAACACGGCTGGCAAACAAACTTAGAAGGTGCTCATTATTTGTGAAAATAACTGTACTTCCTTTGAGCTCCAAAATGCCTAAACAGTAGCATACTGCTGTGTGTGACAATCTCATTGTAATGTCCGTGACTTTGTGTTGGTTTGTCACTCTTCTCTTGTTCTCTTCCTTTTCCATTCCCAAGTTTTCCTTTTCCTTCTGTCTTTCCTACCCCTCACCCCCAGTTGTTCTTCTCTTCATATCACCACTTTAAAATGGGAACTGAAGGAAATGAAAGGAGGGCTCCTGGTGGGTGTCAGGAAAGGGATTCTGGTTCTTCCCTCCAACCCTCTTCTCCAGGGTGCACCAGATATTCCTTCCCACCCACATAATTTGTCCCCATCCTTCCCTGGTCCCTGGTTGGGCCTCCGATGAATGACATGTGGGCTGCACAAGATGCACTGACAGAGCTGTGCATGCCTGTTTACGAGCAACAGACTGGGGAAATAAACATGGCCAAACCATCTTTCATCCATAACACATATTATTGATTTTTCTCTAATTAAAACAGTCAGAACAGCCATTGTTGTCATGCCCATGTTTCTCATCTTTTATTTTTTAAATAGGAACCAGCTTGTCTGGTAAGAACCCAGCCATCCCCTTCCTTTCATCCCTTTTCCCTTCATCCCAGTTGAAGGCTATCTCTTCTTAAGGGGTCTTTCTGGGTCTTTGGCACTTTTCTGATGTGAAGATCTTCACTCTGGTCACTCTATGTTAAATCATCAGGCTGTGGGCTTCCTCAGCAAAGCAAAGGGCACGTTGTGGGCCCTGACACTGAGTTCCCCTCCAGAGTCACCATAACTGGGAGCCAGAGGCATCTGTTCCTGTGATTCTTCCTTGTTGACTGTCATTTATGTTAACAGCTGGACTTGCGATCTGGGAGATTTCTTCATCAGCAGGGATGCCACAGACTCTGTGCTGTCATCCCCTTGCCCCTGGGGGCGATGGGGGGCCGGAGGGGGGAACAGAATAGTCTGGAGCCACTCCTGTCTGGAGAGCAGCAGCTTGCCTCCAGCTTCCTTGGAGAAATATGCTGCCCCGGGTGGAGACCCAGGAAAAATGTCTGACCCCAGATCTTTACAGGCAGCTGCAAAGTGATGGATGTTTGGAACTCTGGACTGGGCAAAGTGGCCAAAGTTTTTAAAAGAAGGACATTTCCTGTTTGATGCATAAGCACATAGGAAGAGTCCCCGAAGAATGTATTTATCTTCTAGTGGGGGCCTCTTGGGGGTTTGGTAGAGTGGAACACACACCAGGAGCAGAGACCCAGGTTCCCTGCCACTAGGGGACTTTGTGACCATAGACAAACATGGACCATTTCTGACGTTCTGTTTACCCCTCCATAAGAGGAAAAGAACACCTGTGAGCAGTTTTCTGTGTTCTAAGGGATATTTGGAGGAGGGAGGAGAGGAAGTGAAGAGACAGAGGGCTCTGGATCCAATGAATTTATGTATAACTTCTAGGCCCTGAGTATATATTGGTGAATAAGAAAGATAAAATCCATAAATTTATGGAGCTTACATTTTAGTGGGGAGAGACAGACAACAGACAAATAAGCATATACATGAAGCTAGGAATTTATCTATGAAAAAAATGAGAGCTGTTTTCAAGATTCATTGACCTTAAGGGGTGAGTGCTTGGAACAATACCTGGGGCATGTAGAGCCCAGAGAAAATCATACAGCCTATGAGCCCCCTATTCCATATCTGGAGCTCTAGTGGCACAGTGGTTAAGTGTTCTGCTGCCAACCAAAAGGTCAGCTGTTCGAATCCACCAGCCGTTCCTTGGAAACCCTATGGGGGTAGTTCTACTCTGTCCTACAGGGTCGCTATTAGTCAGAATCGACTCGACAGCAATGAGTTTATTCCATTTCTACCACACAGCAGACATTTTTATAAATCAAAGACAGACTTGAGGGCAAAAATGAAGCAGTGTATAAAGATTGCTACAGGATACGGCACATATGATTAGAAGAAAGGAAATGGTTCACTGTTTTACTTTGGGGATGGAAGGAAGGGGAAATACTGAGATTTGAGGCTGAAGGTACAATAGCTTCAGGTATTAGTAGGTAGGTGTTGTTGTTAGCTGCCATTGAGTTGGCTCCTACTCATGGCAACATTGTGTACAACAGAATGAAACATTGCCCAGGCCTGTGATAGCTTCACAACGATCAATATGCTCAAGGGTCCATTGTTGTGGCCACTGTAATTGCTGTACAATATCTCAGAGAGCTGCACGGGTAGAGTCTGCACCAAGTGTCTTGGGGATGGGAGCTCAGGACTCCACAAGACAGGTCATTCTATTTTTTAGAAAATAGTTATAACTTCTAGAATATTTAATCTAATTTTATTTTTACTTTGTGCTCAAATCTGTATTTTGTTGCTTTCACTCATTGGTCCTGACCCTGAAGAGCACAGAACTTGGGTGATCAAATCCAAGATTGCATAGTTGGTTAGCCATGTCAGAGCTGAGTGACTACAGGTCTATGCCGCCTATATTATTGACACCACTCAGCCGTGGTCCTTGATATTGGCTTGCATATCAGTTACACAAATAGTTGGAATCAAAGTGCTTTCCTAGGTGAGTGGTTTGCTAAATTATCCAACAAGAATCAGTGGCTGCTCACCCAGCCTTGGACTCTAATACTCTCCTAATTTAATTCTCTTCTGCTTATTCTCATCTGGGCTATTTGTCCCTCTTTACGATAGCATCTAATTTATGCATTCGGACCCATCTTATGAATAGGACTGGGATCCGAAGCATCAAAAAATGACTTGCCACTTACCTGAATACAATCAGACCATAAAAATTTCCCACTTAAATGACGCAGAAATGAAGGGGAAAAAATGACTCTGGATGTATCAGACACAGCAGACAACCAGGATTTCAACTCTTCAGTTTATGAAGTTGAACCCTTTCAGTATGCAAAACAAGCGTTATGGAGATAATCTGTGCTTAGAAGGCTCCCAATTCTCCCTCTAACTGAAAAGAAGGGACATGAGTCTGCAGGAGGAAATGAAGACTTACTATAAGGGATTAGATGGACTGCTCGGTTTACATTCAGAAAACAATGCTTATATACAGATGTTGCTTTATGGTTTAGAAAACACTTTTGTATACATTGTCTCTTCAGTGCCCAGAATAGCCTGACGATGTTTCTGTGGGTACAAGAGGCACACAGAAATGCAAGAAGCACAAAAAGCATACTTTGGAGGCTGAAGCCTAGAGTGAATGATTTTTACTATTGGGAAAGACCTCAGAAATTGTGTAGTATAAATGTCCTCAACCCCAAAGGTAAGAGTAATCGCACAATATCTCAGAGAGCTGTACGTGTCTAGTCTGCATCCCATCTTGGGATGGGAGTTCAGGATCCCACAAGACAGTTCATTCTATTTTTTAGAAAATAGTTATAACTTCTAGAATTTCTAATTTAATTTATTTTTACTTTGTGCTTAAACCTGTCTCTTGGTGGCTTTTACTCACCGGTCCTGACTTGGGCATCTGGTGTTATGCTAAGTAAAGATACCAGTTACCTTATGTGAAGTGTCTTCTATATACAAGGTACTGCTTAAAAAAAAAAAAAAAAACTGCTTACACTACCAAAAAACAAAAACAAACAAACAAAAAACCTTAGAAGAGAATGCGAGACTTCATTTTACATATTTTGGACATATTACCAAAAAGGATCAGTCCCTGGAGAGGGACATCATGCCTGGTAGGATAGAGAGTCAGCAAAAAAGAGGAAGACCCTCCATGAGACGGATTGACACAGCGGCTGCAACAATGGGCTCCAGCATAACAACGATCATGAGGGTGGTGCAGGACCTGGCAGCGTTTCATTCTGTTGTACATAGTGTCGCTATGAGACGCAATTAACTCGACAGTGCCTGACAACTGCTTACGTTCCGTCCAATCCTTATGACCTCCCTCAAGATGAATATTATTTTCCAGTTTTTTAAAATAAGGAAACAGATGATCAGAAAGATTAAATTAAAGCGTGAGAAGGCATATAGTCAGTGGCAAAGCTTGGATTTAAACCCAGGGCTGTCTTGCTCTACCAGGACACATTGGCCAAGTTAAGCTTAATTATTTTATATGGTGTTGCTCCCCATATTTGAAGATCATTTAGGAAATTCTGCCAACATCTCTATTTCAAATGAAAGCATGTTTGTTTGGGTACTTTTTTGGGGTGATCAGAAAAATGCATACAAGTACATAGCTATAAAATAGACTCCTTATTTCAGATCCATGTATTTTATTTTTTTAGTCCATTAGTCCTTTGGGCTAATCTTTGCCTTGTGTCTTTAGTGTTCCTCATTCTTCCTTGCTCCTGAAGGGGTGAGAACAGTTGAGTATCTTTGATGGCTGCTCTCAGGCTTTTAAGACCCCAGATGCTACTCACCAAAGTAGAATGTAGAACATTTTCTTTATAAACTATGTTATGCCAGTTAAACTAGATGTCCCCCGAGACCATGGTCCCCACAGCCCTCAGCCCAGTATTTCGGTCCCTCGGGGAGTTTGGATGTGTCTATGGAGCTTCCATGACCTTGCCTTGTACAAGTTGTGCTGGCTTCCCCAGTATTGTGCACTGTCTTACCCTACACCAAAGTTATCACTTATCTATTGTCTATTTAGTGTTTTTCCATCTTCACCCTCCCCTCCTTCATAACCATCAAAGATTGTTTCTTCTTGTGTGTAAACCTTTTCATGAGTTTTTATAGTAGTGGTCTCATACAATATTTGTCCTTTTTTGATTGATGCATTTCGCTCAGCATAATGCCCTCCAGATTCATCCATGTTGTGAGATGCTTGGTAGATTTATTTATCATTGTTCTTTATCGTTTTGTAGTATTCCATTATGTGTGTATGTATCATAGTTTGTTTATCCTTTCGCCTGTTGATGGGTATCTCGGTTGTTTCCTTCTTTTCGTTATTGTGAACAATGATGCAATGAACATGGGTGTGCATATGTCTATTTGTGTGACGGCTCTTATTTCTCTAGGTTATATTCCTAGGAGTGGGATTGCTGGATCATATAGTATTTCTATATCTAGCTTTCTAAGGAAGCACCATATTGTTTTCCAAAATGGTTGTACCATTTTGCATTTCCACCAGCAGTGCATAAGAGTTCCAGTCTCCCTGCAGCCTCTCCAACATTTGTTATTTTCTATTTTTTTGATTCGTGCCAGAAATGCCTAGGTGAAGATCCATGTATTTTAGATGAAGAACTTTTCCTCCAATCATTCTTCAATGGCATAAGTTCTTGACTCATTGCTGTCTTGGCCATGTTATTATGGAGCTGTCTTAACATGTCAATGTCTTTCGTTCTATGTGCCGCTAGAACTGTGCATGCTGCTCTAGAACACCACTGCACACACTAGAACGGAAGGTATTCCAAATCAGCACCACAGCTTCCCCTGTTCTGCACACTGTGCCTCAATCAGCTCACCAAGGTTAAATGACTTCAGCAAGGACATCTGTAATTGATTTTTACCTGTAACTGACTCCAGCCTTTTGATTCCACCTCCAGTGCTTATTCCTCTAGTGAGGTGATGGTCACACCTGGATAATGAGACTCTTTTTTTTTTTTTTTGTTCTCAAGTTATATCTAGAGTTGTGTTCAATTTTCTCAGCTTTATACTGTTGCCTGATACTGCAAGAGACAATGCACATAGTAAACATGCCTCCATGGAATCTCTGAACAGCAAGGATGTCCACTTCGTATGGAAGCCTGTTTCCACTGAGTCTCACTACCCACCACTCCCCCAAGAAGGGCCTTGTAGGATGCCTGTTCTTTTTCACACAACACCCAGAAGAGAAATTCTTAAGAGAGAGTGGACATAACCTTAAAAATGTCAACGATTTCTGAACACTTTGGTCAAAGATTCTATAGAAGAATTCTGATCAAAAGGGGGAAAATGCAGACCAGAATTTAAAGTTATCATGGAATCCAGACTTTGTGGAGCAATAGAGGCTGAATGAGCCCCTGAAACTATTGCTCTGAGATAGTATTTAAACCTTAAGCCAAAAATATCCTTTAAGAAGTCTTCTTAAAAACCAAACTATAGTTTAGCTTAACTAGTAAAGAATGTCTGCCTTGAGCATTATGCTCTTTTAAGATACAGCTATATGGGATAGAAGTCACAACAGCAACTCAAAAGAGTAGATAAGAACTTTAGAGGGCAGTGAGTTAAAGTTAATGGGTAAGGAACAATTCAGAAAAGGATGAGAATGGTTGCATAACTTGATGAATGTAACCAATGTCATTGAATTGTACATATAGAAACTATTGAATTGGTTTATGTTCAGCAGTAACAACAAAGTAAAATGAATTATTAAAAAATTTAATAGCATGACCTCTCCATATATATTATTATTATTTTTCTTTTTCCGTTAAAAGGAACACAAAATTTTGGTGTAAATTCTGAAGTCTGGGAGCCTATTGCCTATGTTCAGGTTTTCTCAAGTTGGCTGGTATCTCACCTTTAGAAGAACCATGCTGAGATTGTTTTTCTCACAGCTGGATGCCTTAGCTGAACAGGTGAGGAGAACAGAGAAGAAACAAGGAGGAGGAGGGTGTGTTTAGTAGACAGATGCAACAACACTGTTGGGTACCATTCAAGGGACTCAGTCGATGCAGTGTTCACTTTCTCTTCCTTGATGCTTTATTTGCTTGACTTCCAACACACCATCCTCTCTTGGTTTTCTCCCTGCCTCACTGATTTTTTTTTTTCCTCATTTTTCATTGTTAGTGTCTCCTGTTATTCCCAAACCCTGTTGGAGTGCCTTAGGGTTCAGTCCTTTTTCCTCTTCTCTCTATATATTCACTCCCTTGGAGATTTCTTCAAGTCTCATGGTTTTAAATATCATCTATATGCGGGTGACTCCCAATTATATCTTAAGTCCAGACCTCTCTTTTAAACTCCAGACACGTAAACTCAACCCTCTAGTGAACATTTCCACTGGGAAGCCTAATAGACATTTCAAATGTAACACGTTCAAAACTGAGCTCCTAGTCTTACCCCTAAATCCTGCACCATTTGTAGCCTTTCCAATCTTAGTTGGCCTTCTAGTTGCTCAGCCTATAAACACTTGAGGTGGTTCTTGACTTCTCTCTTTGTCTCCTAGCTAACACGAAATCTGTCAGCAAACCCTTTGGCTCTACCATCAAAATATACCCAGAATTTGACCCCTTCCAGCCAATTTGTTCTAGACCACTATCATTTTTTGCTTGGGATATTTTAACGTATTCCTAACAAGTTTTCTTGCTTCAGCATGTGTCTTCTTACAGTCTATTCTTAACACAGTGGCCAGTGTGGTTCTTTTAAAAAGTTAAATCAGATCATGTCGCTCCTCTTCTCAAAACCCCACAATGGCTCCCAATTTCACTCAGAGTAAAATTCTTATATTGGTCTACAGGATTACTTTCCAGCTTCTCTTTACTCCTTTCTCTCTCACTCATTCTCCTCCAGGCATACTTACCTCCTAACTAACTCCCTCAGCACCTTCAGTTATTTGCTCAAAAGTCACCTTCTCACTGAAATCTGTCACCCCTCCAAACAGTGCACACAAAACTCCAGTACCCCTGATCCACTTGTTGTTGTTGTTAGGTGCCATCAAGTCAGCTCTGACTCATGGTGACCCTATGTATAACAAAATGAAGCATTGCCTGGTCCTGTGCCATCATCACAATCTTTGGTATGCTTGAGTCCATTGTTGTGTCACTGTGTATTTTGAGAGCTTCCTACCTAGGGGCTCATCTTTCAGCACTGTATCAGACAATATTCTATTGTGATCCACAGGGTTTTAATTAGTTAATTTTCAGAAGTAGATTGCCAGGCCCTTCTTCCTTGTCTATCTTAGTTGGGAAGCTCTGCTGAAACCTGTCCACCGTGGGTGACCCTGCTGGTATTTGAAATACCAGTGATCATAGTGATATACAAACACTACAGTATGACACTGACAGATGGGCCATGGCCTGATGGTGTTACTCTATTCTTGATATACCTAATGTTTACTTAATATTATGATGTTTACTCTTTGTTGTCATCCCTTCTCTAATAGAGTGTAAACTCCACGAGAGCAGGGATGTTTATTTGACTAGTTCATTTATGTATCTCAGCAACAAGTGCAATGCCTGGCCCAGAAGAGACTCTCAATAAAGTAATTAATAAATAAATGAACAAAGATTATGTGAACAAGAAGTGAGAGGGTCCAATTTTCCTGTTGAACGAGATGTGTTAATTAATAGTGTCAATGGCATCCCTGGATAAGAGATGGATGAGTTAATACACAGTGCTGTTTCTGACGTGTGGCAGAATCATTCCACGCTTCTCAAACTGGGGCACAAATGTCCACAGTGAATATGGCAGTGTGCTCAGGATACCAAAAGCCTTGAGATAAGCATGACATGTCTTTGCTAGTGTCTAAGTTTCTTAAAGATTTGCACAAAAAATATTGCTTTCATATTAATACAAATATGAACACATGGAATGAAAACTTTGTATGAACGCTAAAAACAAAACCCAATCACTCATAGAAAAAAACTCTGTCACTTCTGTCACTTATGTTTACTTTCCTTTGCCCTAAAAGGTAGTTTATGGAAAAACACTGAATGGTATTGTAATATTAGGCCAAAGTCTTCTGAGTAGTTTTCCTTAAATTCAAGGCATCCACTGAGTTCACCAAATAACTTGGAAAGCAACTTATTCTCACAGAGGTCCCTACCATCACCTTTAGCTAAATACACTCTTGGGAACATCCCCCCTGTGCAGGAAACCAAGGCTGTACCAAAGGCTGAAAACCATTCAACAAATCAATGAGGGAGAAAATAAATTACTCCACTGCAGTTGGCCAAAAGCTCAGCGTTCTGAGTCTCATACACAATCAGTGTCTGATTCTTGAACTATTTCTCATCTGAAAAAAAGAAAAAAGTGAAGGCTTTTTTAATCTTTATTATATAAAGAAAGCCAGTTGCTATCAAGTTGATACCAACTCATGGTGGTCTTATGTGTATCAGGGTAGAAATGTGCTCCATAGTGTTTTCAATGGCTGATTTTTTGGAGGTAGACCGCCAGGCCATAAAGAATCCACATAAATCAAGATAAAAAGCACGGAGCTCTCAAAATGTAAATGGACAAGGTCTATGAATCATTAAAAGGCCCAAAGGAGGAAATACAATTAATTTATATGTAGGATAAAAAGTTCAACTGCCCCAAAATATAAGAAATGGCAAAGATTTTTGAAGATGGTGATGTGGGGTGCAGGTGGAGGTACAGTGAGATGGCCTTTTTTACACATCGCTAGTAGCACTGCAAATTAAGGTTCTAGTTAGTTTTCTTTGTTGTTGTTGTTGCCTATCACATCACCCTCTGACAATAATCATGTTATTATCTCTCACAGTTTCTGTGGGTCAGGAATTTGGGCCTGACACAGCAGGAACAGCTTGTCTTTGCTACACGAAGGCTGGAATCATCTGTAGACGTCTTCACACACATGTCTGGCGACTGATGCTGTCTGCGAGTTGGGCTGTTAGCTTTTCCATGTGGTTTCTCTGCATGAGCTAGTTGCCTTGAAGAGAGCATTCTTTTCAACTTTTTAGTTTAAGAATAGCATGCCTACCTCCAGTGAACAAATCTAAATGTACAACTAAATGCATTTTTACAAAGTGAACACAGCCATGTAACTACCTCTGAAATTAAGCTACAGAGCATTACCAGCACACTCAAAAGCCTCCTGTGGACCTCCGTTCCAACCATTACCCCACAAAAGAGCCACTTTTAAGATGTTTTTCACCATAAAATAATTTTGCCTTTTTTGAACTTTATACGAAAGGATTTATGCATATGTACTCTTTGGCATCTTTGGCATCTGGATTCTTTAGCTTAACATCATTATATCTATTACTGGGACATGTAGCAGAAGTGTATCCTTTTTCACTGCTGTGTAGTATTCCACCATAATGACTATACATGACTTATTTGTTTATCCTTCTGTTGATTGAGTTGTTTCTAGTTTTGAGCCATTTAGTTAAGTCCTTTTTAGTTGCTTCTTTAATTTCTTTCAGTAATATTTATAGCTTTCAAAATAAACATTATACTGTTTTCATCAAATTTATTCCTGAATAATTATATATATATATATATTTTAAAATTCTATTGGCATTTATTTTAAATTTCATTCTCTAAATGTTTGCTACGCGTAAATAGAAATACAATTGACTTTCACATACTGACCTTGTATCCTGTAGCATTGCTAAATTCACTTACTAGTTTTATGGAAATTTCTTTGGATTATCTTCATAAACAATTGTCATGGACTGAATTGTTTCCCCCAAAATATGTGTATCAATTTGCCTTGGTCATGATTCCCAGTATTGTGTGATTGTCCACCATTTTGTCACCTGATGTGATTTTCCTTTGTGTTGTAAATCCTACCTCTATGATGTTAATGAGGTGGGAGTCGATCTACAAGATTGGATTGTATCTTCAGCCAATTTCTTTTGAGATATAAAAGAGAGAAGAGAGCAGAGAGACAGGGGGACCTCATACCACCAAGAAAGCAGTGCTGGGAGCAGAGCACATCCTTTAGATCAGAGGTTCCTTTGCCGAGGGAAGATTGATGACAAGGACCTTCCACCAGAGCCAACAGAGAGAGAAAGACTTCTCCTGGAGCTGATGCCCTAAATTTGGACTTGTAGCCTACTAGACTGTGAGAAAATAAATTTCTCTGTTAAAGCCATCCATGTGTGGTATTTCTGTTACAGCAGCGCTAGATGACTAAGACAACGATCTTGTCATCTGCAAAAAGATAGTTTTACTTTTGAATATTTATGCTTTTTATTTTTATTATTATTTGAAAATTTATTTATTTGCAAGTGGAGAGAACATTCTTGCTTTGTTTTCTCTCTTCTGGAAAACATATTCAATATTTTACCTAAATTATTACATTACCTGTATATGTGTGGGTGTAAGTATATGCACACATGTGCACACACACACACACTCTACTGTGCTGAAGAAGGTCCATTCTATTTTTAGTTTTATAAGCGTTATTATGAATGGGTGTTGAATTTTATCGAAGGACTTTTTCTGCAGCTATTGGTATCAACTTATGTTTTTTCTACTTTTGCAGTTAATGTGAGGACGCTGGTAGTTCAGTGGTAGAATTCTCACCTTCCATGTAAGAGTCCTGGAAACCCAGCCAATTTACCTCATGCACAGCCATCACTGGTCTGTCAGTGGAGGCTTGCATGTTGCTATGATGCTGAACAGCAGAGCTTCCAAACTAAGAGCCTAGGAAGAACAGTTCCCGAATACTACTGGAGCTCAGCCAGTGAAAACTCTATGGATCACAAGGGTCCAATTCCCAACTGATCATGGGGATGGTGCAGGACTGAGCAAGTTTCATTCCATTGTGCATGAGGTCTCCATCAGTAGAGGGCTGACTCACTGGTAGCTGACAACAACATGCCGTTACTATGATAAATTACATGGATTGATTTTTGAATGTTAGACCAATCTTGTATTCCTGGAATAAACCCCATAATATATCATTCTTTTTATATATTGTGGAATTCATTTTGCTAGTATTTTAAAAATATTTTTACACCTGTGTTCCTAAGAGATATTACTCTGCAATTCTTTTTTTATAATGTTTTTGTCATACTTTCATATCAGGGTTATGTTGAGTTCATAAAATGAGTTTGGTGTTATTCCCTTTTCTTCCATTTTCTGAAAGAGTTTGTGTAACATTGGCATTCTTTCATATTTAATATAGTCCTTATATCATTTTTATAATTAGCATTTGTATGATAAATCTTTCCCATGCTTTTACATTAAAAAATTCGGTGTTTTCAAATTTAAAGTGCATCTCTTTCAATTAACATAGAGTTGAGCCTTGTTTTTATTAAGTATAAAATATATACTTATTAATTACAGTGATTATTCATTTACATTTAATGTAATTATTGATATGATGGGGTCTACCATCTTACAATTAAGAAAAATTACTTCTATTCCTCTTCCCCTTCCTTTTCAACTTTTCTTGGGCGATCTCTGTTTCACTGTTCAAATGGTTGCTCTAGGGTTTAAACAAGCATCTTTAAGTCACCAGTCTATCCTGAATTACTGTTAGATTATTTCATGTGTATAGGCAGTCTCTGGGTTATGAACATTTGACTTACAGCTAGTCCTTAAGAACAGACTGCCAGAAAGTCTAGTATATTGAAAATTGGAATTAAATACAATGGCTGGTAATAACAAATGCAGGCACTACCTTACGATGCTCATGAAAATACCGCATGGTTTGAAAGTGTTTCTTAAGTGCTTTATACGCATGGAAAGGTAAAATATATACTATGTACTAAGACATTTGACGGAAAATAAAGCAGAAAAAAAGCCAAAAACCCGTTGCTGTCAAGTTGGTTCCGACTCATAGCAACCTTATAGGGCAGAGTAGGACTGCCCCATAGGGTTTCCAACTAGTGGCTGGTGGCTTCAAACTGCCGACTTTTTGGTTAGCAGCCAAACTTTTAACCTCTATGCCCACCAGCATCCCAGGCATTTGACTAACTGACTCTAAAGAAGAACCATATGTACCTGTTCTGACTTACCCACAAATTGGACTTAAAGACAGGCTTAGGAATGGATCTCGTTCATAACCCAGGGACTGCCTATAATAGAAAAACTTCACATCAGTATACATTCGCTTACCTCTCTCCCATTTTTTAGGCTAGTACTGTAATATATTTTGCTTATATACATATTGTAAATCTCATGATGTATTATTATTGTTGCTTTAAACAATTATCTTTTAAGGAATTTAAGGAGAGAAAAAAATTTTTCATTTACCCACAATTTTACTGCTTCTGGTGTTTTTCATCCCTTCCAGTACATCTGGTTCTCCATTTAGTATTATTTCCATTCAGCCTGAAGGACCTTCTTTAACATTTTTTGTAATGTGAGCTTTCTTGTGACAAATTCTTTCAGATTTTGTTTATCTGACAATGATCTCCACTTCTGTTTTTTAAGGATATTTTCACTGAATATATAATTCTATTTTGATGTGTGTGTTCATTTCTTTTAGTATTTTGAAGATGTCTTCTGGCTTATGTAGCTTCTGAAGAGGAGTCAGACATTTTTCTTATCATTGTTTTCCAGTATGCAATGGCTCCCTTTATGATATTTTTCTTTATCTTTGATTTGCAGCAATTTGATAATGATGGTTTTTTTGTTTTTGTTTTTTAACTCATCCTACTCGGGGGTTCAGGAAATTCTTGGATCTGGGGGTTGTTGATTTTCATTAAATTTGAAAAATTTTGGCAATTGTTTCTTCAGATACGTATTATCTGCCCTATCATCTCTCTGCTTTTCTCCTGGGCCTTCTAACCTATGAAAGTTAGGCTGTATGATATTATCTCACAGACTACTGATGCTGTGTTCCTTTCTTTTTTTCTAATCCTTTTTCTCTCTTCCTTCTTTAGTTTGGATAAATTTCTACTGATATGTCTGTAAGTTCACTTATCTGCAGCGTCCATCTGCTACGGAGCCTATCTGAAGGACCTGCCTTTTAGAAACTGTATTTTTTTGTTCTAGAATTTATGTTTGTTTTTCATAGTTTCTATTGTTTTCCTGAAACATTTCATCTCTTTACCCATTCTTTGTACCTTCTCCCGTAAATTCTTTAACATATGTATGTGATTTCAAAGTTTTTTTTTTGTGCTATTTCATTAACCATGTCATCTGTAGTTCTGCTTTCATCTACTATGCTTTGTTTGAATTATATTACATTTTCCTGCTTATTTGAATGCTTTATACTTTTAAAATTTTATTCCACACATTGGGAGTAAAATAATAGTGGAGACTGATGTATAATGTTGTTTTGTTTATTTAACAGAGAGTGAAATTCTTTTCCTCTGGCAGTTAGGGTTAAGGGTCAATTCCTCCTGGAACCAAATTGATAGCAGCTTTAATTAGATCAAGTTCACCTGTGATTAGCTCAACTCCTAAATGCCCTGATCTTTTTAATCTTTGCAATATTTGAACTGAGAGTGGTTTGTACTGTAGTTCAAGATCTATTTGGTTTACACTGGATTTAACTCAACAGAGCCCAAGAATTCAATAATCGTGAACATGAAAAAGACTACTAGACCTCTCCTCCACTGTTGCTTTCTTGGTAAAATTCAGTAACTTTGGAGGGGGAGATATTTGTCAGGTCTAGCAATTTTGTTTTTGCACTTGGGGCTTCTTCAGATTCCAATTTTTCATGCAAGCTTACGTAGCATTCTAAGGATTGTCTGGTATCTCCTCATCCAGGCAAAGTCTCTCTGATCATGGGAGGCTAGTTCTTCCATCCACATGTGCCCAGAGTTTTCATACATACTCACTAGGTATGTATAAAAGTTCCCATGGCTCTCTGCTCACTTATGAAGGAATCATTTCCCTCTGAAACTCAGTTTATCAAGGCTTCCTTGCTTCTATTATTCCTTGCTAGCTTGTTGGAAAAATTAAAATATGGTTTTTATTTTGTCTGGGTTATTCTTATTTTTACCATGGAAACAACAATCTTTTACACCCTTCTAAATCCTAGCCAAAATAAGAAACATCTTGTCTTCATTTTTGAGAAACGTTTTATATGGAATAGAATTCTAGATTGTCAGTTATTTTCTTTCAGCACTTTAAATATGCCATTCCATCATCTTCTGTTTTCCATATTTTCTGTTGCAAAATTATCTGTCTGTCTTATTGTTGCCCCTTTGAAGTTAATGTCTTTTTTTTTTTCTTCCAGTAGCTTTTGAGAATTTTTTCTTTGACTTTGGTTTTCAGCAGTTTTATTAATATGAGTCTAGAAATCCTAGGTAAGCATTTATGGTGGGCTTGGATCACCAAAGTTTTGCCTTTGTACTTTTTTAAAATCAGTTGACCATATACATTGAGCCTATTTCTGGACTCTATTCTGTTCCATTGATTTATGTGTCCATACTTTCACCAATGCCACACTCTCTTGATTATTGTTGTTAGGTGCCGTTGAGTCAGTTCTGACTCATAGCGACCCTATGCACAGCAGAACGAAACGCTGTCTGGTCCTACACCATCCTTACAGTCACTGTTATGCTTAAGCTCATTGTTGCAGCCACTGTGTCAATCCACCTTGTTGAGGGTGTTCCTATTTTCTGCTGACCCTGTGCTTTGCCAGGCATGATGTCCTTCTCCAGGGACTGATCCCTCCTGACAAGGTGTCCAAAGTATGCAAGATGCAGTCTCGCCATGCTTGCTTCTAAAGAGCATTCTGGTTGTATTTGTTCCAAGACAGGTTTGTTCATTCTTTTGGCAGCCCATGATATATTCAATATTCCTGGCCAACACCACAATTCAAAGGCATCAATTCTTCTTTGGTCTTCCTTATTTATCGTCCAGCTTTCACATGCATATGATGCAGTTGAAAATACTATGCCTTGGGTCAGGTGTACCTTGGTCTTCAAGGTGACATCTTTGCTTTTTGACCCTTTAAAGAGGTCCTTTGCAGCAGATTTACCCAATGCAATGCATCATTTGATTTCTTGACTGCTGCTTCCATGGCTGTTGATTGTGGATCCAAGTATAATGAAATCCTTGACAACTTCAATCTTTTCTCCTTTTATCATGATGTTGCTCATTGGTCCAGTTGTGAGGATTTTTGTTTTCATTATGTTGAGGTGCAATCCATGCTGAAGGCTGTGGTCTTTGATCTTCATTAATAAGTGCTTTGGGTCCTTTTCACTTTCAGCAAGGAAGGTTGTGTCATTTGCATAACACAGGTTGTTAATGAGTCTTCCTCCAATCCTGATGCCCCATTCTTCTTTATATAGTCCAGCTTCTCAGATTATTTGCTCAGCATACAGATTGAATAGGTATGGTGAAAGGATACAACCCTGATGCACACCTTTCCTGACTTTAATCAATATCCCCTTGTTCTGTCTGAACAACTGCCTCTTGATCTATGTAAAGGTTCCTCAAGAGCACAATTAAGTGTTCTGGAATTCCCATTCTTCACAATGTTATCCAGGATTTGTTATGATTCACACAGTTAAATGTCTTTTCATAGTCAATAAAACACAGGTAAACATCCTTCTGGTATCCTCTGTTTTCAGCCAGGATCCATTTGACATCAGCAATGATATCCCTGGATCCACGTCCTCTTCTGAAACTGGCCTGAATTTCTGGCAGTTCCCTTTGGATGTACTGCTGCAGCCGTTTCTGAATGATCTTCAGCAAAATTTTGCTTGAGTGTGATAGTAATGATTTGTTCTATAATTTCTCCATTTGGTTGGATCACCTTTCTTGAGAATAGGCGTAAATATGGATCTCTTCCAGTCAGTTGGCCAAGAAGCTGTCTTCCATATTTCTTGGCATAGACGTGTGAACACCTCCAGCACTGCATCCATTTGTTGAAACATCTCAATTGATTACATTGTTATTATTTTATACTTTTACATGTTATTACTATTTTTGCTTTAGACAATTCTTTTTTTTTGAGAATTTAAAATTTTTATTTGTATTCAGTAATGGTAGTTCTAGCAGCGTATCTTATGAATATAACTGTCAATTTAGAGAAAAATCAGTGCACAGAGATGTTTTTCTGCTTAACTCTGTGTTAGCAGGGAGAACATTGGAAACAATTTGAAAGCTGTTGTCCCACAAGTAAATCACAGTGCATCCATACCAAAGAATGTTCTGCAGCTACAAGAACAATGTTTAAAGCTATCAGTGACATGGGAAAATGCTTGTACTATTATATTAAATAAAAGGTGTGATACAAAATTGATTATATACAGTGAGGTCACAAGTATATAAAAATATATTAAAAAAGAGAAAGACATGTCGAAATCTTAACATTGGTTATTTGTGTTTAGAGAGGTTATATGAGATATTTTTCTGCTTGTTTTTACTTTTCTATGTTTTCTCAAATTTTATGATGTGCATGTATTATATAGTCTGAAAAAATTATAAAAATAAAATACAAAAGGAGTATAAACCTGTTTCTAGAATTCACCCTTTTTCTTTTTCTGTTTCTGTTGGGATTATTGTAATGATTTATTATCCAGTCTTTCTCCCTCTGGTCTCCTCCAACATTCTGTTAGGTTGTTTGAAAACATCAACCTTTATAAAAGGTAGCAACCCTAGCAACCACAATCCCACAAACTACCAGTTGCCATTGAGTTGATTCTAACTCAAGGCAACCCCATGTGTGTCAGAGTAGAAATGTGCTCCATAGAGTTTTCAATGGCTGATTTTTTTTAAGTAGATAGTCAGACCTTTCTTCCAAGGCACCTCTGGGTGAATTCAAACCTCCAACCTTTTGGTTAGCAGCTGAGCATGTTAATCATTTGTACTACCCAGAGATTCCCAAAATCACACAACAATTTCCTATTCCCTATTGCATGGTGTTTAAATTGCTCAGTCTAGTATGCCATCCCTCTATAATTGGCCCAACTCTATTCAAGTTATCCAAGTTACTTCCAACAAACATACTCTATCCTAGAGTCATCTTGTCACAGTTTGTACCCTTTCCTGCCATGCCCTTTCCTACTCCCTTTGACTTTGTTCATTTTGTTCACTGTGTTGTAAAACCCTTCCTCATGCCACTTTGTATCCAAATCTCACTTGACCTTCAGGAAGTTCCTTCTTATCTCAGCCTTGGCTGAACTGCTAGAGTGTGTCCTTTTAATCACAACCACAATGGAAGTAATGCTCCATGGTTCTGCCACTATTTCTTGTGTGCTAATTTTTTTTTTTAATTTTTATTGTGCTTTAAGTGGAAGTTTACAAACCAAATTAGTCCCTCGTACAAAAACTTACATACACCTTGCTATTTACTCCTAGTTGCTTTCCCTCTAATGAGACAGCACGCTCCTTTCCTCCACTCTCCATTTTCATGTTCATTTGGCCAGCTTCTGTCCTCCTCTGCCTTCTCTTCTCATCTCCAGACAGGAGCTGCCCACATAGTCTCATGTGTCAACTTGATCCAAGAAGCTCACTCCTCACCAGTATCATTTTCTATCCCATAATCCAGTCCAATCCTTGTCTGAAGAGTTGGCTTTGGAAATGGCTCCTCTCTTGGGTTAACAGAAGGTCTGGGGACCATGACCTCCGGGGTCCCTCTAGTCTCAGTCAGACGATTAAGTTTGGTCTTTTTACAAGAATTTGGGGGTCTGCATCCTATTGCTCTCCTGCTCCCTCAGAGTTCTCTGTTGTGTTCCCTGTCAGGGCAGTCATCAGTTGTAGCCATGTCCCATTTTGTTCTTCTAGTCTCAGGCTGATGTAGTCTCTGGTTTGTGTGGCCCATTCTGTCTCTTGGGTTCATAATTACCTTGTGTCTTTGACGTTCTTCATTCTACTTTGCTCCAGGTGGGTTGAGACCAACTGATGCATCATAGATGGCCGCTTGCTAGCATTTAAGACCCCAGACACCACTCTCCAAAGTGGGATGCAGAATGTTTTCTTAATAGATTTTATTATGCCAATTGACTTAGATGTCCCCTGAAAACATGGTCCCCAACCCCCCACCTCTGCTATGCTGGCCTTAGAAGTATTCCGCTTATTCAGGAAACTTTTTTGCTTTTGGTTTAGTTCAGTTGTTCTGACTTGTCCTGTATTGTGTGTTGTCTTTCCCTTCACATAAAATAGTTCTTATCCACTATCTAATTAGTGAAAACCCCTCTCCCTCCCTTCCTCCTCACTCTCATAATGGTCAAAGAATATTTTCTTCTCTGTTTAAACTATTTTTCAAGTTCTTATAATAGTGGTCTTATACAACATTTGTCCTTTTGCAACTGACTAATTTCACTCAGCATAGTGCCTTCCAGTTTCCTCCATGTTATGAAATGTTTCACAGATTCTTCACTGGTCTTTATCGATGCTTAGTATTCCATTGTGTGAATATACCGTAATTTATTTATCCATTCATCTGTTGATGGGCACTTTGGTTGCTTCCATCTTTTTGCTATTGTAAACAATGCTTCAATGAACATGGGTGTGCATATATCCGTGTAAAGGCTCTTATTTCTCTAGGATATATTCCAAGGAGTGGGATTGCTGGATCGTATGGTAGTTCTATTTCTAGCTTTTTAATTTCGTAAGTGGTTGTACCATTTTACATTCCCACCACCAGTGTATAAGTGTTCCAGTCTCTCCCCAACCTCTTCAACATTTATTATTTTGTGTTTTTTGGATTAATGCCAACCTTGTTGGAATGAGATGAAATCTCATTGTAGTTTTGATTTGCATTTCTCTAATGGCTAATGATTGTGAGCATTTCCTCATGTATCTGGTAGCTACCCAAAGGTCTTCTTTTGTGAAGTGCCTGTTCATATCCTTTGCCCATTTTTTAATTGGGTTATTTGTCTTTTTGTTGTTGAGTTTTTGCAGTATCACATAGATTTAAGCAATCAGACACTTCAAAACTGTCATAGCTGAAAATTTCTTCCCAGTCCCTAGGTAATTTTTTTATTCTTTTGATGAAGTCTTTGGATAAACATAGGTGTTTGACTTTTAGGAGCTCCCAGTTATCTAGTTTCTCTTCTGCATTGTTAGTAATGTTTTGTATACTGTTTATGCCATGTATTAGGGCTCCTAGCATTGTCTGTATTTTTTCTTCCATGATCTTTATCATTTTAGATTTTTTTTTTTTTTGATCCATTTTGAGTTCATTTTTGTGCATGGTGTGAGGTATGGATCTTGTTTCATTTTTTTGCTGGTAGATAGCCAGCACCATTTGCCAGCACCATTTGTTAAACAGACTATCTTTCCCCCATTTAATGGACTTTGGGCCTTTGTCAAATATCAGCTGCTCGTATGTGGATGGATTTGTGTCTGGATTCTCAATTCTGTTCCACTGATCTATGTATCTGTTGTTGTACCAGTACCAGGCTGTTTTGACTACTGTGGCGGTATAATAGTTTCTAAAATCAGGTAGAGTGAGGCCTCCCACTTCGTTCTCTTTTTCATTAATGCTTTAGTTATCTGGGGCCTTGTTCCCTTCATATGGAGTTGGTGATTTGTTTCTCCATCTCAATAAAAAATGCCGTTGGAATTTGGATCAGAATTGCATTAAATCTACAGATGGCTTTTGGTAGAACAGACATTTTTACAATGTTAAGTCTTCCTGTCCATGAGCAAAGTATGTTTTTCCACTTCTATAGGTCTCTTTTGGTTTCTTGAAGTAGTGTCTTGTAGTTTTCTTTGTATAGGTCTTTTATATCTCTGGTAAGATTTATTCCTAAGTATTTTATCTTCTTGGGGGCTACTTTAAATGGTATTGATTTGGTGATTTCCTCTTCAAAGTTTTTTTGTTGGTGTCGAGGAATCCAACTGATTTTTGTATGTTTATCTTGTATCCTGATACTCTGCTGAACACTTCTATTAGTTTCAGTAGTTTTCTTGAGGATTCCTTAGGGTTTTCTGTGTATAAGATCATGTCATCTGCAAATAATGACACCTTATTTCTTCCTTACCTATTTGGATGCCCTTTATTTCTTTATCTAGCCTAATTGCTCTGGCTAGGACCTCCAGCACAATGCTGAATAAGAATGGTGATAAAGAGCATCCTTGTCTGGTTCCCAATCCCAAGGGGAATGCTTTTAGACTCTCTGCGTTTAGGATGATGTTGGCTGTTGACTTTGTATAAATGCCCTTTATTATGTTGAGGAATTTTCCTTCTATTCCTATTTATTATGTTGAGGAATTTTCCTTCTATTTCTATTTTGCTGAGAGTTTTTATTATGAATGGGTGTTGAACTTAGTCAAATGCCTTTTCTGCATCAGTTGATAAGATCATGTGATTCTTGTCTTTTGTCTTATTTATATGATGGATTACATTAATTGTTTTTCTAATGTTGAACCATCCGTGCATACCTGATATGAATCCCACTTGGTCATGGTGAATTATTTTTTTGATATGTTGTTGAATTCTATTGGCTAGAATTTTGTTGAGGATTTTTACATCTAAGTTCATGAGGGATTTAGGTCTGTAATTTTCTTTTTTTGTGGTCCCTTTACCTGGTTTTGGTATCAGGGATATGCTGGCTTCATAGAATGAGTTTGGGAGTATTCCATCCTTTTCTATGCTCTGAGATACCTTTAGTAATAGTGGTGTTAGCTCTTCTCTGAAAGTTGGGTAGAACTCTGCAGTGAAGCGGTCCGGGGCAGGGTTTTTTTTTTGTTGTTGTTGGGAGGTTTTTAATTACCTTTTCAATCTCTTCTTTTGTTATGGGTTTATTTAGTTGTTTTACCTCTGTTTGTGTTAGTTTAGGTAGGTAGTGTGTTTCTAAAATTCATCCATTTCTCTAGGTTTTCAAATTTGTTAGAATACAATTTTTTTTACAATAATCTGATATGATTCTTTTAATTTCAATTGGGTCTGTTGTAGTATCACCCATCTTATTCCTTATTCGGCTTATTTGCTTCCTTTCCTGTTTTTCTTTTGTCTGTTTGGCCAATGGTTTATCAATTTTGTTGATTTTTTCAAAGAACGAGCTTTTGGTCTTATTAACTCCTTCAATTGTTTTTCTGTTTTCTATTTCATTTAGTTCTGCTCTAATTTTTACTATTTGCTTTCTTCTGGTGCCTGAGGGTTTCTTTCGTTGCTCTCTTTCTATTTGTTCAAGTTGTAGGGATAATTCTTTGATTTTGGCCTCTTCTTTTTGTATGTGTGCATTTACTGATATAAATTGACCTCTGAGCACTGTTTTCACTGTGTTCCAAAGGTTCTGATAGGAAGTGCTTTCATTCTCATTGGGTTCTATGAATTTCTTTATTCCATCCTTAATGTGTTCTATAACCCAATCATTTTTGAGCAGGGCATTGTTCAATTTCCAAGTGTTTGATTTCTTTTCCCTGTTTTTTGTGTTATTGATGTCTGCTTTTGTGGCCTTATGGACAGAGAAGATGCTTTGTAATATTTCGATGTTTTAAATTCTGCTAAGGCTTGCTTTAAGACCTAATATATGGTCTATTCTAAAGAATTGTTCCATGTGCGTTGGAAAAGAAAGTATACTTGGCTGCTGTTGGGTGGAGTGTTCTGTATGTGTCTGTGAGGTCAAGTTGGTTGATTGTGACATTTAGATCTTCTATGTCTTGATTGAGCTTCCTTCTGAATGTTCTGTCCTTCACCAAAAGTGGCGTATTGAAGTCTCCTACTATAATTGTGGTGCTATCTATACCACTTTTCAGTGCTCTTAGAGTTTGTTTTTATGTATCTTGCAGCCCTGTCATTGGTGCATAAATATTTAATATGGTTATTTCCTCCCAGTATATTGTCCCTTTCATCATTATATTGTGTTCTTCCTTATCCTTTGTAAAGTATTTAACTTTAAAGTCTATTGTGTCAGAAATTAATATTGCCTTTGCTGCTCTTTTTTGATAGCTGTTTGCTTGATATATTTTTTTCCATCCTTTGAGTTTCAGTTTGTGTCTCTAAGTCTATAAAGTGTGTCTCTTGTAGGCAGCACATAGATGGATTGTGTTTTTTTATCCATTCTGCCACTCTCTGTCTCTTTATTGGTGCATTTAGTCCATTTACGTTCAGCATAATTATGGATAGGTGTGAGTTTAGTTCTGTCATTTAGATGTCTTTTTTTGTGTGTTATTGACAGTTTCTTTTTGCCACTTTTTTGTGCTGAGTAGTTTATCTTTATGTATTATCTTTTCCTTTTATTCATTATACTTGATTTTGTTTCTGCTAAGTCTCTGTTTTTTTTTCTTGTATTTTATTTTGATAAGTAGGATTGTTAGTCTCCTTTGTGATTACCTTAATATTTACCCCTACTTTTCTAAGTTTAAACCTAACATTTGTTTCTTTATATCACCTCGTCTTCCTTTCCATATGAAAGATTGTGATTACATTTCTTACTCTATCTTTATTGTTTTAATGTTGTCTTCTTTTACATAATGACATCACTGTTTCCCTGTTTTGAGCATTTTTTTATCTTAATTTATTTTGTGATTTTCCTATCTGTGTTGACATCTGATTGCTCTGTCCAGTGTTCCAGTCTTGGGTTGATACCTTATGTTATTGATTTTCTAACCAGAGAACTCTCTTTAGTATTTCTTGTAGTTTTGGTTTGGTTTTTACAAATTCCCTAAACTTCTGTTTATCTGGAATTGTCCTAATTTCACCTTCATATTTGAGAGAAGTTTGCTGGATATATGATTCTTGGCTGGCATTTTTTTCCCCTCAATATTTCATGTAAGTCATCCCACTGCCTTCTTGTCTGCATGGTTTCTGCTGGGTAGTCCCAGCTTATTCTTATTGACTCTCCTTTGTAGGTGACTTTTCATTTAGTCCTAGCTGCTCTTAAAATTCTCTCTTTATCTTTGGTTTTGGCAAGTTTGATTATAATATATCTTGGTGACTTTCTTCTGAAATCTACCTTATGTGGAGTTCAGTAAGCATCTTGGATAGATATCTTCTCATCTTTCACAGTATCAGGGAAGTTTTCTGCCAACAAATGTTCAGCAATTCTCTTTGTATTTTTTGTTATCCCTCCCTGTTCTGGTACTCCAATCACTTGTAGGTTATTTCTCTTGATAGAGTCCCACATGATTCTTATGGTTTCTTCTTTTTTTTTAATTTTTTATCTGATTTTTCTTCAAATATATTGGTGCCAAGTGCTTTATCTTCAGTCTCACCAATTCTGCCTTCCTCTTTGCTCAGTTTCTATTGAGTTTTCTAATTCTGTAATTTTATTGTTAATCTTCTGAATTTCTGATTGCTGTCACTCTATGGATTCTTGCAGCTTATTTAATTTTTCGTTATGTTCTTGAATAACCTTTTTAATTTCTTCAGCTGCTTTGTCTATGTGTTCCTTGCCTTGTTCTGTGTATTGCTTGATCTCGTTCCTAATGTCTTAAATAGCTCTGTATATTATTCTTTTGTATTCTCCATCTGGTAATTCCAGGAAGACACCTTCATCCAGAAGACCCTTTGATTCTTTGTTTTGAAAGCTTGTTGAAGTGATCATTGTCTGCTTCTTTATGTGATTTGATATTGACTGTTGTCTCTGTGCCATCTATAGGTTATTGTATTAGTTTATTTTATGTTTGCTTACTGTATCCTAGCTTCTTGCTTTATTGTTTTACTATGTCCAAATAGGTTGCTTGAGCGATCTAGCTTGATTATTTTCACCTTTGAAGCTTTCACATCCTGTCATCAGATGGTTAGAGCTGTTACCAAGTATATCAGCCTAGGAGTCCATTCACTTTTCTTGTATGGATTTAGCTCAGGTGTCCAGGTAGTTGCTCATCAATTGTGTGGTACAGGCTCTGTCCTACAGTCTTAGAGGGTTGGGGTGATTGCTGTAGGTACCAGTATCTGGTTACAGCAGGTGTCACACTCTGAACAAGGCTGGGGGCTGACAACCATCCCTCGAGTGTCTGCGAGGAAAGGGTGTTCCTGTTCCCTAGAGCATATGGGTGGGTGGGTTCTGAACACAGGCCTTGGGCACCCAGTGCTTTTGGTTGTAAGGACTGGAAGGTACCAGTTATCCTTGGGCCCCTCTCATGGGTAGCTGGGTGACCTGGGTGGAGCCACCAGTCCTTGGACCCCTGATGTGGGTAGGTGCCTATTTAATAGGCAAAACAGTGTCAAACATCGAACACCCACCTCTTCACCACACAGCTGAAATAATTGTAGTCTGCCAACATGGGCCTATTCTCCTGAAATAGGTCCATATAAGCCCATGCAGGAGGGGAAAGGTATTGAAAGTCCATGGGCCATTTATGCCTGGAGAGGAGCAGCTTCTGTCTTGAGCTCCCCATGTTAGTGGAGCTGGCAGATTATCTTTTCCCCAATTGTGAATTTATTCCTTCTCCAAGGCCGGGAGAATGGCTCAGAGCACACGGTAGGACCTATCTCAGGCCCAGGGAAATCGACAGGCGCCGAAGTCAGCTTGGGGGCTTGGGGCATGGTAAAACATATGGAAGTAGTTAGCTTTTGTCGACAGCACTGTTCTTTTCTGGTTCTGCAGGTGTGAGTAGGCTGTGCAGTTGGGTGTTTCTTCCTGAGGAAACTGAGGCCAGGAGCTACTGCCAGCCTGCCACAGCCACTCCCAGGAATGGTGCCTGAGGGTTCTGGGCAATTCAGGTCCGGCAACTCCTCTGAACCATCTCTCCGTCCCCTTGCCTCTCACTCCGTTTTCTAACTTTGCCTTTGATGTTCAGGACTTCTGGTTTGTCATAAATATAATCGTTTCACTTGTTTTTTGGGATCTTTGTTGTAAGAGGGTTCACCGGAAGTGTCTGACTACTCCACCACCTTGGACCCACCTCCAACAATTACTTTTAGAACACTTAAAAATTTAAAAAATGAGCATTTTACTATCTCATTTTATCATTTCTATCACTCTACATTCCTTTTTGCAGATCAAAACTTTTGTATATCATGAGCATAGGGAAGTTTAAGACCTTTTTTCCATAGGGGAGAGAGATCTGGGCAGGACTTGGTGCCTTTCTCACAGTAAATCTTGTTCTCGTACCCCAGGCCTGCCCCAGAAGAGAGACATTCTTTGGTCTCCTGCCTTGCACTCTATTTTTTTTTCTTGGGAGCCTATGTAAGGCCTGGGTGAGATTCTGGAGAAGAACCTGTGATTTTGTATCAACTACTATTTTGTCTGTAGCTCATGGTGTTTCTGTAGTCTTATAGTAGCCTACTCTCCACATTTACAAACTCATTAAAATATTTGCTCAAATATTCTTACCCACCTGTATAGTTGCCCTGTTTTCTTCTTGTGCTAGGTTGCAGGTAAGTCAGTGCTTGTATCCTCATGTCTCTTTGGAAGTACTTGTCTTTACTTGGATGGTTGCACTGCAACCTCGCCTCAGATTTTCAAAAAACATTTCAATTTTGTATATTGTCCAGCTTTTTTTTTTCTTGTTATTAGTGTGAAAGCAATGATCTTTTCATATGTCTATGTCCCAAACAATAGATGGAACCCCCTTTTTAATAAACTTTTAAAAATTCACATACTATTCCTGTAATGATAAAAAATAGTGAATTTTAAACCAAAAATAACATTACAAAAAATAAACGGCCAGTCTTTTGCTTAAATTAGTGAATGAAGTTCATCTAAATTACAGCCTTTGTACAGTTTCTTAGATGTAGGTTGGCTGTTGTGTGTGAAGTGTCTACTGTTTCTGTGGTGTGGAAAGAATTGTGAAATACCAGATTTGTAACAAAGTCCAACCATCCTAGCCTGGTTTTCAAGGCTGTCCTTAACTTGACACTACCCATAAAACCATTGCTGTCGAGTCGATTCCAACTCACTCCTGGCACTAAGGACCATTTATGACTCCATATGAACCTATTCCACTATAGGAATCATCAGCAAAATACAGGTTGTCCTCCTTCATCATGCCCATTCTGCATCTTTTCTAACAATGATTTTGATTTGTTCAGAATGCCTTTTCATATAATCTCTGCCTTTCTGTTGTTTTGTTTATGGTTTAAGTCTTAGTGGACTTTATATATACCTGCTGCCCTCAAATCGATTCTGAGTCTTAGTGGCCCTACAAGACAGAGTAGAGTTGCCCTAAAGGGTTTTCAAGAAGCACCTGGTGGATTTGAACTACCAACCTTTTTGTTAGTGGCTGTAGCCACTATGCCATGAGGGTTTCCTTTATATATATAGTCATTGTTTTAATTGACAAACATTTGTTGAGCACCCACTATGTGCCAAGCTCTAAGCTCATTAGTAGAAACACAGGGATAACTATGCCAAAACTTTTCTCCTCAAAGAGCTCACAGTCTTTGGTTATGTTCTTCTATGACCAACCGATATGTCTGTGACAGTGATGATTGTGATGATGGAGATGAGGATGATGATGGTGATGATTATAGTTAATTTTTATTGAGTGCTTACTATGTGCCAGGAACTTTTCTAAATCTTTTGTACCTATAAGCTCTTTTAATCACCATAGGACTATAGGAGATAGGTATTATTTTTATTATAATTTTACAATGAGGAAATTGGCCCACTGAGAAGAATTAATAAATGGATAAACAAATTTTGCTACCTGAAAAAAAATCAATCCCATTAAATAAAGCGCTTACAGTTTGGATGACATTTCAATTTAAACCGTTCCTCCCTTCCTGAAACCTCCTTCTTGACAACAATAAAGAGAAAATAAGCGATTGTTCAAGTATTCAGGATCTGCTTTTCTCCTTATAAATTTTTATTCTACTCCTAGAGTTGTCTTTGAACTCTGTTAAGATTCTCTGTTACAATCACCGTTTCAAGTCTGCTGTGGCTAAAAGCCAGACCTGGATAACTCTATAAAGCAGGCAGGGATCCCTAATAAACAGCCCTACTATCAGAGAAATAGTGTTGGAATGGCCAGTAGGGAAAGGGAAGAGTTTGAATATTTACTCATTTTTCACTCACAAATATTTATTGAATGACTACTCTGTACCTGGCCCTATGCTGGGTGCCTGGCATATAGTAGAAAACAAACAAATGAACCAACAAACCAACAAACTAAATATGGCCTCTGCTCTCATAAGATTTAGAGTCTAGAGAATATTCCAAGACTAGGTTCTTGTATAACTGAGAAAAATGGCTGTAATTATGTTGTTCTTATGTGCCATTCAGTCAGTTCTGACTTGTAGCAACCCTATAGGAGAGAGTAGAACAGCCCCATAGGGTTTTCAAGGAGCAGCTGGTGGATTCAAACTGCTGGCCTTTTGGTTAGCAGCCAAGCTCTTAACCACTTTGCAGCTATGTTAGGCCCTGAATCTCTCTCATTTCAGTAGCAATCTCTACAGATTTTTAAGGTAGAATCCTTCAGTATATCAGTCTGACCAAGGACACGAGTGCTTCAGGAGATTCAAACTATAGTGCCGGACCTAGCCTCCACTCCTAAGCCTGGAGTTTTAAGTATGTTTGGGGATAAGCCCAGCCCTCCTATGCCTTCTTCCCCCTTAGATGGCCTGGCCCAGTTCCCATGATCTGGACTCCAGTCCTTCTTTTGGAATTGGAATCTTTCCTGAACTGTAGCCCAGATGGCTGAGGGATGTACACCCTAACACGTTCTTTATTATTATACCCAACATATGCCAGGCACAGTTCTAGTTCTTGCAAACTTCTTCCTCTAAGAGCTAGACCCTCTTTCTTTTAACTCCAGCTGCTGGCTGAGGTCTTGTTCCAAAGCAGATGGACCACCCAAAACCATGACATTGTCAGCTTCCTGATTCCAGGCATCATCACTGTCTGGACACTGCTGCTGCTGTGCCGTGTCCTTCAGCTCCAAATCCTCCCCAAATGTTAGCAAGTGCTTGGTGGGAGACTGTTTGCTACACTTCTTTGTTCTGGTGGCCACTCCCCCATGGGACCAATTCTTCAGATAGGGTAAAGCTTCCAACAGTAGTCCTGCCTTTCAGTACTTCTTCCCCTTCCCCAACAGCCGATTGCTAAGTCCCAACATGCCTCTCATCAAAGCCCTCCAGAGATGTGACAAGCTTTTGTTCCTGGTTATTAATCCTGGTTTACATTGTCTTGTAATCCAATGTGCCAGTGTCTGGCAATTTATCCATCTACTTCTTCTTATTTTCCCACAGCAACACAAATATTTCCCATAGGAACTTTCCTAATTCTCATCGCATGTCTTGCTATAGAATGCTTTCTCCAAAGGTCCAATAGAGAGAGCTGGAGTCACTGTACATCAGGAGACCCCGGCTTCCTTGATGTACCACCAGCTAGCTGTGTGGCCTTGGGTGACTCACTTCTCTTTGCTGTGACTCAGTTTTCTGGTCAGTAAAATGAAGGGGATTGGCTATAAGATTTCTGGTTTCTTCCAGCTCACAAATTTGTTGACGTTAAGTTGGCTGAAAATAATTTTTTCAAGCAACTTTCAACTTGTTTTTCTCTCTCAAATTCTCATCAGATCAGCTAACATTTCTCCCTTTTCTCTCGTATTTGGTGAAGTATATCCCAAAATAAATCTTATAAAAATCCAAAAACCAAACCAGTTGCTGTAGGGTCAATTCTGACTGATGGTGACCTTACATGTTATAAAGTAGGACTGCTCCATAGGGTCTTCTTGGCTGTAATCTTTACAGAAGCAAATGGCCAGGACTTTCTTCCATGGTGCTGCTGAATAGGTTCTAACTGTCAACCTGCAGCTTAGTAGTTGAGCACATTGGCCATTGCATCACCCAGGGGCCTTTCACATCCCTCCATTTTGATATCCAATTCCATTATACTTTATACAGTAAGAATTCTTCGAATTTACAGAATGCTTTATACTTTTCCAAGTCCCTTTATGGTCATTATCCTGTTGAACCTTCACGATGGTCCTGTGTATTAGAAAGGACAAGTCTTTCCATTCTCAATCTCTCTCTTTCTCTGCTTCTTTCCTTCCCATTCTTTTTTTTTTTTTTAAGAATCAAGCAACTGATGCATGCAGAGGTAAGAAATTTATTTCACAAGGCAGCACAGCTAGGAACAGATCCTGAGCTAGAACTCAAATCTTCTGACCACTAATTTAATGGACCTTCCACCTTTCTAGGCTACTCTCCCACCCAGCTTTTCCACAGCTACTGTATTTAATTCCACCACTATTGCTAATGCTTTGCTGCTGACAGGAGCCAGAAGAGTCCGAGTACAAAAGGAATGGATGAAATCGATTCTTCCCTCCTCCAAGTAGAAAGTCTCCAGCCTGTTCACCCTTCTGCAGCAGTGTGAATCATTTTTGCATGGTAAACGTCTCTCTGGGCTATAAAGACTGTCAACATATGGTTCTCTGGTCAGCTATTCTGATGTTTCAACACGTTTAATAAGCTTGGCAATTTGTGGAAGCCTGAGCTATAGTAAGGGAAGAAGTAGAAGAAGAGTTTTAGGCAACAGCGATGGCACAGTTTCACTGGATGGGCCATAAGTTAGCAATGTTGCATAATTCAGAATTTTCCCAAGAGCTGAAAGGGCTGCGTGTGTTCCCTGTTCTTTGGTATCAGGAAGGAGGGATTAAGTGAATGTTTTCAGTTTCACAGGAAAAGGTAATAAAAATACAAGTATATTTTGGGTCAAGTTCAATTTCTGCTTGGTTCTTCCAAATCTTTCTGAAGAAAATAGGTTTTAGCACAACAGAAACTTTATAACACCCAAGCAGATAAGATTCTTTACCACAATCCAGGTACTTATCAGTTCTCCAATGCAAACCTAATTACAACGACTAATATAGCAAGCCTAATAAAACGGGGGGAAACTTAAAGATAGTTAGGTCAGGTCTGTCAGTCATAGTAAGACCATCATTAGTTACTATTTTAATGGTTCATTTGATTAAATGCTAAGCTATTGTCTTGTAATTATGTGTATTCAAGGGAAAACTGCTCGAGTTCAATTAGGAATGTATCCTTTACTGCACTATGTTTAATGAAGTCGCAACATCACCATAATAAGCAAGGAATAATGAAAAAAATTTTTTGAAATAGCAATAGAAGTATTTGCAGAGAAGTAGCTGACATGTGTAATATGATGAGTTCCCCTAAATGCTTCAACTGTTGATCAAAAAAGCAAATTATATAAGTGGATACTGCGAGGCAGAAACATGTGGACACAGCTGGAGTGTCATGTGTCACGGTTCCAGTCATTGCCAGCTGGCGGTCACACAAAGGCAGGCCAAGCCAAACAATTACTGTTATTCATAAGAGCAAATGTGCATTCCGAACACACAGTGCAGGCTTTATGAAATAACTGAGTGTTCAGATGCACCCAGACAGCCGAGCTGGTTTTCCATCACATGTCCCTGGGTACCAGGCCAATATGGCAAACTGACTCTGCTATTCAGAAACCCTTATCTTTACCCAATTAACCAAATCACTGTGACTTTTGAGAGTTCTTCATGCACTTTGCTGAACGCATCAAACCAGCAGGCTTACCGGGCGGCAGATTCACAGCTTCTGGAAGCAATCTGCTTTTATTTATTGATTTTTTTTTTTTCTGACCTGTAAATACCTTGTTAGGCCACTGCCCATTTCAAGTGAGAGCTGGGAGTCAGAATTTAACATCTGAAAATACATCTGAGCATCCAGTGCTCTCCCTGGTCCCCAATTCTGTATGGCTGTGGGATGGGTGACTTCCAAGATGTTGCCTTGGGTGGGTCAAGGATGTCCTAGAGGCAGGTAGTGCGGATTCATAAGCTTATTTAGGGGAAAAAATTAATTAAATGGGAAAACATTCTAGAAGAGAGTCTGGTAATGAACTGAAGTGAGAATTCTTGGATTATTTAAATAGAGACACCAAAGGATGGAGGAGTAAAATTGAGCTGTGGCCTCCATAACTTTCAGCTACTTCTTCGAATAAAATGTAACCATAGCTGCCTGCCTGCTATTTATTTCAATAGACCGGGTGATAGGCACATGTGAAGATGTGTGCCATCAGGTTCCTGCTTACAGACGGTCAGAATAGAAAGAATGCTGGAGAGGAAGGTGTACAATTCCTAGAGAAGTTTCTCTGCCATAGAAAGTCAATTGTAAACAAGCGCTCTAAGGAACCCACAAGGTAGTTTGCTGTGCACTAGAAATAAGGGCACCGCATTTGTAACTTTGATTTTACTGAATGTAGCCATATTTAATAAAATAAAAAGAAACAGGTGAAATTAATATTAATAATATATTTTATTTAACCCAGTATATTCACAAAATTATTATTTCAACATGTAGTCAACAAAATTATTAGGGAGATATTTCATATTCTCTTTCTGTACTAAATCTTTAAACCTGGTATGTATTTTATTCTCGCAACACATCTCAGTTTGGACTAGCCACATTTCAAGGGCCCAGTAGCCGCGCATGGCTCGTGCCTGCTTTTCTGGGCAGTGCAGTGGGAGCCTTTTGGCAGTGGGGACTTTGAGTATGCCCCAGAACCATGACAGAATGTCTAACACATTGAGTGAGGAATCAGATATCCTGTTTCCAGTCCTAGCTCTACTGCCAGCTTTCTTCGTCCTCAGTTAATTTATCCATAAAATGGAAATAATACCTGCCTTACCGAATCCATTCAGTTTTCTATCAGAGATGAAATTAGATAATAGATAACTATTTTGAGAAATCCACCACCCATCTGTCAGTTTGTTGTATGTGGTGGCTTGTGGGTTGCTGTGATGCTGAAAGCTATGCCACTAGTGTTTTATATACCAGCAGGATTGTCCATGATGAACAGGTTTCAGGGGAGCTTCCCGAGTAAGGCAGACTAGGAAGAAAGGCCTGGTGATCTGTTTCCAAATATGAGCCAATGAAAACCTATGGATCACAACAGAACATTATCTGGCTCGTTTGCTTTGGACACATCATCAGGAGAGATCAATTGCTAGAGGAGGACATCGTGTTTGGCAGAGGGCCAGTTAGGGCGGGCAAGATCCTTGGTGAGATAGTTGGGCACAATAGCTGTAACAGAGGGCTCAGCTGTAACAGAGCCGAGGTAGCTGCAACAGAGGACTCAGAACATTTCGGCAACCATACGGATGGCACAGGACTCGGGAACGTTTCATTCTGTTGTACATAAGGTCACCATGAGTCAGAGTTGACTTGAACACAGTTTTCTATCTGTGTCTCTGTTCTGAGAAATAGGCAGTGGTCTATAAACATGAGATGAAGCAATGACCTGAAAACTTGTTGACAGTAGCTAATAGTTCTGAGAAGTGAGGAAAACCATTTTCCCCCCTTAATTCTCTGTGCCCTGTTATTTCTGTTGCAGGATAGGTTTTGAAATCAACTATGATTTTAAAAGCAAAATGCCCTTATTAGTTTCCCAGGGCTGCCGCAACAAAATATCACAAATTGGGTGGCTTATAAGAGGAGAAACTTATTGTCTCACAGTGCTGGAGGACAGAAGCCGAATCAGGGTACGGCCTGCGTGGATTCCCTCTGAGGGCTCTGAGAGAAAAACTGTTCCATGCCTCTTTCCTAGCTTCTGGTAGCTTCAGACATTCTTTGGCTTGTAGCCACAGCATTGCATGGTATCCTGCCTCTGTCTTCATACCTCTGTGTACCTTCTCTTTTATAGGGATACCAGTCATACAGGATTAGGACCTACTCTACTCCAGTGTGACCTCATGTTGGTTAACCTAACAGATAGCATCTTCAAAGATCCTATTACCAAACAAGGTCGCGTTCACATGTACTGGGATTTAGGACATCAATGTATCTTTTGGGGAAGGGAGACACAATTCAATCCATAACAGCTTCCCACATTTCTTATCAAGGTGTGTGGAGGATTTAAAAAATATCAGCAGCTACCAAGATATGATCAGCGTTCTTTTTGTCAGGGAATTTTCTTCAGTGGCTGAAGTCATATAGGTATGGTTTAAGTTTTTCTTTGAAAAGAAAGACAAGCAACACTGGCGGCACATTGTCTGAGAGATGCTAGCCTGGAGAAGCACGCCTTTACTATGAGCTTCATTCAGGTGCCACCAAGTATCAGGTGGTGTAAAAGACCTACCACCATTTGTGTCATCCATGCTACTGTCTGGGAGCCCACTGTCTCTTCTACCTTCTCTGCTGTGTGTGGCTGTGAGAGGACTGGAGCTATTTGCTTTTGGATTGTCTGTGTTGAAGTACATTGACCAACAGAAATGCCAGGGCTCCAGCCCATATGGCACCACACGAAAATCCACCCACCTAGGTTGACCATAGTTACACTACCGAACGTGAAACGTGTGCAAAGACCAAGACTGCTGGTAACAATGACAAACATCTTTGTATCTTTGTATGTATAGGAATTAATTTCTCATCTGCATTCAAAAATCATAATCGCAATAGTAATGCTTCTATGCAGTGTCTTGAATTTTAAGAGGATTTTCAGAGGGAGCATTGTATTTATCACCGTGGCTTCTTGAAGACATCACCTAGAACAGCCCTGGGGAGCAACTTGACAGCCAGTTCCTACAGGGATGGAATCCACGGCCAGGAGTCAGAAATCTGCCTTCCAGTTTCAACTTGGTCACCAATTTGCTGTGTCTCAGTTTCGCCTTCTATGAAATGGGGTAAAAACAAATGCCTTATGCACCTCAGAGTCCAGGTGGTGCAGTGGTTAAGAGCTCGGCTGCTAACCAAGAGGTTGACAACTTGAATCCACCAGCCACTCCTTGGCAGCCCTATGGGGCAGTCTTAATCTGTCCTGTAGGGTCACTATGAGTCAGAATCAACTCAACGGCAATGGGTTTTTTTTAAGGCACCTTACAGGGTGGTTGTAAAAAAGAGATGAGATTGTGACATGAAAGTGCTTGACAAGAACAAAGTGTTTTTACAGAGGTGAGGAATTACTCTTATTAATAGCACTTTTGGAGTTCTAGTGAAAACCCAAAACCCTTTGCTGTACAGTTGATTCCGACTCAAAGCCACCCTATAGGACAGAATAGAACTGTCTCATAGGATTGCCAAGGAGCAACTGGTGGATTTGAACTGCAGACCTTTTGGTTAGCAGCCACAGCTCTTAATCACTGTGCCACCGAGTATCTTCTAATGAAAGGTGGGAGGAAAAAAGGAGGAAGGGGGCTAACATCTTTAGGGCTTCTCCTTTATGCCAGGTACTTTTTTACCTATGTGAATGGGTGTCATACCTTGGACAGATGTGGCATTCTTTGGCTTCACCTGTTTATTTGAGATGATATTCACGAAGGAGAAGGATGTTTTACGTGTGTGTGTGTTGAGGGGAGAGGTGCAGGGAAAGAGAGAAATGAAGTAAATGAAGGGGAGAGGTAGTTTTTTCACCCTGCCTGAAAACCTAGACTGTGTTGGGAGGCTTAGAGAGAAAAGGGAGAGATAACATACAAGAGGTCTTTCTGGGCCCTGATGATCTATCTAGTTCAGAGCCTTTGTACTCTTCTCTTTGGAATTTTCTTCCCCAAAATATCTTCAGGAGTTAGTCTCTCATTTCCTTCAAGTCTTAGATAAAATATTATCTCCTTATAGGGAACTTCCCTGATCATCTTATGCAAAATTGCACCCTCTGTCACTCTCTGTCCTCTTACCTGCTTAATTTTCCTTCATAGAACTTATTCTTACCCAATAAGAATATATATATACAACATATATAGTTGTTGTTTGTTTTGTTTCTTTTTTTGTTATCCATCTCTCCCACTAAAATGTAAGCTCCGTGAAAGCAGGACATTTTCTTGTTTTTAGTCTAGCCCTGGTGGTGCAGTGGTTAAAGTTCAGCTAATAACCAGCAGTTCAAATCCACCAGCTGCTCCTTGGAAACCCTATAGGACAGTTCTACTCTGTCCTATAGGGTTGCTATGAGTTGGAATTGACTCAATGGCAACAGAGGTTTTCTTTTTTTTTTTTTTTATGTAGCACTTGGTATTTCTTGAATGAGTAAACGGATGAATAAATGAATGAAATACTTGTTGAACTAAAATTTTATACCACATATTTTCCAAATTATTAGTGTAAAGTTTTAACTGAATGGAATGCCTGTCCTCCCAAGTAATTACAATGCAAAGGCACTCATCTTTGAAACACCATGCCTCAGTTTGTAACAAGGCTGTATCCAAAGGCTGACGATCAGAAATTGCCCGTGGTGGCTCTGCTGGATTTGTGCAAGACCTGAAGCTAGATGTGGCATGTGACTGAAAACATGGTGACAGTCATGACTGCTGTGGTCGGTCATTTATTCAGCAAATCCTACTTGAGTACACTGATGATCAAAACCCCAATGTGCTATCTGGCCTCATGGGGCTCATAGTCTAGTTGGTTCCTTCGGAATCTTGGATATACATTGTGATGAAATTTCAGGCTTCTGTACCAAAAGTCGCATACTTGTGGTAAGTCAAAAGATGAAAATTATGCTTTTTTCTTTAAAGAGAATGAAATTACGCTTTAACTCTCCCTCCCCTATCTCTACCATTCCCTGATGCTTTGAGTAATAGCACTCATCCATGGAACGTATCCAATATCTACTCTTGATACATCTCCAAGTCCATTAGAAATGAAACCCCCACCTAACCCTCCTTTTCAGTAAGGAACAGCCAAGGACACTGATGGGGAGGCTCATACTTAAAATATGTGGAAGGACCCCAAACCCACATCAGACATTCTGACTCCCAGGCCAGTGCACACGCCTCTGGCCAAAATCTAAACTGCTTCAACTACTTCTCAGGACTGTTTGGAACTCGGTTGGAAACTTGAGCTAAGTGAGGACAGCCCACCTCCAGGTGTTCCTTCTCTTCTTTTCACATTTTTTTCCATGGCTCCTGATACTTCTGGGCCACCATCATTTTCCATTTAGTTGCGGGCAGTCTTCTTATCTTCTACGTGTTTTCTTTATCCTTGCAGAGAGAAACATAGCCCTGACGAAAGTTCTTGGTTTTCTGTGGGTGCAGAGAACGTCTGCCAGGAGCCTAGCTGCTTTCGGACCCTTGACACCAGCTTCAGCCTGCATTTGCCCATTTCCATTACAGGAAACGACTCCTTGGAAGCAACTTGCTTCTTTTGGGTGGTAAAGTCTTCTTTCTGAGAGGAAGGAGAGAGTCAAAAAGCCCAGAGGATAGCTGGGTCTTTGGTTCCGTGAAAAAGGTGTTCCAGGGCTGGTGTGAATGGCGTTCTTCTGTGATGGAAGTATCCCTCAGTATCTCTCTAGTTTCACACCAGACTCTCTTCTTGGTAGAATTTTGATGACTCTGTGCTTGTGTCCTCTTTTATAAGTACCTCTGTGTTGACACCGTATGACTCGGAGTCACTGCTGTATCTTGAATGCTCATTCAGGGAGAGTAACTCAGGGACTGACAGCTGGTGAGGTCATTCCTGCAGTCTAGCCAAGGCCTGTGTGCCATTACAATGAAGTAATAATATATTTATAACACACCTAACCGCTGATGGCTTCGATTGCTGTGGCTTTTCACCCTGCATTTGCACAGATGTTTTTTGAGAACTCAAGAATTGGCCTCCAGAAACAACCTCCCAGCAAACAAACTCTGTCTGTTGACTCTGGCGGGTGCTTATAACGAGAGTTGTTAGCACGCGGGATTTATGTTTCAAATATCATTTTAATTTCTCAGGCAGCATTTTACCACAAAATGTTAATTCACTGGCACGCTTGAATACCGTAGCCCGCTTCTCTCTCTCTCTCTCACACACACTTTCTCTCTCTCACTCATGTGCTTTCTTTCTTTCTCTCTCTCTTTTAATGAAAATATGAACTTGGTTTCTAAGGAAATATTCTCAGTGCCGGCTTCATCAAAACACACTGCATTCATTTTCCATGGAATTTACTCCGAAATGTCATATTCTTTTTATTCAATAAATTATGCACCTTTGTGATTCATCAAGCCGTTCTCTTTATTCCATAGTAGCACCCTCTGGATCATACAAACACACACACACACACACACACAAAACAAACCTGTTACTGTCTAGTCAATTCTGACTCACAGCAACTCTTTTGGACAGAGTAGAACTGCCCTACGTAGTTTCCAAGGAGCAGCTGGTAGATGCAAACTGCCAGCCTTTTGGTTAAGAGCTGAGCTCTTAACCACTGCACCACCAGGGCGCAAAGGATTATACACAAGGACTATACAGTTAGTCTCAAAAGGAGCAGTTGATCTTCCTCAGAGACACAAATTGCTTTTAACATCTATCACATAACTATGAAAAACGTGATGGAACTCATACTAGATTGACGATTCTTATGCAGAATTGTTAAGTCCTAACATTCCTGGTTGTGGTGGGTTCAAGATAAGACCCCTAACTGATTCTACAATACCATAAACTCATTGCCTTCCAGTCAATTCCAACTCATAGCAACCCTATAGGACAGAGTAGAACTGCCCCACAGCGTTTCCAAGGAGCTGGTGGATTTCAACTGCCAACCTTTTGACTAGCAGCAGAGCTTTTAACCGCCACCCCACCAGGGCTCCAACAATATTCCAGACGTTAAAAAAAAATGAAAACAGTTGGAGACTTTTGTTCTGATAATCTCATGTTGGTCCTCCCGTCCCTTTCCTTTCCTTCACTCCTGATACATTTATTTTTGCTTTTAGTCAACTGTTTGAGTCAGTTTTTGGAGGGATTGCCCTATATAAAGGTATCCCCTTGGCTCACAAGACACTCTTCAACACCCTCTCATCCTCTGCCTGCCCTGAGCTGCAAGAGTAAATATTTCTAAATTCACACACATCCTTCCTGTTTTCTGCCAGCTCTGTAACAGGTGGCATCAACTCTGAGACTTAAGACAGGAGGGTAAAAGCCTTCCTTCTCTCCCTCACCTCCCATGCCCTCTATAGCCCAGTGCAATTGGCTTTTGACACAACTACTCCATCCATAGTGTTTTTCAAGTGCATCAAATGCTCTGTAACTGGCAATTCCATTGCCTCTGCTTGGTCCTCATCCACTTGACTGCTTTGAAACTCTAGAGTCAGTAGACCTCACCCTACTCTGGTCTTTTCCTCCAGTGTTCTCACTAGTTCCCCTATGGCTTCTCTGACCTTTTGTTATCTCTTTCTAACCCAGAAAATCCAGTGCCATCGAGTTGATTCTGACTCATAGTGGCCCTCTAGGACAGAGTGGAACTGCCCCATAGAGTTTCCAATGCCTCTTTCTATATCTTGCAAATCTTGAGTTGCCTTCTGTCTTCTGACTCTACATAGTTCTGGGTGATCTTTTCCTACACTTCCCACCCCCAAGGTTTCAATCATATTTTTAATTCCAGCTATGACCCTCTGAATCGTGGCCACTTCCTTCTACCTACTGAATGTTTGTATCTGGGTATCTGGGAAAAGAGAATTTTATACCCACTACCTGACTTGTCTTTTCTCCTCCTGTAGTAAATTCTAGCTCACCTAACATCCCAGCCCTTCACCCAGGAGGCCCAATTATAAATCATAGTATCATTTTTTAATCACCTCCTCCTTATTCTCAGTCCTTCTCATACACTGGTCTACCCTTCACTACCCCTTGTAGATTCCTCCGCTGCACTGTTACTAGAAAAGTCAGGATCACCTTGGCACTTCCAAAACATGAACTTGCTGGGCCTCAGCCCTGGAAAATGTGATTCAGTGTGCCTGGGTGGGGCCACGCATTTGTCTTTGGATGAAGCTCTAAGAGAATTTGGACATTCAGCCAGGTGAGAGCCATACTCTAGCCCGACTCCTCCTCTGCATTCCCACAGCACCTGCCTTAGGTCTGCCCCTCAGCACCTCCCACCCAGACTGGCCCCTGCCTCCCTGTCTTCCTTCTTCAAATCAGATCGCCTACTAGAGACAGAGAAGCTTTCTAAATACACATTCAAGCATGCCTTTGCCTTGCTGAAAAATGCTTCTTTTCTCTGCCTAGAGGTTCAAGTACACGTGCCCACCGTGATTTGTCATTTACTGATTTTTTTTTTTTTCCTGCCTGGACACATTCCCAGCACTGGGAAAGCCCTCTGTCCCACTTCATGCCTCACTGATTACTCTTGCAGCCCATGTATTAAAACTGGAGTAGTTTTTCCAAGTCCAGCTCCAAAGCCAGCTCTCCTGACCCACTGGGGGAAGCCCTTCTTGGAAAGAGACACAAACTCCTCTGAGTCTCTACAGCACTGTGAACCACCCCCACCACAGGCCTGATGCTTATGGTGTTTATTGAGTTGTGTGCCTGGTACACACACACACACACACACAGAGAAAGAGAGAGACAAGGAGCTCTTCAAGGGCAGAGATGGCAGTCCGCTGCCCTCCATGTTCCCTCACTGCCCAGTACAATGCTTGCTCTTAGATGGTTCATGTGTAGACAAAAGGATGTCAATATTCTCAGAGACTTATATTGTTATTTCAAGGCAAGGGACAGGGTAGGAATTTAAACACAAAATACAGCAGAAATAATGAGCATTATTTTTTCTTTCATAGAACCTAGACCGTCTTAATACAATCCTTGTTGTTGTTAGGTGCTGTCTAGTCAATTCTGACTCTTACGACCCCATAGAACAAAGTAGAACTGCCCCACAGGGCTTCTAAGGTTGCAATCTTTATGGAAGCAGACTGCCTTATCTTTCTCCCATGGAGAAGCTGGAAGGTTTGAACTTCTGACTGTCTGGTTAGCAGCCAAGCACTTTAACCATTGAGTCACCAGTGCTCCTAATACCATTCCTAGTGGATGGTAACTGCTGGTGGCTATGTTGTTCCTTATTGGAGTGAAACTCGTGTTGAGGAAGCAGTGAGGGCTCAGAGAGAAGAGGGTTCAAATTCTAGCTTGCTCTTTCCAGCCCTGTGACTTTGTACAAAGCATTTACCATATTCATGCCTTAGCTCCATCTTCTGTAAAATGGGGGTCATCATACATTCTTCAACACCAATCAGCTGTCAGTTTGTTGTACTACAGTGGCTTGAATATTGCTGTGATGCTGGATGCTATGCCACTGATATTTAAAATTCCAGCAGAATTACCCTTGGTGGATGGGTTTCAGTGGATCTTGAAGGCTATGACTGGAAAGAAGGGCCTAGCAATCTACTTCTAAAGAAACTGACCAATGAAAACCCTATGGATAGCAGCAGAACATTATTTGATACCATGCTGGAAGGTGAGCCCCTCAGGTTGGAAGGCACTCAAAATACAACTAGGGAAGAGCTGCCTCCTCAAAGTAGAGTCAATCTTATGGCATGGGTGGAGTACATCTTTTGGGACTTTCATTTGCTGATGTGGCATAACTCAAAATGACAAGAAACAGCTGTAAACATCCATTAATAATCAGAACATGGAATATACAGAGTATGAAATCAAGGAAAATTGGAAGTAGTGAAAAATGAAATGGAACATTTGAAGATTGATATCCTAGGCATTCGTGAGCTGAAATAGACTAGTATTGGCCATTTCGAATCGGACAAGCATACGGTCTACTAAACTGGGAAAGACAAATTGAAAAGGAACGGTGTCACAGTCATCGTCTAAAAGAACATACAAACATCTATTCTGAAATACAGTGCTGTCAGTGATAGGATAATATCCATAGGCCTACAAGGAAGACCAATTAATATCACTATGTTTCAAATTTATGCACCAATCACCAATAGCAAAAATGAAGAAATTAAAGATTTTTACCAGCTTCTTCAGTTGGAAATTGATCAAACATGCAATTAAGATACATCCATAATTACTGGCAATTGGAATGCAGAAGCTGGGGACAAAGAAGAAGGATCAGCAGTTGGAAAACATAACCTTGATGATAGAAACAATATGGGAGTTAAGGCGGTAGAATTTTATAGGACCAATGATTTAGTCATTGGAATTACATTTTCCAACAACATATGCAGCAGCTATACATGTTGTTTTTTTTTATACATGTGGACCTCTCCAAATGGAATACGCAGGAATAAATTCGACTACATTTGTGGAAAGAGACTATGGAGAAGCTCAATATCATCGGTCAGAACAAGGCAAGGGAACAACTGCAGACCAGACCATCAACTGCTCACTTGCAAGCTCTAGTTGAAGCTGAAGAAAATTAAAACAAGTTCACAAGAGCCAAAGTACAACCTTGAGTATATCTCACTTGAGCTTAGAGACCATCTCAAAAATAGATTTGATAAATTGAACACTAATAACCAAAGGAGTTGTAGGATGATATCAAAGACATACATGAAGAAAACAAAAGGTCATTAGAAACACAGGAAAGAAAGAAAAGACCAAAATGGATGTCAAAAGAGACTAAAAATTACTCTTGAATGTTGAGTAGCTAAAGCAAAAGGAAGAAATCGTGACGTAAAAGAGCCGAACAGAAGATTACAAAGGGTGGCTTGAGAAGACAAAGTAGTCTTATAATGAAATGTAGAAAGATCTGGAATTAGAAAGCCAAAAGGAAAGAACAGGCTTGGCATTTCTCAAGCTGAAAGAACTGAAGAAAAAATTCAAGTCTTGAGTTGCAATACTGAAGGATTCTAAGGACAAAAAATTGAATGACTCAGGAAGCATCAAAAGAAGATAGAAGGAACTCACAGAGTCACTGTACCAAAAAGAACTGGTCAACATTCAACTATTTCAAGAAGTAGCATATGGTCAAAAACCTATGGTACTGAAGGAAGAAGTCCAAGCTGCGCTGAAGGCATTGGTGACAAACAGCATTCCTGGAATTGATGGGATGCCAATTGAAATGTTTCAACAGATGCAATGCTGGAAGTGCTCACTTGTCTATACCAAGAAATTTGGAAAACAGCTACCTGGCCAACTGACTGGACGAGATCCATGTTTACACCCATTCAAAAGAAAGGTGATCCAACAGAAGGCGGAAACTACTGAACAGTATCATTAATGTCATGTGCAAGTAAATTTTTGCTGAAGAGATTTAAAAAATGGTTGCAGCAGTACACTGACAGGGAACTGCCAGAAATTCAAGGATTCAGAAGAGGACATGGAATGGGGGATATCATTGCTAATGTCAGATGGATGTAGGCTGAAGGCAGAGAATACCAGAAAGATGTTTGCCTGTGTTTTATTGACTATGCAAAGGCATTTGACTATGTGGATCATGACAAATTACGGATAACATTGCAAAGAATGGGAATTCTGGAACACTTAACTGTACTCTCGTGGTACCTGTATGTAGAACAAGAGGCAGTTTGAAGAGAACAAGGGGATACTGCATGGTTAAAATCAGGATAGGTGTGTGCCAGGGTTGTATCCTTTCACCATACTTATTCAATCTGTATGCAGAGCAGAATCCGAGAAGCTGGACTATACGAAAAAGAATGCAGCATCGAGGTTGGAGGAAGACTCAGTAACAACCTGTGATATGCACATGACACAACCTTGCTTGCTGAAAGTGACGAGGACTTGAAGCGCTTACTGATGAAGATCAAAGACCACAGCCTTCTGTATGGATTACACCTCAACATAAAGAAAATAAAAATCCTCACATGTGGACCAACAAGCAACATCATGATTCAAGGAGAAAAGATAGAAGTTGTCAAGGACTTCATTTTACTCGGATCAAAAATCAACACACATGGAAGCAGCAGTCAAGAAATCAATCAAACTAAGTATTCATTGGGCAAAGCAGTAGTAAAAAACCTCTTTAAAATGTTAAAAAGCAAAGATGTCACCTTGAGGACTAAGGTACCCCTAATCCAAGCTATAGTACTTTCAGTCACCTCATATTCATGCAAGAGCTGGACAATGAATAAGGAAACTCGAAGAACAACTGATGCCTTTGAATTATGGAGCCTGCAAGGAATATTGAATATGCCATGGACTGAGAGAAGAACAAACAGATCTGCCTTGGAAGAAATACAGCCAGAATGCTCATTACAAGCGAGGATAATGAGACTTCGTCTTGCTTACTTTGGATATGTTACCAGTTGGAACCAGTCCCTGGAGAAGGACATCTTGCTTGGTAAAATAGAGGGTCATCAAAAAAGAGGAAGATCCTCAGTGAGATGGATTGACACACTGGCTGCAACAATGCGCCCAAACATAGCAATGATTGTGATACTGGATAGTGTTTCATTCTGTTGTACATAGGGTCGCTAGGAGTAGGAACTGATTTGACAGCACCTAATAACAACATACCTACTTCACAGGATTGGAATGAGAATGAAATGAGGTTCTTTGTACCTTGAGGGCATTGAGCAGATGTTATTCTGCCTTTCCTCTCTGGGAAGCAGGGTGCATTTTACTCAGCAGGATAAAAGACCAAAGGACGGTCCTCAACTCCCAGAACTGACCTGTCTCTGTCATCTTGGCTGTGTTTAGCCACTCTACCTTTTCACTCATCTCTTCCTTTTGCCTGCACAAAGGTCTGCTTGTGGTGGTAAGCCATGAATGAATGGAATGGTTTTGAGTCAGGTTGCTTTAGATACTAGAGGAATGACTTAACCTCTGTAGACCTCAGTTTTCACTTCTGTAAAATGAGGATAATAATAATAGCTATCTCGTAGGTTTGTTGAGGGGGCTTACATGATGTAATACATGCAGAGCACTTAGTTCAGTACCTGCCACAGAAAGGCTCAGTATATAGTAGGTATTACTAGAAGGAAAAGGGAGACAGGAATCCTGTAAAGTCCTAACCGAGCTGTCAACCTTTATGAGCAGAACCAAGGAAGGAAAAGCTATTCCTCTCTCACCGGTATTTCTTTTTGGTTCGCCTCCCAACACATTAGAGTTTAATTTCATCACCTCAGAGAAGAGTAACTTAAATGTCTTTACCCTTTTGGTGAGTTTTCAAAGTGCTATGAAGTTTAATGCAATTAATTATAAGGTTTAATATAATTATACGTATATAACTAATTTAATAATTCAGCTCAATTTAAATTGGTCCCTCGCTTTTTTTTTTTTTTTCCGTAAAGTGTGCACCTCCTCATCTAAGCCATTGCCTTAGACTTTCAGAAGAGAAGTAGGCTTTCTGTTTCTTTTCAGCAGTTTGGAAAGCAGGAGGAGAGAACTCTCAGGGAATTATAGGGTCACTTTTTTTCTTGGATAATTCAAATTTGAGGCTGCCAAGCAACCTGCGTCTTTGACTGTATTCTTTTCTGGATGTTTCTACTTATGGGGAATAACACAGGGCCACATAGATTAGAAGTTACTGTCTTAGTTTCTTAGAGTGTTATTTAGTCTGTTATAGTGTTACTTTAACAGAAATACTACAAGTGGGCACCTTTAAAGAAAGAACAAAAATTTACTTTTTTCATAGTTCTGAAGGCTAAAAGTTCAAATCATGGTCTTAGCCATGGGGATTCCCTTCTTGTCGGTAGCTCTGGGTATTCCTTCATTCATTGGTGATCCTCACATGACATCTCTCTCCCTCCCAATCCATATCTCTGTGTCTAATCTGCTCTTATTTATAATTTAGAAGTGATTAAATTTGGAGCCCACCCTTTTCCAGTATGATATAATTAACATAACAAAGAAAATGCTATTTTCAAACATGATTACATCCACAGGTATAGGGGTTATGATTCTAATACATATTTTCTGGGACATAATTTAATCCAGAGCAGTTAGCAAGGGCTGGAAGGAAAAGGAATGGGGAGTTATGGCTTAATGGATACTTAGTTTCTGTTTGAGATAAGAAAAAATTTTGGAAATAGTGGCGATAGTTGCACAGTATTGTGAATGTAATTAATGACACTGAATTTTACTTGAAAGTGGTTAACATGGAAAATTTTATTTTATATATACTCTATTGCAAAAATAATTTTAAAAATAAATTAAAGAAAGACTTCTCTGAGCAATCACTGCATTTAATTTGTCTCCATTCCCACTCCATTCTACTTTCTGTCATGTTTCTTGGTTTTCTTCCCTGCATAGCATATAAGAGGAAACGAAGTAAGTTTTATTTACTTATACATTATAATATAGGCACTATCATGGCAGGGACATTGTTGATCTTGTTTTCCTCTGAGTTCCCAAGCGTCTAGAACAGTGTCTGGCACACAGTAAGCCCTCTATAAATACTTGATTGAATAAATAACTACATGAAACCTACCCATCTTTTGAAAGTCTGTTCCAAATAGTCTTCTTTCCTGTCCAATTGGAAGTTTTTAACTATTGAGTTTCCTTTAAAAGATATGACTGCTTACAACTTTAGATTTTTTTTTTTTCTAGAAAGTCATGGTTATTAACATAGAATAGTTCTGGAGCGAGTTGTGGCAGAAGGGTTGCTTCTGCAAGCATTCTCCTCTTGCTGCCCTGGAGGCTGGGGAGAGCACACCTGTTTTTCTTTTTCTTGATTGACAGCAGACAAGGAGATTTGGAAAAGACTCCCCTCCACCCAAAATGAACTCCATCCCAGGTCAGTGTGGAGTGGGGTGGGGGTGAGAAGCAGGCGATGTTTTCTCTCCCACCTTCCATATCTTCCACCTGTCCCCTCAGGAGCCCGCCTCCATCAAACATTCACTCACCTTTTGTTAACCCTTGAGCTCTTCAGAGCAAACAATCCTCTTAAGGAGGAAGAAATGCTTCCAGGCAGTTTGCATGAATACTTAAATGCAAAACTTACAAGCTTGTACTCGTTGGTGAACTTAGGCAGTGTTACTTTTATAGTTGATTTAACCCAAAGGGAAGGGTCAGAGGTGGCCAAGACTGTTAAATAATCACACTTTGAAGGTGGTTTCCAACGTTTGAAGCTCTATCAGGTCCATAAACTAGAAATCCAGATGGTAGGCCTTGCGCTTGGCCGTGACTGAAACTCTAAAATAGCACTTTGTTTCTTGAATCCAAAAGTATGAATCTGGGAGGGACTTCAAAATTCACCTTGTAGTACAACTCCTTATATTTTACAAATGTGGAAAATAAGGCTCATAGAACTTAAGCCACATGTGCATACTGACCTAGCTGTTTAGTTTCTATGGCCACAAAACTGGACCCTCAGCCTCTCGACATCTGGTTCACTCAAGTGTCTACAACCCCATGTTCTCTTCTCTTGGTTTACTATGAAAGGCACCTGGAGAGACAATAGAGTTTGATTTCTTGACTGAAAGGAAGTCAGTGAAGGGCCTATATCTTTTAAAAGCTGAAGTTGAAACATGGGGATAAAGGACAAGGGTTTGAGCAAAATAAACTGCTGAGATGAATGAGTGTCTGAACTCAAAGTGAATTTCCAACAGATCCTAGCATCAGAGTGAATTTTTTTTTTTCTTCTTCTCTCTAACAAACATTTTAGGCTGTGTGAGAAAACAAATTTATTGTTATTTTTTCCCTGTTGCCTAGAGCCATACTTGGGTATAGAGAATTTGTACTTGTCAGAAATTCAATAGAACCTTTAATATTTTATTTGGGTGAATCTCTAGAAAGGGTGGGACTTGAGCAAGGATGTGCTAAAGATAATATGAATGAAGCCAGGCAAGTGTTCACTGTCCGTGTTTTATTGTGTTTACCTCACACTCCACACCCATATTTGCAGGTCTGTCAGGTTGGTAATTTCTTCTGGCTAAAAAAATGTACTGTACTCTTTGTTACCCATGCAGTATTTTCTGTGAGGTGGTTGTTTAGTTCAGTGCATTTACAAAATTCTCTGGAATCATTTTTGCTAACTATTCTTTTTTATTCTTTACCAAGCTTCTATGGAGAGCATTGAAACCTAGACCCAGAGAGAGTGGAAATTGCACACTCACATAGCTGTTTGCCATCCTAATCAACATGAAATTCAAGCTGACTAAATCTATCTTAAATAAGAAATCCCTTTGATTCACATTATGAAGTCTGTCAGAAAGGGGAATTTTATTGGTGACTCCTTGCTATTATTCTTGGAGTAGGCTTACCCTATGATCCCTCTGATTCTTGATTTGAAATACTAATAACCCAGATTGGCTCAAGGGTAGCAGTAAACTAAAATACATCAATAATCAAGGAATAAATTCAAAATGCTGTCAAAAAATTGCTTTTGAAAGAGGCTTCAGACCAGGTTATTATTCCAAGTGATTTTTTTCAAAGTTTTAATGAAAATTCCCATTATATATAAATTCTTCTAAAACAAAGGAAGAAAGCCATTGCAATTGATTTTTCAAGGCTCACATATTCTTCATACCAAAACCTGGCATAAATGCCACAAACAGAAAGCAACAAACCAATGTCATTCATGAATAGTGAGAAGCAATAACTCTAAATATAATTCTAAATATCACACTAGTAAATTGAATCTATTACCATATTAAAGAGTGATTCACAAATAGCAGAAATAGAGTTTATTAAGCAAAAATGTTTTACTATTAGCAAATCTAATAATACTATAAAGAAGAAAAAAATACAATATGATAATCCACAGATCCTGAAAAATCACTTGCTAAAACTGAATATTCAATAATGATTCTTAAGAGCCATGATTCATAGGGATCTATGAATAGAGGAGATTTTCCTTAATTTCACATAGTAAATCTAATTCAAACCAACAGACAATGCCATACATAAGGGTGAATGTGAAAGGCATTCTTATTAAAGCCAGGAGCAAAAGAGAAGGCTCTCTATCACCACTGATATTTAATATTGTTCTGAAAGTTCTATCAAGTGAAATTGGTAATAAAAGAGAATGTGGGTACCTACTGGAAAACAGCAAAAAAGATATCATAATTTTCAGGTTGTAGAAATGTCTATCAAGAACAAAGAAGCAGATTGAAAATAAACATTAAATGAAATTGCATGTCTAATAAAAATAATTAGAAACTATACAACAAAAAATTATATTTACGATAATAATTACAACAACAAAATAAAAATTACCTAGAAATAAATTTTTAAATTCTTTTGGGGAAAACACCCCACAAAACTTCACTGAGTGTTACAAAAGGAATGTGAAAATATGGAATGGTATACTATATCCAAGGACTCCCGGTGGCACAACAGTGAAGTGCTCAGCTGCTAACCAAGAGGTTGGTGGTTCAAACCCACTCAATGGCTCTGCAGGGGATAGGCCTGGTGAACTGCTTTTGTAAAGATTACAGCCAAGAAAATCCTACAGGGGCAGTTCTACTCTGTCACATGGGGTCACTATGAGTCATTATCAGTTCCAAGGCACCCAAGAACAATACTATATCCATATATTTGTTGATTCAAAATTGCAAAGCTTCAATTTCTTTAGATGATCATATATGCTTGATATCATTACAGTGTCCACGTTATTATTATCATTTTATTTTTGAGGTGAGAATTGACAAGAGTTCTAAAATTTATATAGAAGAGCAAATGAATTAAAAATCCTCAAGAAATTTAAAAAAAAAGAAAGTAAAGGGAGCATTTGTGTTGCCCAATATTAAAATATTTTAATTCTAAAATAATGGATTTGTACCAGTGTGTGAATTAACAAACATATCTGGAAGGTAAGAAAGAATTCAAAATCATATTTTAGAAAGGTGGCATATCAAATTAGTAGAGAAAAAATTTTCAAAAAAGGGTTCTTAAATAGTTGATAAACTATTCCAGAAAAAAAATACTTCAGATAAATTCAATATCCAGTTGAATGTAAACCAGACATTAAAAAACAGGTAAGAAAAAGGTAACTATCTGATACCATGAGGGAAAATAATATTAAAATATTAAACCATAATGGAAAATACTGATGGTGTACTCTATAAAATATTAACAATTTCTGTATGTTAAAAAAAAAAAAATGTAAAAATCAACTTTTTCAGAACTCCTCTCCAGGTCTGTGGTAGTCTAAAAATATGACTCAGAGCTAGCTCAGTGTGAACAACCTTTGCCCTAATTTGTTGAAAACTATCAATTGCAATTGTTTAACATTATAACTACCTGGAGCAGCAATAACAGGTGGAGCAAATAAGAGGCTGACCAAAAAACTCAAATGAAAAAGCTGGGGAATGACATGCCCATAGTGGGCTTTGAAAAACTCCAGCATGTTCTTATGAATCTAGATGGCCATGTGAATGAGAAGGAATGTGCAGATGCCCAGAAAATGGCTCCAAAGACCCTAATCTTTCATCTCTGGCTGACCTGGAGGCTCCAGAAAAGCAAAAAATAAAGGTTAAAGCAGAGTTTTAACATCCAGAATGTTGAAGGCATGTTGAAGGCACACAAAGCCCCTGGGAAATGGCTTAGAGACTTAATATTTCAAGGCATTTGAGAAAATATCTGTACAAAAATTAGCTGATTACTAAGCTAACCAAGCTGAGACTTCAATGGACACACACAGCAAAAAACAGACTTTATAAATCAATTCAGAAAAGTCACTAAAGCAAAAAATAGCAGCATCAACAACAGCAATCAATAACAACAGCATACTTTGGGGGTGTGAAATCTGATTTTCAGAGTTGGCACATTATACTATTTAAAATGTCTAGATTTTAACAAAAAATTACAAGATGTGCAAAGAAACATGAAGAAAAAAAAGGCAATCAATAGATATTGTCCATCAAAAAGCCTGATAAAGACTTTATATCAGCTATTAAAAATATATCGAAGACTGAAGTAAACCATGCCTAGAGAGATAAAGGAAAGTATCAGGACAATATCTCACCAAGAACAGAATATCAATAAAGAGATCAGAATCATAAAAAAAGAACCAAATGAAAGCAATGGAGTTGAAAAGTACAATAATGGATAGAAAAAATTCACAAGATTTTTTTTTTTTCACTTAACACCAGATTTGAACTAACAGAAGAAAGAATCATCAAACTTGAAGTTAAGTCAATTAACATTACACAGTCTGAGGAATAGAAAGACAAAGAATGAAGGAACATAAACAGAGCCTCAGAGACTTTTGAAACCCCATCAAGCAAACCAAGATGCGCATAATTGTTGCCTCATAAGGAGAGGAGAGAGAGAAAGGGGAAGAAATAATATCTGAAAAAAATAATGACCAAAAAACTTCCTGAATTTGATTAAAAACAAACAAACTTTAATCTATACACCCAAGAAGCTCAACAGATTCCAAGTAGGATAAACTCAAATGAATCTATACCTGGACACATCATCTCAAAAGCCAAAAACAAAGAGATATTCTTGAAACCAGCAAGAGAGAAGTGACTCATTACGTACAGGAATTTACATTAAGATTTGTAGCTGATTTCTCATCAGAAACCATGGAGGCCAGAGGCAATGGGATGACATATTCAGGGTGCTAGAAGAAAAAGATTGTCAGATAAGAATTCTATAGCCAGTGAAACTATCCTTCAAAATGAAGGAGACTTTCCCAGAAAAACATAAACTGGATTTATCGCTAGCAGATATGCTCTATGGGAAAAGCTAAAGGCAGTCTTTTGGGTTGAAGTGAAAGGACCTGAGACAGTATTTGAATCCACATGCAGAAATAAAGAGCACTGGTAAACGTAAATGCATAGGTAAATACAGAAAAAGAATAAAAGAGAACTGCATAAAACAATAATTATAATACTGTGTTGATGAGCTTATAATGAATAAAGATGTAATTTGTGTGATAATAATAGTACAAGAAAGAAGGGGAGAACAGCTATATTGGAGCAAAGTTTTTTTTGTGTGTGTATTATTACAAGTATGCTGCTATTAAATGGAAGGAAATTTTTTAAAGTTAAGATGTTAATTGTAATTCGCAAGACAACCACTAAGAAAATAACCCAGTAAATGTAGTACAAAATATCAATAAATTAAGATGGCATACTAGAAAATATGTATTTAACACAAAAGAGGCAGTAATGAAGGAATAGAGGCATAAAAAATTAAATACAAAAAAATGACAACCATAAGACGTAGAAAAAATAGCACAATGGCAAGTACAATTTCTACCTTATCAATCACTACATTAATGTAAATGGATTAAACACTCTATATCAGTCAGGATTCTCCAGAATAAAAGCAACAGTAAGATAGATAGACAGACAGACAAATAGGTAGATTTAGCTTAAGGAAGTGGTTAACATGATCGTGGAAGCTGGCAAATCCAAAATCCACAGGGTAAGCAGACAGTCTGGAAATTCACAGTTGCTGTCACAGTCTTGAGTCCAAAATCCATGGGCCAGGAGAGCAGACTGGAAGCTTGGCAGGATTTTTATGTCGCAGTGTAGTGGCAGAATTCTTTCCTTCTTTAGGAAACCTCAGTTTTTGTTCTTAAGGACTTCAACTGATTGGATAAGGCCCATCTACATTATGGAGGATAATCTGATTTACTTAAAGTATACCTATTGTAAAGGTTAATCACATTTAAATACCTTTGTAGCAATATCTAGACTAGTGTTTGACAAAAAAACTGGACACCATGGCCTAGCCAAATTGACATAAAATTAACCGTCACACACTCCAATAAAATCCATTGGCAGAATGGATTAAAAAAAAAAAAAAATGATTGAATTGTATGCTGTCTACTACAGATACACGTTAGAATAAAAAACATAAATAAGTTGAAGTGAAAGGATGAAAAAAATATTTAACAGAGAGTGCCCAAAACAGAGTTGGCATGACTATACTAGTACCAGAAAAGTAGACTTTGAGAGAAAAATTGTTACTAGAGACAAAGAAGAACATTTTGTAAGATAAAAGCGTCGATCTATCAAGAAGATATAACAGTTATAAGCACCTAACAACAGAACCCCAAAGGACATGAAGTAAAACTGACAGAATTGAAGGAAGAAATAGATAACGCAACAATAGTAGTTTGAGACTTCAATACCTCACTTTCAATAATGGAAAGAACAACTGGGATTAAGACCAACAAGGAAATAGAAGACTTACACAGCACTGTAAAACCAAACTTGCTGCTGTCTAGTTGATTCTGACTCATACAGGGTTTCCAAGGAACCGATGGTAGATTTGAATTATTGACCTTTGAGCTCTTAACCACTATGCCACCAGGGCTCCAAAACCAGAAATGACAGAAGGGACATTATTAACAACCTTAAAGAAATAAAAAAGGATTATAATGTAATACCACGAACAATTATGTGCCAATAAATTAGATCATCTATAAGAAATGAAATATTTCTAGAAAGACACTATTGAAATTGACCCGAGAAGACACAGAAGACCTCAATAGACTTCCACATGTAAAGAAATTGAGTTGGTAATCATAAAACTTCCCACAAAGAAAAAAAAAAAAAAAAGCCCAGGTTCAGATAGCCTCACTAGTGAATTCTACCAAACATTTAAAGAAGAATTTACAACAATCCTTCACAAACTCTTCTAAAAAATAAAATCACACCAAAAAACCAAACCACTGCCATCAAGTTGGTACCAACTCGTAGCTACCCTACAGGACAGAGTAGAAGTGACTCTTAGGGTTTCCAAGGAGCAGCTGGTGGATTTGAACTGCCGACCTTTTGGTTATCAGCCTGAGCTCTTAACCACGGTGCCACCAATAGAACTAAAAACCCCGCTGCTGCCAAGTCGATTCTGACCCATAGCAACCCTATAGGACAGAGTAGAACTGCCCCACAGGGTTTCCAAGGAGTAGCTGGTGTATTCAAACTGCCAAACTTGTGGTTAGCAGCCGCAGCTCACTGTAGCTGATAACCACCACACCACCAGGGCTCCACCAAAAGAACAGTAGGGCCCAATTTCCAATTCATTCTACAAGGCCATAATTACCCTAGTACCAAAACCATACATGCAAGAATACTACGGGTCAATATCCCTTATACATATAGGCACAAAACCTTCAATAAAATACTAGCAAATAGAATCCAACACCGTAGAAAAAGGATTATATACCATAACCAAGTGGGAATGTAAAGTTGGTTCAGCCCCAGAAACTCAATCAATATACTACACCATATTAATACAATAAATGACAAAAACCACATGTTGTTGTTAGTTTTCAGGTTATGTTGAGTTAGTTCTGACTCACAGTGACCCCATGCACAACAGAAGGAAACACTGCCCAGTCCTGTGCCATCGTCACAATCATTGCTATGTTTGAGCCCATTGTTGCAGTTACTGTGTCAATCTATCTGTTACCACACTTGTGACTCCTTTTTCAGGGGTAAGGGCTTTCAGTTTGCCAGACTGTAAGGCACGTTATATTTTATCTCGATAGCCTCAATTCATGTGGTATTTTTCCTCCATTCCCGCTTTACCTTAGATTCGAAGCAAAAAGCTATCTACAGATTTGGGTGGCCTCCAATAAAGGGTGCTTTCTCTTTGTCTATTTAAAGTGTCCTTGTTTTTTTTTAAAAAAAATTACATTCTATTAATAACAGATGCCTGGTGTCTTACTTCTATAATATACCATAATTAACAATGCAAATGTGAAATAAAAATTGAATTACTTATCAGATAGACATGAGCAGATGATTACGTACTGAGAGATATAAAATGCATAATGATAATGCACAGTGATTAATTTTTTCAAAAATGCCTATTACTCCTCGCCACAGACAGATTTTGTAAAGTTAAATGTAAGACTGTCTGCTTCTTCCCTTTTCTCTAGTCTATCCCTCTGCATACCAACATTTCTCCTCAATCCTTCCAAAACCAAAACCCAAACCAACTGCCGTGGAGTCAATTCTGACTCACAGTGACCCTATAGGACAGAGTGGAACTGCCCCATAGGGTTTCCAAGGCTGTAAATCTTTACAGAAAACTGCCAATCTTTCTCCCACAGATCAGCTGGTGGGTTCGAACCACGGACCTTTCAGTTGACAGCAAAGCGATTTAATCACTGCCCCACTAGGGCAGCTTCTCTCCTTCCAAGCTCAACTTAAATAATTTAAATTTTATAGCAGCTTGTTTAAACCCAAGGCCAACTGAGAAAAAAAGTGTTAGAAAGCCTATACAAATGATATACTTCTGTTTTTCCAAAATACTCATATAATTCAGGAAAATTAGACAGACCAATTTTATTAACTATTTTAAAAAAATTATTCTAAAGGAAAGTACTCCTGGATGGAAAGCCTGTATATCAAATTTCAGACCTAAGTAAACTTTTATAGCTGAGTTATAAAAATAGTCGTTCAAAATGCAAACACTGCCAAATCTTTAACTATAACCCTGCCAATAGGCGACTGTAATAATCCAACAATAATTGTTGCCATTATAACAAATCACCCAGAAGAGAGGCTGCTACCCTCTCCAACTAGGCAAAAATATTCCCCTCAAAAGAGGTGTGTTCAACAGGGAGAACCCAAATGAGCAGACAGCGAGTTGAAGTGTACCCCTTTGTTCCCAGGACTACGATGGCAAATTTGGGAATAAATTAATCAGGGAGACTACCTTGCCCCCACCCAACCCAAGATGACCTAACAATGCAATTTATCAAAGGCAATTGTGTTACTCGTTAACTCAATTACCTTCCTCTTTGTCCCATAGCAAAATAACATTTTAACTCTGAAATAGGAAGCCCAGTTCGATTTATAACATTTGCAGACATTCTGTATAAAGGCAAGGAATCATCATCGGGGCTGAACTCTCCCCCTGGGCACTGCTGGGATTCGGGTTAGCTTGAATGGGTTCTGGGCCAGCCAGCCTCAGAGTGGCAGGCTCTCCTGCCTCAATCTCTCAGTGCCTCTGCCAAATAAAAGGATTCCTTAAGGAGGGGATGGAGTGGAGACAGACCCCTTTGGGGACAGATAGCCCAATGACAAAAACCGTAATGGTCTGAGTAGCCAGTAGCATTGGTGTGGATTTGCTAATGTCGTAAAACAACACTAATTCAGGCAAATGGTGAACTGTGTGTGTGGGGGGCGGGGGGGGGGGTGGAATCCTTGTTAAATTCATTGGTATTATAATCATGAATAACAGACTTTTTTTTTTTTTTTTTTTACTAAGGAAATACCTGTATTTTATTTTACATATATAACAGTTTATTTTATTTTATTGTACTTTAGATGAAGGTTTACAGAGCAAATTAGTTCTCATTAAACAATTAGTACACACATTTTTTGTGACATTTGTTGTCAACCCCACAACATGTCAACACTCTCCCCTTTTCAACCGTGGATTCCGTATTACCGGCTTTCCTGTCCTCTTCTGCCTTCTTGTCCTTGCCCCTGGCCTGGTGTACCCTTGCAGTCTCATTTTGTTTTGTGGGCCTGTTTAATCTTTAGTTGAAGGTGAACCTCAGGAGTGACTTCAATACTGAGTTAAAACAGTGTCTGGGGGCCATACTCTTGAGGTTTCTCTATCTTTGTCAGACAAGTAAGTCTTTTTTTTTTTTGAGTTAGATTTTTTTCAGACGTTTTTCTCTGGCTCTGTCCGGGACCCTTTGTTTTGATCCCTGTCAGAGCAGTTAGTTGGTTGTAGCCAGGAACCATTTAGTTGTACTGGACTTAGTCTGGTGAAGGCTGTGGTAGTTGTGGTCCATTAATCTTTTGGACTAGGCTTTCCTTTATGTCTTTGGTTTACTTCATTCTCCCTTGCTCCAGATGGGAGTATCTTAGATGGCTGCTCACAAGCTTTTGAGACCCCAGATGCTACTCACCAAAGTAGGATGTAGAATATTTTCTTTACAAACTATGTTATGCCAATTGACCTAAATGTCTTTGCTTCCAAGAATATATGGAAGCTTGAACAAGGCTACTGTAGTATAGCCTTGTAGGCATTCTAATGGAAATTTTCATAAATATTTATGAAAATTTCCATATTATTAATATGGAAACCCTGGTGGTGTAGTGGTTAAGTGCTATGGCTGCTAACCAAGAGGTCGGCAGTTCAAATCCACCAGGTGCTCCTTGGAAACTCTATGGGGCAATTCTCCTCTGCCCCATAGGGTCACTATGAGTTGGAACCGACTCAACGGCAGTGGGTATTATTAGTATAGCCATTGTTTTATAAACTATTGAAGAAACTTAAAAAAGTTCTTGAAAGTAAGCTTTTCCCTCCTTAAATGACTACAAAAATGCTATTGTCCTCCAAGGGATTTGTTTTTGATGTTAAAAAAAAGTTCTTAATGTTTAGAATGTGAATTCATGAAATTTTACTTTTCGATATCATTGTACATTAAAATCAATAAAAATAACTATTTTCTTATATATATTGTAGGGGCACTCTTATTCTCTACTCATATTTTCATGTGAAGGAATTTCCATGATTAGAGTTTCATTTTTAGCATGTCTCCACAGCTAAGCATGTCTCCACAGCTAAGAGTTTCATTTTTAGCATGTCTCCATGGCCCAGCACTTTCAGAGTTCTCCCTTGAGGACCTACCTAGCTGCAGAGTGTGCCCACCCTGGACTTCTTCATGTCCTGGGGAAGGGGTGCCCACAGCCTGTGCTCTCTCTGTGCCTGTAACTCAGTGAGCATGACTCTAACACAGAAGTAAAATCTTAGCAAGCCCAACCACCTATAGATCCAAGCCTTATTCTCAAAGCTGACATTTAGATTTCCATCTATCTTACTTCTCTATTCTTCTTTAAGTTGTTACTAATCTGGAGCCCTGGTGGCAAAGTGGTTAAGAGCTCAGGCTACTAACCAAAAGGTCAACAGTTTGAATCCACAAGCTGCTCCTTGGTTAACCCTATGGGGTAGTTCTACTCTGTCCTATAGGGTTGCTATGAGTTGGAATCAACTCGACGGCATACAGCAACAACATGAAAAAGGGAAAGGGGGGATAATTTTTTACCCTCACCACCTATTACATATATCAAGTACTATACAATACAAAGAAACCCTAGTGGCACAATGGTTAAATTCTCGGCTGCTAAGAACCCACGTGGCTCCTCAGGAGAAAAGATCTGGTGATCTGCTCCTATGAAGATTACAACCTAGGAAGCCCTATGGGGCAGTTCTACTCTGTCATATAGGGTTTCTATGAGTTGGAATTGACTCAACGGTACATAACAACATACAATAAAAAGGAGTCCTTGGATGGCACAAACAGTTAAGGGCTCAACTACTAAGCAAAAGGTGGGTGGTTCAAACCTACCCAGAGGCAACTCAGAAGGCCTGGAAATCTGCTTCTGAAAGATCACAGCCTTGAAAATGCTATGGAGTGCAGTTCTACTCTATAACACAGGGAGTCACTATGAGTCGGAATTGACTTGACAGCAACTGATTTATACAAGCAGTGGGCAGATAGAGATCCCATTCTGTCTCTATTTGCCAGGTAGGGAGACAGTTAAAGAGAACTTTTAGGATATCTGAGGCTGTGCTTCCTATACAAGAGATAAATCAAAGCCTTCTGGAAATTTACAAATCCAGATTAGGAAAGTGGGGAAACATAGCCAAGAGCTATCAAGTTCAAGTCCTTAACATAGTTGATAACATCCTCCTAGGTCTCATAAAAGCGCAGATTCTCCTGATGACCTCTGCTCTACCCCTTCCCCACCACTCACCTCCTGTTGCCCACCAGGTGTATTTCCTGCCTTGTCATGCTGAGCCATGCCCCAAGCACCTCACCACCTGTTTTCCTGAGGGTCAAATCTCTTTTCCTCAGAATCTGGACAGAGGCTATCTAACGTATGGCAGGTATGACACATGCCCTGGGCTGCAGTTGAAGGGGGACACCATGGAACAGTTTCTACTAACCATGGCAGTTTCCATTGTCAGCTGTGAAAGATCATTCAGCAGGTTAAAACGAGTATTTTCATATTTGAGAGCCTCCATGGGTCAAGGCAGACTGTGTAATCTTGCTCTGTTGAGAGTAGAAAGAGAAAAAACTAAAAAAAAAAGACTGAGCACATCATAGACTGATTTTCACCAGTGAAAGCAAGGAAGGTAGAGTTGTAATTTTCATGCAGTGGCATAAAGTGTTAAGTAAAGATGAATGAGATTGGCTTGTATTTTTGAGATGATATGAGGGTACAGTTATTTAAAAGATGGGTGTCAGATGTTTGGGTAAAGGTGCAGAGGTATAGTGGGGGGGGGCAAGGGGAGAACTTGCCCCCTGGGTGAGGTGTGGAATGACATTCCAAGGTGCCACAAGTATGAAAGGTGCCTGATTAGGCATTCCACAAATGAGTGGAAGTGTTTCTGCTGAAGCGTTGTGGCTATCAAAGCTTATTCATTTAGAAATTGGGGGCGGGGTTGCAATTTAGAGATTGTCCCTGGATGCTCCTTACCCTTGCTATGCCTCTGCAAGGACTAAACGTCAGTGCTTGTCTTAGGTGCTATTTTCCCATAAATACATCTCTGCTGGAGAAGTATAGGTTTTTGTTTTTTTTTTTTTTTAGTCTCTTAAAGATAGGTGGTATTCCATCCTTGGCCTTTTTCAGTAGTAAATACAAACATAGGGGTTCTTGAATCTCCTCATAATCTGAAATGTGTAATTATCACCCTTAGGCCTATAAACTCTTACTTAGCAGGCAAACAGTAACATGCAGAAAAACAAAGCTGTCCATATGAAAACCAAGTGAGTGGAAAAACCAAATTTCAGAAGAAACCACAAAATTAGAAAATTTTGCTATGATTGTGTTAAAGATGTATTCAAATGCTAACCAATGTTTTGTTGGTTACATTGAAGCTGGTAATCAACATGAGGGAATGGAGTGTTTTCAGTGACTAAAAATGGTTGGACTTGAATGATGCTTGACAGAGAAATGACGCAACAAAAAGAAAAATGTGAGCCTTGGACATGTTCGCGTGGTGTAAAGAAACGAGTGTCTGTCAGAGATCTGCTTTTTGTTTTCTCAGTGCAGGCATTTCTTAAAGAGATCCTCTGAGGGCCTCTTGATCTCAAGCCCTACTTCTCAGAGAATTTTTGAAACCTTAGCTTTCCTGATGCATGATTTGGGACTCAAAATTTATTTAAAAACTAGCATTCACTTCGTGTCCCCTGGGACTCCCAGATTCGAAGAAATACTCTTAGTTAGCTGTTCATACCATCACGTGCCACAGAAGAGTGTCTGGACAGGACGTGATTTGCGGGATCCATTGCAAAATGAAAATGCGAGGCCCCTTATTCAAACTTTAAGAATTTCAAGACGGCGACAGCAGACCTTTAAGCAAAGCGTGGGGCACTTCTGAGCATGGTGGCCTGTGCAACTGCGTATGTCCAAGCTCATGAAGCTAGCCCTGCCTCCAGAGCCATCAGCTGTTTGAGCCACTGTATGGATTGGTTAGGGGATCTTTTTAAAAATTTTTTTTAAGGATCTCAAAGAACTTTACGAAAATTTTGGGGGTGGAAAACCAGAATTTTACAACTACCCATCACCCTTTCCTTTCTACACTCTGGGCACCCTATTCATCTAGCAGGCAAGCATTGTCTTCAGGCTCTCACAAGTAGGTAAGCTAAAACATGCAGAGCCTAAGTAATTTTCCTAATGCTGGATCCCTCAGCTATAGGTGGTGATGCCCAGAAATGGATATGGGAGTTCCCAGTCACCACCACAGGTGTCTGCAGCCCTGTGGTTCTGTTCAGCAAATGCGAATACTTACTGACGTACCACACATCAGTGCCACATCCGGTTGGCTTCAATCTTTGGCATTGTTTTTTAACTAGAAACCATATCAGCACATGGTGATCATATCAAAGGAGAGCCTGGATGAAGAGCTGTATAACTTTTCTTTAACAGTAGAACACATCCACGACCCTGTTAAATACTCTTTGTTGTGCCCTGGATTTAACATTGATAGTAAGAAAAGCCTTATTTCCGGAAGTCAGGTGTGCTCTGCAAGAGCCTGGGTTAGGGGTTGTCATGGCTGTAATTTCACTTCAGGAATTTCTGTGACTCAGTTTTTCTATTTCTACACACACACACACAGACACACACATGCACACAGATATGCACACACATATGCACATGCACACACACAAATTCTGGCTTCACGCAAAGCAAACAGCTAAGCATAAAACACTATTCAGTCTTCAGCCAATAGTTTTTTATTTCCCCTCTTTGACCCTAGTTGTTAACAAACATGTCTAAGCTACCTACAAGCCTTAATTTAAGAGTGAGGAAAGCATCAATTTAGGGGTAAGTCATTCTAACCTTGTTAGCTTTGAATTCCCTTTTCCATGGCAATGAATACAGTTTTCCTGATTCAAAAGCAATTATGAAGTCTTCTGTGGGTACAGGTGGCTGAGATTTAGTTGCAGGAGCTCACAGGTGCAGACCAAAGACTGTCATGGAGCAAAGCATCAGCCTCCATCTCCCCTCAACCCTTTCCACGGATGTGCATCTTAAAGGTATTACTTATCATTGTTGAAGCTCTGTGATGGGTCTGTGGGGGGTCCTTACATGATTCTATCTCTGCGTCTGTTTGAAATTTCCAGAATAAAAAGTAAATTCAGAAAAATAAATAAATAAAGCACATGGGTGCTGCTTGTGTTTTCCAGATAGCTATATCACATCAAGAAAACAGAAGACAGGATGGCAGAAGAATACCTGTGGTCCACCAGGTAGCTGAAACCTGCCGCATCTCTTCCTCCTTCCCTTGTGAGCAAGCAGTGGGGCAGAGGCAAAGTGACCCACCTCTCCCAACAGACCACAGCTTCCCTCACATTGACTAGCATCTGCAAGGCAAGAATTATTTCATTTACCTTGTTCATCACTGACAAAAAAAACAAAAACAAAAACATTGCCCTAAAACCATATTCCTGGCTCAGATCTAAATAAAACGAAAAAAGGACAAAATAGAGGAGAGGAAGACTAATACGTGTATATATATATATATATATATATATATATATATATATATATATATATATATATATATATATATATATTTGAGCTTCACTGCTAGCCAGGCCCTAAGTAAGGTATCTGAAGACAATATTATAGGTAACTCTTACATTTTTCCCTGAAGTGGATGTTTAAGGTATGCATTGCACAGTCAGGGGAAAGCCCACGACCAAGGACTTGGACCTGGGCAGTGAGAATGAAGTTGGGAATGAGCCGTTTGTCTCAGGGCTCACATTCATAAAACCCTCGAATTTGGACTTTTGATCTTATCTTCAAATGAACTTCAGCATATGGTCACAGAATTTCCATATTTTTTTTTTTTACAATCTTTGATTTGTCAAATGTAAATATTTGAAATATACCACAGACCTTGAATCCATGCTTTGACCATGCTTGCTTTTTAATATAATAGGGGTCTCAAAAAAGCAACAACAAAAAGTAAGTTACCTGGGCCTCTCTCGTTGTCCAAAAGGCCCTGCTCAGAGAAAAGGGAGTGAGTTTTCTCAGTAAGTAAAGGTCATTGACATTTTCTTTTTTCATTTCTACCTCTTCCTCCTGCTGTTTGTCGTTTTTCTCTTTTGCTTGGGTTGTGAACTCTCTAAATAAGTAACAATAACATATACAAAGTGACCAGTGAGGACCATACTGTGTTGTTAGTTGCCATTGAGTCAGTTCTGACTCCCAGTGACCCTATGTACAACAGAACGAAACACTGCCCGGTTCTGTGCCACTCTCAGAATTGTTGTTAGGCTTGAGCCCATTGTTGCATCCGCTGTATCAGTCCATCTCGTTGAGGGTCTTCCTCTTTTTCGCTGATCCTCTACTTTACCAAGCATGCTGTCCTTCTCCAAGGACTGGTCCCTCCTCATAACATGTCCAAAGTACGTGAGACAAAGTCTCATCATCCATGTTTCTAAGGAGCATTCTGGTTGTACTTCAAGAAAGATTTGTTTGTTCTTCTGGCAGTCTGTGGTATATTCAATATTCTTTACCAACACTGTAATTCAAAAGTGTCATTTTTTCTTTGGTTTTCCTTATTTTTTATTTATTTTTTACTCTAAGGACCCTACTATAGTAAAAAAACAAAACAGAGAAATGAAACAAAACCACATGAATAAAATCTGCTTTGGGAAACATGGGTAATGCCAGGAAAAATAACTTCCAAAATTCCTGAGGAGAGCAAATGAGACCTTAATAGCTTTAATATTTCCCAAATGTGAGGACATAAATAGCCTTCAGGGACCACACCTCTATACCTGTGCTTTAAACATGCTTCATGACACAAAGGTTTGCTTATCCCTTGGCCCACAGCCCTGATCTTCAAGTAGTTCTCATGTAGCAACAACCTGCATCTTTCATTCACCTGCCTCCACTTCTTTCTTCTCCCTCAGGATGCCTCCTTTGCTTCCGAAGTCTCTTGTAGTCTTCCTAGTAGTGCAGAGAGTAAGAATTATTCAAAAAAAGCATCCAACTTCCAATTACTACAAGTGTTTAGAGGAAAAGCTGAGAAAGAATTTAAAAAAATCTATATACTATCAAATAAATCATGTTAGGTACTTGTTTAATTTTTCCTTTCATTTCCGAAACTATTTGATCATCGTCAGTCTTGCTGAGGGAAGTGGGGAAGCCCCATTAGTTCCAAAGCTCTAGTTGCACTACTTTGCAAATCCCTGAGAGGAATACAAATGGTTTGGCATCAATCCCAGGAGCCTCATTCCTAAAACTGCATCTTCCATTAATCCTCAAATGGAGGAGTCAATGAGCTGGGAGGTGGCCAAGAATAAGACAGCAAGGGGAGTCGATCAAGATGGTGCCCTTTCTTCTCCATGTGAAGAGTGAGCTATAGTCAATGGTCACACCAGAGGATGCCCAAACCCAGCCCCGACCCGTACTCTATTCCTAGCATAGGCTCAGAGAATCAGACCCAAACTTTCAAATTCAAAGGGACTCCAAGCACCAGATTTGGGCTTCTTATGTATTACATGGAGCTCTGGTGGCATGGTGGTTAATCGTTCTGTTGCAAACCAAAAGATTAGCAGTTCGAATCCACCAGCCACTCCTTGGGAACCCTACAGGGCAGTTCTACCCCATCCTATAGGGTCGCTATGAGTCAGAATCAACTCGGTGGCAATAGGTTTGGTTTGTTTTTGAGGTATTACATATAATGGCAAATGATAAACTTTTATAAAGATGAAATCAATAATATTCAATTGAATATTTTCAATGATTCAAAAAGTAAAATTAAAATCCAGTTATTTAATTTATTTGGGATAAAACAGGTCATATATGTGTCACCTTCAAATCTCCCAAAATCTCGACCAAAGCCAAAGTCAAGGAGGAATTTGAAAAACTGACACTGAGTTACAAAAAAAAAATAGCAATGAAAATCACCCTCCCCCACTGCTGAGCTTTGGTCCTCATTATAGATGAGCAGTTTAGTGAGTTGATGTGGAAATGTTCCTTATTATCACAGTTTTATTGCCTACCTCAATACATCTGTTCCAAAATTCATACAGAAATTTCAGACATTTCAATAAACCAGTATGTCTTGGAATTTTCCTATAGTTCCCAATGCGCTCTGATCTGGATGGAAAGCTGGTACTTGTAAATTTACAGTCGCCCAGACTGAGCAACATCTGGATAGCTTTGCTCTGTTGCTTTCCCTGTTCCTTTAAATTTAGACTCAAGTTATGATTTGCATGAAAGGCCACAAGCCTTGGTGTGTGGCAGGTGTGAGTTCAGGCTGACAAAAACCTTAATGCTGTGTTCAATTCACTTTGATACAGCTTTTTACAAAACATGTGGAGTGCAGCTTCTGCCCTTGGACAAACAGCTTAACCAACAGGGAGGATGACAGAGCAAGCAAGGGGAGGGAAACTTCTTTGGAATGAAGAGAAAGATTGAGAAAAACACGTTTGTTGCTCAAACTAGGGCCCTTGAATTAATTCTCTCTCATCACATTCCTTGTTAGGCTACACAAGACTGTGTGTGTGTGTGTGCGCGTGCGCACACGGGTTTACAAGATCAATTTTTAACACATGGAAAGAAATGACAACTGGGGTTCCCAACTAAGTGACTCCCTCCCAATTTGATCAGTCTCCTCACGAATCTTTAGAATTTCTCTTTTAGCTGTCCATGCATATGACAGACCAAGGGAGGAGAGAAAGAAAAAAGAAAAACAGGCGAGAAGAACAAAAAATGTGTGTGAAATGACAAGTATGGGGGAACGTGATCACAGCTAAATACTCACCAATGACCACTCTGTAGTGACTGTGAATCTCTGTTACACTCACTGGAAAAGCTGCTGACGCCTCTTCCCTCGTGAAGCCTTATTAAAAGACATATTGGAGTAGACTTGCATTGGTGCCTCTCTTTAGGTTTAAGGTAGGTGAAGTGTTGTTTTGCGAGAATAGGTTAGATCAATCTGAATTTTCGACCTGACCTTCCCCTCACCCCTAATAACTTCCTGGTTCCCTGGTCACAGAGTGATTTATGAGCAAGAACAAAGAATGATGTGTCTATCCCAGCAGCGAGGAAAACTAGAAAACTTATTAAGGAAAAAAAGAAGGAGCCAAAGAGAAAACACTAGTTTCAGAATGAAGTAGCTCAGTTTCTAGGCTGCTGTAATTACCTAGTCACTGAAGAAATAAAATGTAGAGACCCATTTTATAAAAAATCAATGTTTTAAACAATTTGAAGAGCGCTCATAATTTTAAATCTTGCTACGCTGTCCATGTTCAGAGCCCTGATGATCACCTTTAAAGAGGAGGGCGCCAGTAATTTCAAATTGTTCCTCACAGGGCAGGCTTCAACCACCCCCTCCTCTGCCAAATGGAAGCAATCTTGAAACTATGAAGCACTCCAATAATTTTAAATAGGGCTCTCTCGCCCTCTCCTTGTCTCTTTGCTTTTTCTCAACTTTTTATACAATGACTTTCCCAGTTTTAAATTTAAATTTTTTTTTTTTTTTTTTAGTTTGCAGTTACAAATCACCCTGTAACAGCAGCTGATTCTCTTGTGGATTTTTCTTAAATAAGCAAACACAACTTTTTCTCAGATCCAGAGTAAGGAAAATGAAGGGCTTTATTTAGCAAGCCCTCCTTAGAATGCTTTTATTTAGTTCTTGCAATAATAATAATAATAATAACGTAAAATTAATGAATAAGGCTTTCATTATTTCTAACCTACAATTCCATAAAAGATACAATTTTATATTGCCTGCCAGTCTCATTTACAAAGACCTTCTATAATTAAAATGCCTCAATCTTCCTCAAATTAGAAAAGCAAATTGTTACAGACCGTGCTTTTCTGTTTAATGACAGTCGCTCAGATGATTTATGACACACATTATTTTATATCAAAGTACAATGAAATAGGCATTACCGACGGTAATCTCTGTAATGTCTGGAAAGGGATCGGAAACCTCAGTGCAACAATGCACGCAGTATTTAAAATGCAAAACCCAAAGACATTATTATGGTTTTGATTTCTGACGGCACAGCTTCGCCTGATCAGTTATATTACCCAGGCAGCACAAAGGGTGTTTGCGTATGAATGCCGCTAAGATAACAGACGGGAAAAATGAAACATAAAGTCAATTTCCATGCAGAAATTGTTATCAAAGGGATGATAAAGTAAAACTGTATAACCGCAAGAAAAAACAATTGATGACGAACAATCACAAATAGACGGAGCCCACTACGTCTGATTCGGGTTTTTAAAATCTTGTCTTATTAAAATACATAATAAAGGGCTAAGGTAATGTATAACCAAATGCAACTAGAGCGCTGCATTCATTCTTATTTGACGCTGCCTCCCAAGATCTCTCTTTGCAAATGGAGTTGAGCTGCAGCTTAAGTGTGCACATCAGGAACGGGGATGAGTTTTCATCAAGCTCAGTCGGCTAACTTAAATGAAAAAGGAAATAATTGTGAGTTTTAAAACTCAGAGTTGCTTCAGTGTGGAATGGAGCCAGTAGGCACCAAGGAAAGAGGACACATACGCACACACACACACACAGACGCAACAAAAGTCATAATGTTGAGGAGAATATGGCCCCTACACCTTATCTTTCTAGAAAAAGACATAAATAAGAGCCAAGCATACCTTACATTGCAGGGCTACCTATTAGAATAAAGGCCTCTCCCCACCAAAATACTCTGTATCATGCAGTTTGTAAGCAGAAAGGTGGCTCTTTCTAATTCTTTTTAAGACATTTTGCTTGGGGCCTCAGAAATTAAACCGAGAACAGCAGGGAAGGGGTTTACAATTTAATGCTCTCGGTTGTAATTTTTTAATTAGCCATTAGGAGGATGAAGGCAGGTTCAGACAGGGATGAGAAGAAAGACTTGGAAGAAATATGGCTTTCTGCAAAGAGCCGGTGGAGATTACAGGAAAGACCCGGGTCTCCAGAGAGGCTCCCACCACAGAAGGAACTCGTAGGCCACATCCTCATGTCCCTTGGGCAAATCTCAACCTGGTTGTTTGAAAGCTGGGGATTTAAATGGATTTCCTAAAAGATGTCATACCTCAGGCTTAGATTCTTACAACTCAGAAAAGGAAAAGACTGGAAAAAAAAAGACAAAAATGCCAAGAGCACAGATGCCCCTGATCTTGGGATCTAGGAGCCTCTGGGTGTGTTTACACACTCTGCCACACTTAGGGGAGGATTAAAGGGACACTGTGCTTTGTGCAACAAAGAGCCTTGGCCTATTGTCTGTTTTCTAATAACAAGATTTGATGGCATAGTGGGGAAACGCAGAGAGAAAGAATGGAAAGGACACTAAAGACGGTGGAAGGTTGAAGGTGTCTGTCTTTGTAAACAGCAAATGGGGTCAAATAAACTCAAAGACAGACCCACTGGAAACCCCAAATAAAGGCATATTCCTGCAAGATGAAGCAGAGAAACTGTTATTTCCATACAAGTCAAGTCTCAAGGTGATTTTAAGTAATAAGAAATGTAACAAAAATATTGAATACTAACAGAGGAGAGTCAAATATTTTTAATACTTAGAATAACCAGAACTGTGCATAGTACGTTGTTGTTGTTTGGTACCGTCGAGTCGGTTCCGACTCATAGTGACTCTATGCCCAACAGAACAAAACACTGCCCGGTCCTGCGCCATCCTTACAATCGTTATGCTTAAGCTCATTGTTGCAGCCACTGTGTCAATCCACCTCGTTAAGGGTCTTCCACTTTTCCGCTGACCCTGTACTTTGCCAAGCATGATGTCCTTCTCCAGGGACTGATCCCTCCTGACAACATGTCGAAAGCATGTAAGATGCAGCCTCGCCATCCTTGCTTCTAAGGAGCATTCTGGCTGCACTTCCAAGAAAGATTTGTTCATTCTTTTGGCAGTCCATGGTATATTCAATATTCTTTGCCAGCACCACAATTCAAAGGCATCAATTCTTTTTCAGTCTTCCTTATTCATTGTCCAGCTTTCACATGCATATGATGCAACTGAAAATACCATGGCTTGAGTCAGGCGCACCTTAGTCTTCAAGGTGGCATAGTATAATACCTTTCATTATTTACACCTCCCTCTGTATTTACCATCTCAGGACTGGCACCGCCCATCACTCACTCAGTCACTAGGTCTTGCCATTAAGCTCTAACATACTTCATGCGTTCACCCTCTCTCCACCTCCGTTGCCTTGGTTCAATTCCCAGCAATCTCTCTCCAGGACAATTTCTGTGGATTTCCAGCTCGTGTCCCTGCATCCAGTCTGTCCCCCACAACCCCCGCCCCACCCCGCAATCTGCCATCTACATTGGGATCAGAGAGAATTTTTCTAAAGTCTGATCATATTACTCAACTTCAACAACCAACAATATTTTGCTATACTCATCCCCCACCTTTTTTTTTTTTTTTTTTTTGGCTCAAGTATCTACGCTCACTCCTCTCTTTTTTCTCTTCTGGAGTATTTCAAGGAAAATCCCAGACATTATAGCATTTGATCCCTAAATACTTGCATCTGAAAAAAGGAAACGGGGCTTTTTCTATTTCTACAAAACTACAAATGTAATGATAGTTCCTTAATATAATTAATTCAAAAAAAAGTTGTCATAGAGTCAATTCTACTCAGTCCATAATTACATTTCCTCGATTGTATAAAAAAAAATTTGTGAGTTTAGTTTGGAATAAGTCTGCATTTAAAAACCTTTCCAGGTTTTCCAAAAATCAGCCAGGTATGAGTGCCGGTGACCATACGATAAAGCTGAAACTCTCCAGCAAGGCACCAAGGACCCTATTTGATCTAGAACCCACCTCTCTCCACAACCTCTTTCTCATGACTCACCCATCCACCTTGCTGTCTACACACCAGCCATTCCCATCAACTTTCAAGTCCGCAAGTTTCCAATACTGTTCCTCACTTCTGAACCTTTGCACCACTCTCCCCCCTGCCTGTAACACCCTCTCTCCTCTGCTCAAAACGCTTTTTTGTGAAGTCTTTTCTGGCCACTGACCCAAACAGGATTGAATATACCTTTCTTTATGCTCCACATAAGTTTGTTCTTCAGAGAGTGTGTTCTTTCTCACATTGGCTGACTCCCCCCAAGTAAATGTCACTTGTAACAGACTGTCCCCTAAAGCAGATGAAGATCATGGGTTTTTAATACAAAGAGGGAATTGTGACTTGATTTAAGTGCAGCAGTTAGGATTTAGACACAAAAGTAGGCTTGGAATGTAGTAATTTTATCTAAAGTGATGATATAATTTATTATCCAATTCGATAGTTAAAAGGAAGAAGCATCATTAATAATTAGTTGGGATATAAATCTCTGGAACAGGCAAACAGGATCCTATGGTCACACTATTCCTTTAGCTGTATCTTTTCAAAGGATGAGTAGATTCTCAGTGCCTGGGCAACCTCCATCCCAAAGCCTGGCTACCCTCAACAAGGATCAGGACCACACCCAACTGGCTCCATAGAGAATAGCCTGAATGACCATCTCTCCAGGACAGGCTGGGGGAGGACTGTAGAGACCCAGAATCAAAATGTATTCTTCCCCAGAATGGACAAGAAAGACTCAGTGTCCTGGCACCCTGCATACTCTTAGAAGCTAGAAATTTAACTCCTTTCTTTTGGTCGGAACCTTCGCCTTTCTTCCTACTCCATATCCAGGAAATATGACTGGGCAATAAAAGTAAAATTTACATACATTGAAATGCACAAATCTTAGAAATCTATTTTTAATGAATGGATACAGCCATAACACTGCTTTTTTTTCAAAAGGAAATTATAAAAACTAAAAAGGAAAATTCTTCTACTCGTGGACCCCATGAATAGCCACTATTTCTAGTTTTGCGTGTGGCCTTTTCAGTATTTTTTGTATGCTAGAGTTATAACAACATATCCTTGTATATAAACATGTTTACACATTGTTGTTGTTAGGTGCTGTTGCGTCGGTTCTGACTCAGAGCAACCCTATGTACAATAGAACGAAACAATGCCCGGTCCTGCACCACCCTCACAATTGTTGTTATGCTTAAGCCTGTTGTTGCAGCCACTGTGTCAATCCATCTTGTTGAGGGTCTTCCTCTTTTTCACTGACCCTCTACTTTACCGTGCATGATGTCCTTCTCCAGGGACCGATCCCTCCTGATTACATATCCAAAGTATGTGAGATGTAGTCTCGCCATCCTTGCTTCTAAGGAGCATTCTAATTGCACTTCTTCTGATACAGATTTGTTCATTCTTTTGGTAGTCCATGGTGTATTCAATATGCTCCTCCAGCACTGCAATTCAAAGGCATCAATTCTTCTTCGGTCTTTCTTTTTCATTCTCCAGCTTTTACACACATGCATATGAAGCAACTGAAAATACCATGGCTTGGGTCAAGTGCACCTTAGTCTTCAAGGTGACATCTTTGCTTTTCATCACTTTAAAGACTCCTTTACACATAGATTTTTAACAAGATTGCATCTATATAGTTTCTTTCTAGGTTAGTGTATATTGCTTCTACTCATTTTAATGGCTTCCTGGTATTCCATTATGTGGAGTTAGGATATTGATTTAATCATTCCCCTATTGTTGTGTAATAGGTTGTTTTCTACCTTTTGCTATCATAAACAATACTGTGCAGAATATGGTATGCACATATATTTAGATGAATTTATTATTCCTGTAGGACTCAGTCTCAGAAATGTTCTAGGTTATGAGATCACTGAGACATTGCAGTGCTAAACTATGACACCACTTTTTTCCTCCAAAGAGAGTGCCCAAAAGACTCACTTCCATGAGAAGTTTTTTTTTTTTTTTTGCCATAAAGAAAAGATTATAGGGCTTCATTCTTCATGCTTAGTACATCATTGCATAAATAAAGCATTACATGCTTTTGAAGCTGATGTTATGATTACAGGGAATGACAAAATGAAAGAAAAATGTAATCCAAGGATGGCAATGAAATTTCATCTTGTGAGCCAAGACTGATCAATTGCTAGTGGTTGCTTTGACTGCTATGGTGAGAAGAATTTAATGGGTACAGCCAGGCTTAGAGAGAAAGTTGTACTTGATCAGCAATAATTGTCATACGCTGATGTGGGGAGAATTGTAGCCGGGTATTGGCCATCTTTGATGTAGAAAATGAGCCTTCAAGATGGACTTGTTATTATATAATTAAAAAAATACATATGAGAGAGAGTACCCATACTCCATGGGCTATTTGAAAGTTTATTCAATAATGTGTTTGGGATGGAACCATTCTGTCCCTAAAAAGGGATTTATGGAGACATGGACATGGCTCATGAGTCCTATCTCTGGCCTCACTTCTGAATTTTTTTTCTTTTTTAAATTAAAAATAAACCCATAATATTGGCAAATCCTGGTCAGGTTGATAAGGGTGACATTGATCAATCAAAGCTACTTAGATGTTAAAAGTTGAATGAAACCAGTGACCTCAAGGGCAGCAGGTAACATCAACCCTCCATGGTTTTACATTATCGGTAGTCCAGGCAACCACTAGCAAGATTATTCAATGTTATTGTAAAAGCCTCCGTGAAAGACTGCTGTGGAGAAAGCAGAGAAAGGATTTGAGAAGTATCTTAAGATCTCTGAAGAGTTTTTTTCTGTTAGGCTAGATTTGAACTGTAATGATACTGAACACTCTCAAACATTTCATTCTAAGAGAAGAGACAGGAATATAAGTGAATTTAGAAATGTGAGGAGGTCAACCCCAACTAAGAGAACACTAAGCCAAAAATTGCTGCTTCTGAAGAGGTAGTACGAGATAACATGCCTTCTACTAACCACGTTGACTGCCACATGACCATACAATACAAGTGTCTACCTAATTTTCTACCATAATTTTGACCTTCCACTTGGGAAATATTTTGTTGCCTAATAGGAAGGGAAAAGCTTCCAAAGGCTTTGTCTAAAGTAAAGAATTAGGTCCTTCTATTACTGACAAATGAGATCACGACAGGCCTCCTTTGATGCTCGTTCAGGGATTCAGAGCACAGTCCACTGTGAGAGTCGATCAAATCCTACTCTTGTGGCTGGGAGGTGAGGAAACAAAAAATACGGAAAGGGAAAATATGTCTACTTCCCATCAAAGTCAGTTTGGGAAAAGTACATGTTAGCATGTATGAGTTCTGCAAGAGATCTTGAATCCACCAATGCTTACCAAGAAATCAATGCCCCTACAGATTCATGACCTTCTAATGCAGGGGTCAGCAAACTCTAGCAAACCTGGCCCGCTGCCTATTTTTGTATGGTCCACCAGTGAAGAACGTGTTTTACATTTTAAATGAATGAAAAATCAAAAGAAGAATAATGTTTCTTGGCACGTAAAAATTATAATTAAGTTCAAATATCAGTGTCCATAAATAAGTTTTATTTATTTATTATTTATGTATTGCCTACAGTCACTTTTGCACTACCACACCAGACCTGAGTACCTGCAACAGAGACTGTATGGTCCACACAGCTCAAATTATTTACAAACTGACCAGCTACACAGAAGAAGTTTGCCAATCCCTATTCTAATGCACCTGGTCTGATTGTCAGGTAAGGCAAGGTTGGGTTTGGGTTGTCATGCATGGGAAGTATCCTCAGCTTCCGACTCATTGCGACCCAAGGCTCCTCTCCCTAGGGCTCATAAATGTTAAGCTCTTTAGTTCTTCCTCTTCCACTGCATGGCTCTGGAAGTGTAACGATCTGCCTTCTTATTCTAACATAACCTTAAAATGTCTGTATATAAGGAATGGTGTATTTTATGGAATTCGAATAGTATTAGTGTCACATACGTACTAGATTTCAATATAACAATACGAATAGTGCACATGTAATTTTACTTTTGTATCACATTAATACTAAGCTACATGATGGCAATATTAAACTAATGTGACAAAATGATGCCAGTGTAAGATGTAAAACTGCTAATATCACAGCAAGTTATTAATGCCTTGCAATGGACTCCAGAGAACAGTGTGATTAAACTTTCTCAATCTTTTCCAGCCTCAGTTGGAACTCCTGTGACAAAAGAGGATAAATTACCCTGGCAAATGCCCATGCCAGGCTATAAGAAGTCTGGCCTTCTAGTTATGACTCTAGGACATTTCAGAGAAGCCAGAGGCATTCCAGGAAAAGGAACTCTATGACTAAATTAGGGGGTCTGCCTTTGGTCTTGGTTTGGTCAACAATTAAGTGCTTTATTCCTAAAATCTTTAACTCTGGTATCCCACACACTAAAAACAAACTCCTGTCTTTCTATTTGTCATCACTGCTTTTTTCTCATGAGTGCCACTTTTTGATTTTCCCAAAAAGTCCAACCCAAACCTGAACTCTCCTTTCCCTCCCAAGCTGACACCTCCTCCCGACTCATTTCTGTCCCTTTGAAGCCTAAATCAGCCTATCTTTCTTGCACCACTACTCTGGACTTCCTTGCCCTCTTGCTTTTCCATCAAACCTGTCTTGAATCCTCCAGTCTTCAGATTTCTCCACTCTTAACACCTAGAATGCAGATGAGAGATCAAGCAACCACATGGATTGATGCCACCATACACCCATGGTCTTCAAACTCAACTGGGCTCTTAAATGGCCCCACGATTCCATGAGCTCAGCCCCTTACCTCATCCTTGCAGTGGTGTTTTTGTTTTTAACATTCACTTTTCTCTTCAAACCCCTTGCACATAGATTTTCCTCTCATTCTCGGTAGACGTTCTTGCTTACTACTTCACTGAGAAAAACAACTCCATCCAGCACAGAACTCCCTCAATCTGCTGAATCCTCAACTACAAACTTGTCTTTATTAGCCTCCATTCTTTCCTCCTTCCCTCAGTTCTGTGGAAGCATTGTGCTTCCTCCTGTCTAATCCCTCCACCTGTGCCCAGATCTAGTAGTCTCCTGCCTCGTCAGCAGGCACCGTGTTCCATCAGGCCTCCTTTTCCTGTATCCCTAACTTCTTTTCTGACTCAGTTCATCAATGCGTCCAAGCCTATTCTGTATTAAACAACTAAGCAGACAAATAGTCCTTGTCTGATGCTACATTCTCTTCCACTTTCTTTCTTTTACACTTGGAGTGTACTTTCTTCTGTTATGTTCCCTCCCCTGCATTTCTTAATCCATCATCATCTTCATTTTGTCCTCATTCCTTTAATTTAGGTCTCAAATAAGCTCAAGTGTCTTCCGTGCTGCTACATTCCATGGACAGTTTTGAGTCCTTAGCTTGTATGAATTTTCTTCTGCATTTGTCTGATGACTCTCATCACCTTGAAATTTCTTCCTTCCTTGGTTCCTAAGGCCTTCCTCCCCCAGCCTCTCCTGGGTTTCTTCCATCTTTCTGTCCATTTTTTCTCTGACTCTGGCAGAGGCTGCTCTGCTCACTCCTTATATATTGATGCTTCTCAGGCTATAAACTTGGCCCTCTCTTCTCACTGTATATGCTCTGGACGACAGCAGCCAAGCCCTTGGTCTCAACTACCACTTTTATCTTATAGTTTCCTATATTTGCTATAGCTTCGTAGCTGAGTTCCAAACCACATATCCAAACGCAGCAGGACATCTTTACTTGGGTGTCAGGCAGATACCTTAAACTCAGCATATTCAAAGGCTTGTTTTTCAACCTCTACTCCCAAAATGACTCCTATGTTTCTGAGTTCATCTAGCCAACCACCCAAGACACAAATCTTGCGTGGACTCAGGCGACTTCCTCATGCCCCGCAGCAAGTCTCCAGGTTCTTAATATCCTTCTTATCTTTTTGTTTCCACTACTAGCATTTTTATCTTAGTGGCAGGTCCTGACCAGCTGTAGCCTAGATTATGCTCAAAGCCTCTTACCCAGTCTCCCTCCTCTTTATTTTTTTTCCCCCTCAAATTTAGTGTCTGCATTAGTGCCTGGATGACCTTACAGAATTGAGGGTAAATCTGATCAGACAGGACTCACCTGTTTAAATCCTTCAACAACCTCCAGTGACTTTTGGCAGAAGGAGTAAACTCACTTTGGCACACCTGGCCTCCTGGACTTGCCCCCTGCCTATATCCCCCATGTCGTCCTCTGCTGCTCCTCTCGGGACTCTCTACTCTGCGTTGCAGAGCTACTGCAAGTGTTTGATAGCTTCTTCTGGTTGCAATAAACTGGGACTCACTCCATTTACCTCTAAGAAAAGAGGCTTTAGTAAGGCTTGTTTACCCAAGGAATTGGATTAGACATAGAAACTGTTCAGGAGCTCCTCTTTCTGTGTGTGTGTGTCCCATTCTCCTGTCTCCACCAATGGGCTTCCTCAAAACTTCATAATTTCAGTTTGCACTTGAGTCCATAATGCCTGCCCTAGCTCTGAGTCTTCCAGCCTCTGAGGTAACTAACCTACACCTTTGGGTTCCCATTTCCTAATTCCTAATGACCTTAATCTGATGGTCTAATTTATCCCTTTAAACCTAGGCCATATAAATATTAGGACATTGGCTGCTCAACTAGATGCTCCACTTGGGTCAACTCTTCACTCCTTGCCCAATCAACTGTGGCCAGGAGGCCTAATCATATGGAAGAACTTACAGCCTAGTCATATTGATAATAATAATGAATAGCATTATATACAATAATAATATTATAGCTATATAACTTGTACATGCTAGGCACTGTTGTAAACATTTTATATACATTAATACAAATTTATTCTTCAAAACAACCCCAAGAAGTAGATTCTGTTATTACCCTCATCATTTTACTGTTGGGGAAAATAAATTAGAGAGCTAAGTTACCTCCCGAAGATATCACAACAGGTATAAGGCATAACTAGGATTCAGTCCCAGGTAATCTGGCTCCAAACTGGTGCAAATTCCCTTAGAAAGGCATGTGTGTATGGTGGGGGAGAAGGGTACGCCAGACAATGATTGGCACCTTTTGCTCCCCAAGGCATCATTCTGGTTCCCGTCTTTTTACCTTTAGATATGTCTTGTCCCCCGACTTGGAATTCCTTGCCCTCTCTCTGAGTGTAGAAACACTTGGGAATTAATGAACAAATAAATTATTTGTACAGCCTTGAGTTAGTCACTTTACCTCTCTGGGTCTCTGGTTCTTCATCTTTTAACTGAAGGGATTGAACTAGATTCTTCAAATTCTACAATTGTGTAACTTTAAGAAAAAAAACAAAGGCTGCTCAGAAATCAAAGGTGACAAGGGTACCATTTTGATATTCCCATCATCTTGCGACAGTCAGATTCTCTGTCGTTACCCTTAAAGAGAGTGTGAAAATTTTAGTGAATCCTGTAAATGTTTAATGATATGGGTTGCTCCTTAAGTACAATACCCTAGGAAGTGGCACCACTTGCTGAGTACCCTGACTGGGTGCTGATCCCTTCTCTGCAGAAGATTCAGGTTTGTCTCTAAGCCCGGAACATCTCCTTTTAACTCTGTAACTTCAGAATTCTGATGAGGCCAAATAGTAACTCCATTCAATCAAGACGTGTGTTTTCCTTGTTGAATCCTCACTGGAGGCTGCCAACAATCACCTATTGTGGTATAAGGAAAGATAACTTTTACGTGAAATTAAATGAAAGCTTATGGGGGCTGAGGTCTTAATCGTAGACTCTTTTTTTGTGGTTTTTCGTTTAGGGCACTATTTGTCAGATTTTTATAAGAACATTATTGCTTTAAGAAAAAAAAAATTGAAGTCTGAGAAATTACTCTCAGTCTAACGAGTTCTTTTCACTGACTTCAGACATCATTAGGGGAAGGCTATAGCCTAGGGCTGTGCATGAACTTTTTCTTCTAACTGTACACTTTATGTATAATTTAGCTTTCTTGCCTAAATTATTCAAGCAAATAGTGAGTGAAAATAATGGAGTTCACTGAAACCTTCCAGAGGATTAAAATAAAACAGTTTTTTTTTTTTTTTTTTTTAATGTTGGTTTGAATTTTTAAGCTTTTTAATCATGGGTTTCAAATGGAATACACATGTCTGGCTTTTCCTCACTTGTCCCCTGCATCTTTTTTCAGAAGGAGAGAAGAAAGGAAATTAAATTCAGTAAATAATCCATTAATTAATCACTGGTGCTGATAATGGCTCAGAGTTGATGTATTTGGAAAAAGCCTATCGAGTCACCATGGATATGGTCTGCACATATATCGAAAGGTAGAACCTTCTTTTCTCTGTTTCATGGGAGCAGGGCAGGGCTAAAAATGGGTGGCATATTTAAAAATGAGGTTTGGTTTTGGGTTTGGGTAACCTCCTTCATTTAAATAGGAAATTGCAGTAGCAGGCTTTGTGCTCAAATCATCCCCAATTTATTTATTTAAAGAACAAAACACATGTTCTAAATAATAATGCTTCATCTTTGACGTGCATGGTCTAGAAACCTTATCTTCAGTCTAGATAACCTTAGAGGAAATCTGAAAATCATTGGAAGAATGTGATTTTCTGGCATATTTCATACAATTCCCCAAACTGGGAGTGTGGCCCAGGATTAAGAATTCAATCAGGATATTTTCAAATTCCCAAATATCGTCATTTATCAATCAGAGATGAGAAACAAAGTCTCATTCCACTGAATACAAGGAAATAGTTATCATGGAGCATTGTGTTTGGAAACAACAAAGGCGATCATAGCAACTAGGGATGGCGAAGGGAAGTCATCAGCCTGCAGCAAAGAGCTTCAGAGGTTAGATTCTGAAAAGGTGAATGAAAGCTTAGGAGTAATATATGGAAAGGGGCAATGGCTAAAGCTCTTTGTAGGGGAAAAACAATGACCTGGAGTAACAGACCTATAAGTTTAATTTATTGACCTGATTAGACCCAGGAAAGAATTATCACAAAATCGATTTTCAACACATAGACTAGAACAGGGTATTAGGTAATAAGCTCTGTGGCATTATGAAGACTATTGAAGTCAGTTCTAAGCATCTTGTCTCCCCCTAAAAAAAAAAACAAAATTTTTTTAGATGATGTAAAATACAGTAAACTGAGGAAAATTAAGAAATGCAACCTATATTGATCTTAATAATAAGCTTTATTCTCTCCAATGAGACATTTTAAACACTCATCTAATTTCTAAATTCTGGTTAGAAATCCAATTATTTTGCTTTAAGCATTGAGCAGAGAGTCATGAGACCTAGGTTCAAATCTTAGTTCTGCCACTGAGGAATTGTAGGCAAGTTACTTTACCTCTCTGGGTACTGGGTTCCTGATCTCTAACATGAGGGTGTGGGACGGAATTATAAGTTAGGTCTGAAATTATTTGACTATTCACCAAGAAATGTCACTTACTTTATGTGTTTGCATAACGAACAAGTTACTTCGTTCTCTAAGTCTTCATTTTCTTAGCTGAAAAGGTGGAGATGATAATGTTTTTGCTGCCTAGGGTTGTTAAGAATATTGAATGACACAAAGCCTGAGAAGCCCTATGCTCAGCACCAGCGAGCCTTCAGTAGATGTCAGCCCCTGCTGCCTACGAGGAGTGAGGATGCCTGTGTTCCAATGTTAAGTCTACGCCTCAGCATCTGGCCTTAGATACATTAGTCTCTCTGAGCCAAGATCCCTCATCGGGCAAAACCACTGGACCAACACTCTAGAGTAAGCGCTTAGTTGAGTGTTCCTGCATGATTATTACATCTTTCACCTTCCAGTCTCTTCCACTCCATCCTTTGAAGGGGTCTCTCTAATCCATTCTTCTACTTATTTTTTGGCGATCCACTCCTTCCCCAAGTCTTTGGCTCACGCCCAGATTTTATAAGTAGTCTGACGTCATAACATGAATGAACTTATTTCCCTTCACCAAACCTTCTTCTTCCCTGTTCATCTATCCACAGTAAATTCAGCTTCTATCTACCCACTTGCTCAAGTCAAAAATCTAAACATCATCTCATTTCTCCACACCACAATTTCTAGTCCATCTATTTACTCTAAGTCCAAAATATACCCTGAATCCAACCATTCGCTCTGTCAGCATCTTACGCCAAGTCCCCATCATCTCTCACCTGGTCGAATGCAATAGCTTCCTAGCTAGTCTTCTTGATTCTACCCCCTGGATACCTTCATAAGGCAGCCAGAGTGATCCTCTTACAATTTAACACACATTGTGTTTCCCTTCTGCTTAAAAACTCTCCAAGAGTTTCTCTTTTCACTTAACCAACTGGTTGCCGGTCAGTTGATTCTGACTCATGGCAACCCCATGTGTTGCAGAGTAGAACTATACTCCGTAGGGTTTTCATGGCAGATTACCAAGTCTTTCTTTCCAGAAGCCTTGGGGTAGGTTAGAACCACAAACACCAACCTTTCAGTTTGTAGCAGACTACTTAATTAACCTTTTGCACCACCCAAAGACTCCTATACAAACCCCTTATCATGGACAAGATCTTACAGGATCTGTCCTCTGCCCACCTCTCCTACTTAATCTGATATACCTTCCCAATCACACATTGTGCTTCAGCTCACCAGCACTGATGATGATCACAGTCAGAAAGTAACCTAAAGAAGATGAAGCTGGACAAAACAGATGGAGCCAAGGTCACACCCTCCTTTTAGATCTCTGTAAAATTGACTTAAGCCCCGTATCTTACATTCCATGGAAGACTGATGCCCTAACTAAGATTTCTGTGAAATTCCATGTCCACCCATTCTTGGTGCCAAGTTTTTGCTTCCATTGAATTCTTGATCTCATTTGGGTCTCTCTTCCCTTGAATATTCTCCAAGTCACCCAGACAGGTCTCAGGTTCTTTTCTTTAATTTTCCCCAAAATGTAATCACACAAGGCTATAGCATGCGTATTAGACTCTACAAAAGGTCTGAGTTCACAGAGAGGTTTTATATTACAGGAAGCATATCAAGTCCAATTGTATGTTAGATGCAGGACTATGAACCAGTTCATTCCAATTCGAACCCCTGCTGAGAATTTGCTTTTCCACTCCGCATATACTGAATCAGTATCTACATATTAACAAGATCCCCAGGTAATTCTTATGTGTAATAAATTTTGAGACCCACTGCTCTACTGGTACAGCAAACCCTGGTGGTGTCGTGGTTAAGTGCTATGGCTGCTAACCAAAAAGTTGGCAATTTGAATCCACCAGGTACTCCTTGGAAATTCTATGGGGCAGTTCTACTCTGTCCCGTAGGGTGACTATGAGTCAGAATTGGCTTGATCGCAGAGGGTTTTTTTTTTTTTTTTGGTTTGGCTGTACTGGTGGTTCTCAGAATTGGTCCCTAACCAGCAGAATTAACATTGCCTGGGAACTTGTTAGAAATGCAAATTCTCAGCAGGGGTCCAAATCAGATTTAAGCAAAGATGCCTCTGTTCTTGAGAATTGCTATGCTTCCTAGTCATGGTCCGCCCAGCCCCAGGCTCCAGCCTCCCATGCTGTCCATGGGCCCTCTCCCATTGCTCAGGCCCCAGCAAATGCCTATTTAGTTCTTGCACAGAGCATTGAGCTATATTCATTTTCTCCTTCCAACACATCCTAAGGGCCTCAATTTGCATTTAAGCTGATTTATCCAGGATGTTTTCAAGTTTTTGTATTTTTATCTCTTCATTTTTCTGATTTTTTGAAAAACTGTGCTTTAGGTGAAAGCAAATTAGTTTCTCATTCAACAATTTATACACAAATTGTTTTGTGACATTGGCTGGAATCCCCATGATGAGTTAACACTCTCCGATTCTTCACAGTAAACTTTCCTTTTCCATTCGTCCAGTTTTCCTGTCCCTTCTTGCCTTCTCAACTTTGCTTTTGGAAAGGTGTTGCCTATGTGGTCTCGTATACATGATCAAACTAAGAAGCAATTTCCTAGCATGTGTTATTGTTTGTTTTACAGACCTGTCTAATCTTCGTTCAAAGGGTGAACTTCGGGAGTGGCTTCAGTTCTGAGTTAGAACTGGCTTACTGGTCTGACAGTGTCTGGAGGCCATAGTCTTGGGGGTTCCTCTAGCTTCTATCAGACCAGTAAGCCTGGTCTTTTTGTGTGTGTGTGAATATGAATTTTGTTCTACTTTTTTTTTCCCCCTGCTCTCTCTGGGACCTTCCATTGAGATCCTTGTCAGAGATGTCAGACGTGGTAGCTGGGCACCATCTAGTTGTTCTGGGCCATTTATTTTTCAATCTTCTATTGTCTTTAAGTCCCTTCTTGCTGCTGACATTGTTCCTACCTTCAACATTCATCCATTACCCTCCACTTTCCTGATTCTAAGCTACTATTGGCAGAAACTAAAAAATTAGTTCAGATTTTGTGTAAAGTAAATAAACTACATGATTGTCTCAGGATCTTCAAGGCAGGTGCTTGGTGGCAGCATATTTAGAGGTTTCTTGATCCCTGGTTCTTGGGTAGATTCCAGATCTGCAAATCCCAAAGTGTTGTTTCACAGAACAGTTCTAAGACATGTTAATACATATTACTTGAAAAGGGATCTATGGACAAATAAGTTTGGGAAACATTGGGTTAAGCAAAGTTAAAAAAGGAAAAGTTCTTTAAATAAAAGGCAGTTCTTTTTTGCAAAATTTCTTGGGGTTATTATGGGCTGCTATACTCCTTGTGCATCTATAACAGGGGTATATATATAGTATGCAGACTCCCAATGGGTCTAATTATCCAAAGACCACACCCCAGAATGATTTGCTTATTAAACACCATTCTACATTATTGAGGAAGCCAACCAGTTGATTTGCTAATCAATGGGAGATTCTCACTGGTTAATAATACTTCTACATATCACCTGGAGAGGCCAACTATCAGAGAAATAAGAGCATGAATGCTAGGACCAAACTTCCTGAGTTAAAATCATAACTCCTCTACTTACCAGCTATGGAATCTTGGACAAGTTACTTAACCTCTCTGTGCTTGTGTTATCTCATCTATAAAACGGGACTAATAACAGTATCTACTTCAAGGAAGCATTGACAGTATTAAATGAATGAATATGTGTAACATATTTAGAACAGTGCCTGGTATGGTGTAAATGCTCTGTAAGTGTTAACCAGTTGCCATCAAGTAGATTCCGACTCTTGTGTGTCAGAGTAGAACTGTGCTCCATACGGTTTCCAAGGGCAGAATTTTCAGATGTAGATCACCAAACCTCTCTCCTAAGGCACCTCCTGAACTCAAACCTCCAACTTTTCAGTTGGCTGCCGAGTGTGAACCATTTGCTTCACCCAGGGCCTCCTTGTGAGTGTTTGCTACGCTTTTATAACAGTTATCTTTGAAAAGCACACGCACAGCTCCTTAGAGAAACACAATAGGTTATCTCACTCCGTCCCCATGGGAGATGCTAAGAGGTCTCATCCAAACAAACGAGCTCCCAGTTAAGAGGTGGATCAAGGGAAATGAGAATCGATTTCATTCGCCTTGTCTGACCCTCCCCCTGCTTCTAGCCTTGGCTCCCAGATTTCCATTTCCTTCATGCTAGTTTTCCCAGCTCCCTCCCTCCACCTCTCTCTCTCCTCTCACTGACTCTCTGCTCAGCCTTTCACCTTCATCCTTATTCCAGATTACACAGGACAAGACCGTTCTCTATAGCCCAATAACACACTTCCATCTTTAGCCTTTTCTTAAAAGCTCTTCCCAACCTCATACCTTAACTGACTCCTGATTGTACCAGCTCCAGGCAAGCCTTTCCAGTTGGAACAGCTGTTTCTCCTCCTCCTTCAGGTCCACTGGGTGAGGGCAGCGGTTGGATGCACTGAGCTCCCCATTGCCACTTCCAGACTGTGGACCCCCAGGGTCCCTCAACAAACCTGTTTTTAGAAGCTCCATGTGATCTATTTACAATTCCTCCCCAATCTTCTTTATTACTTTCTACACTTAAAATTCATTTATTTGTTCAGCAGATATTTATCAAATGCCTACAATATGCCAGGTAGGTAGATACCAACGGAAAGAATGGTCACAGTCTTCCTTCCTAGTTCATTCCATGTTTCCACACTCTGTGCCTTCAGCATCCTAGTGCAAGGCTTCAAATGTGCCTTCACCTCTTCCGCTCCATCAGTCATGACTCTATTTTGGCTATGTGCAGGCCATGATGACGTTCTTACTGCCCCTCAGAAGGGATCCAAACAGCCTCAGCAACGGCATTTCTCCTTTCTTCCTCTCTCTGCAACAACTGTATTTGCACTTCAACCTCATCTTTAACCTAACCATACCCTTACTCTCATAATCTGTCTTCTTACCCAGCCTGGACCCAGTCGTCAATGCTTCTCTATCTCTGCTTTTGCTGTAGTACCTAGAGCAACATCTGCCATCTAGTAAGCACTCAGTAAATATCTGCTTAATTGAACTGAACTGAACACAAGTGGAAAAAGGAAAACCAATAATGGGCACGTCATTTAATAGTTTTCTAAGGTGCTAAACAGAATATTCCTGGAGTACATCATTTATTTTGCCCATTTTTAAGTTCCATGTTTTAAGAGGGTCATTGATCAACTCTAGCGTGCCTAGGCGTCTACTTTAAATGCTTTGCATCATTTTAATTTCCTTTCTCTCTCTCTCCTCTCTTACAAGTTAGGATCTGACTTCAGAAAATTTGTATGCTATTTTGTTTTTTATTCAACATCACACCACGAGAAATTTACTAAGCCATTATATATTTCTTGAGAATAGAATTTTTAATAGTCATATGGTAGTCTATCATAGTGCTATACTCAAAGTTATTTAATCAGTTTCCACTGGAAAACCGTATAGGTTATTTCCAATTTTTCAATACACACTTATGCAAAATGTGGATGGGGATAACCATTTGATACTGAGTTAGAGACATATGGATACATATGGAAAATACCCTCCAGAACTTCAAGAAGCAGTATGTAAGAATGTCTGCTTCAACACATACTTGTCAGCACTGGCCGTTATCATTTTTTTTCATTGCCAATTTGATTTCTCAAAAGGAATGTATCTCCTAGGATTTTTTTTCTGAATTAACAGCTTTATTGAGATAAAATTCCCATACCATAAAACTCACCCTTTTAAGTGTACAATCAAGTAGTTTTTAGTGTTTCACAAAATTGTGCAACCATTCCGAAAAACCAAAAGCCAAACCCACTGCAATCAAGTCGATTCCAACTCATAGCGACCCTAAGGGACAGAGTAGAACTGCCTTATAGGGTTTCCAAGGACGTAATCTTCATGGAAGTGGAATGGCACATCTTTCTGCTGTGTAGCGGCTGGTGGGTTTGAACTGCTGACATTTGGCTTAGCAGCCAAGCGTTTAACCACTGCACCACCAGGGCTCCTTGTGCAACTATTAACCACTACATAATTTTAGAACATTTTTGTTGCCCCCAAAAGAAATTCTGTACCAGTTAGCACTCATTTCCTATAACCCCTTTCCTCTAGCCCCTGGTAACCGCTGATGTCCTTTCTGTCTCTTTGGTTTTGCCTGTCCTCGACATTTCATATAAATTGAGCCATATAATACGTGGCCATTTGTGTCTGACTTCTTTCCCTTAGCATAATATTTCCGAGGTTCATCCACATTGTAGCATGTATCGGTACTTCATTCTTTTCATGGCTGAATAATATTCCATTGCATAGATATATTATATTTTGTTTATTGATTCATCAGTTTTGACAGACATTTGAGTTGTTTCCATTATTTGGCTACTCTGAATAATACTGCTATGAGTAAAATTTTCCGTGAACATATATTTTCAATTTTTTTGGATATATACTCAGAATGGGATTTCTGGGTCACATGATATCTCTGTGTTTAACTTTTCAAGCAACTGCCAAACTTTTTCTAGAGTGGCTGCACCATAGTATAACCCCACCAGCAATGTCTGAGGGTTCCAATTTCTCCACATTCTCACCAACACTCATTATTGTTTATCTTTTGTATTATAGTCAGCCTAATATAAAGTGGTATCTCATTGCAGCTTTGATTTACATTTCCCTAATGATACTGAGCACCTTTTCATGTGCTTATTGATCATTTGTGGGAATTTTTTTTTTTTTTTTTTTTGAGAAATGTCTATTCAAATCACTTACCAAATTTTTAATTGGGTTGTTTTTTCATTGTTGAGTTGTAAGTGTTCTTTATATAGTTTGGATCTTATCAGATATAAGATTTGAAAATATTTTCTCCCATTCTCCGGGTGATCTCTTCACTTTAAGATCGTGTCCTTTCAAGCATGTCCTAGGCTCGGTTCTCTACAAAAGCAAAACCAGTAAAGTGTATAAGTATATATAGAGAGATTTATATCAAGGAAATGGCTTATGGGATTGTAGAGGCTGGAATGTCCCAAGTCCATGGATCAGAATAGAGGCTTCACCTGATTCACGTTGCCTCAGGGGCTGACGAACTCAAGATTGGCAGGTCAGAGAGAAAGGCTCTTGTTCATAGGCTGTGAAGATGGAAGAATCCCAAGATCAGCCAGCAAGCAGCTATCTCAAGTCCCAAGAACCAGAGGTCAGACGGACATGAGACAGCTGCAGGATCCAGAAAGGGCAAAAGCCGGAATGTTTGCTTATATTCAGATGCAGGCCACATGCCCAAGGAAACTCCCTTTTAACTGTTTGGCTATTCACAGCAGATCCCATCATGGGGGCGATCAAATATAAACACTGAGAATTGTGGCCCAGCCAAGCTGACACAAAATCTTAACTATCACAAAGCATAAAAATTTTTAATTTTTATGAAGTCCAATTTATCTAAGAAGGCAGTGGTGGTAGAATGGTGGAATTCTTTCCTTCCATGTGGAAGACCTAGGTTCAACTCCGGGCCAATGTACGTCATATGCAGCCACCACCTGTCAGTGGAGGCTTGTGTGTTGCTGTGATAGTGAACAGGCTTCAGCGGAGCTTCCAGAATAAGACAGACTAGGAAGAAAGACCTGGTAATCTACTTCCAAAAATCAGCTAGTGAAAACCCTATGAATCATAGTCCAACCCTCAAAACTGATGGTGGAGATGTCGTAGGACCAGGTAGCATTTAATTCTGCTATGCATGTGGTCTCCATGAGTCAGGAGAGTGGAACCACGTGGTGGGGGGGAGAGCATTTAGTGATCAGAAAGAGAACCGAAAACTGGCAAAGGAAATTGGAAAATACCACTCAGTTTATTCAGGTGGGAAGAAAGCCAGGTAAGTGGGAATTTCATAAATTCATGGTAGCTAACGATGACATCAACAATTTATCTGTTTTTCTCTTGTTCCTGTGCTCTTGGTGTCACATTTAAGAAACCGTTGTCTGATACAAGGTCACAAGGATATATTGCCATGCTTGGATGCTAACTAAAAGATTGGAGGTTCATGTTCACCCAGAAGAGCTTCAGAAGAAAGGCCAGGTGATCTCCTTCCAGAAGCCCAGTCATTGAAAACCACACGGAGTATGGTTCTAACCTGACACACACTTTATGAACTTTATAGCACCTTTATTTTTTCTTCTAAGAGTTTCATAGTTTTAGCTCTTATATTTAGGTCTGTGATAATTTTTTAGGAAGTTTTTAAAAACATAAATGAACTATAGGATACATACAGAAAGTGCGTAGAAGTATACAGTTTTTACAAACTGAATAGTCCTATAGAGCCAGCACCCAGATCAAGAAGCATAATGTCACCGGTACCTCAGAATCCTCTTCATCCTTGCTTATAGTCACACCCCACTTTCTAAAAGTATCCTGATTTCCAAAAGCACAGCTTAAAAAAAAAACAACAAACTTATTTCTGTTGAGTTGATTCCAATTCATAGCAACCCTATAGGACAGAGTAGAATTGCCCCATAGGGTTTCCAAGGAGTGGCTGGTGGATTTGGACCGCTGACCTTTTAGTGAGCAGCTGTAGCTCTTAACCACTACGCCACCAGGGCTCCTAAAAAAGCATAGCTTAGTTTTCCCTATTTTTACACTCTTTATGAATGTAATCGTGCGGTATATTCTTGTTCCTGTCTTTTTTCTTTAGCTTGAGCTTATGTTTCTGGGATTCGTAGATGATGTCACATACAGTTACGGATTACCCATTTTCATTGCAGGACAGTATACAATTTTGTGATTACAAAACAATTCATTTATCTATTCTACTGTAGACGGACATTTGGATAGTTTCTGGTTCTTGGCTATTATGAGTAATGGCATTCTAGTTTATCTGTTTTGGTGAAAGTATGTATATATCTCTGCTAGGTTCATGTTTAGGAATGGAACTGTTGTATCATAGAGAATGTATGTATTCAGCTTTACTAAATACTGCTGAACATTTTTCCAAAAAGATTGGGACTAGTTATGACATTTTATAGTTGTCAGGTTAAGAGACGGTAGCAACTAAGCTAGACTTGTTATCAATGCAGATAGTTAAAAGTGGGTAACATTGGAGGCAGAGTTAATAGGGTTTATGGATGTGGTGTGAGGAAAGAGAGTAATAAAAGGTTGCTGTTTGATATTTGGTCTGGGCAACTGGGTGACTGGCGGTGCCATTTACTGAGATGGAATAACTTTGGGAAGAGAAGGTAGATTTAGTGGGATGGGAATTAATAATTCCCTCTGAGATATATTAAGGGTTAAACACCTATTGAACATCAAGGGAAGATGTTGGAGCAGCAATCACAGAAGGGCCAGGCTGGACATAAACATTTGAAAGTCATCAGGGTATAGACTGGTGTTCAAAACCATGACATTGGATAAAGTTACCCAAAAAGAGAGTGGAACCAAGTTGGGGGGGGGTGTGGGGGAGGATATTTAGTGATCAGAAAGAGAGCCAAAAGCTGGCAAAGGAAATTGGAAAATACCCGTCAGTTTATTAAGGTGGGAAGAAAGCCAGGTAAGTGGGAATTTCATAAAGATAGAAAACTAAGTAATTGATCAGAGCTGAGTCTACACTATAAAATAAACTAAACAAAATTTTCGGTTAATTAGTTAATATGTTGTAATTGCAAATTCACAGTTACAACTACGGTACACACCAGGTTAGTTCTGTTATTAACTCCCCTTGTCTCCTGACCAGGCTATAATGAAGCATAGGCATCAGAAGCCCTGGCCTAGTTCTTCTTATATTTTCCCCCTTCTGCACTGGTAAATCAGCCTTTGACAATTCAAGTGGGTTCATGGGAAAAGCATCACTTCTAAGTATTAGAACTCACATGCTAATGATACAGAGGTCTTTATCCTTCTAGGAGTAACTGCTCACTATTTGGTCTCTAAAGCAAAGAGACACAGACTTCATCATTTCAACTATTTGAGCCATTTCCTTCTCTTTGTGTTTCTGCATTAAATTGAATATAAACCCTTTAAGGATATATATTTAGATCACTGATACCTCAGTAAATACACGCTAATCAGGAGTTAACTTAAGGTTTATTTTATCTTAACCATTGGAAAATTCCTGTCTGAATATTTTTTCTTTGGACTACGTTTTAGATAACAACAATGTGGAAAGATTAAAACCTCAAACAGAGTGGGTGGTTGGGCAAAATGGGAGATATAACTAAAATGAAATTTATGCTGACAATTACTGTTAAAGATCTTCTTTTGAGTTTTTCTTTTTACAATGCAGTGGTTTTTAGTATAATCACATTTGTACTGCCATCTTCATGATCTAATTTCATCACCCCAAAAAGAAACCCTGTGCCCAATAGCAGCCATTCTTGCATTCTGTGTGCTGTCTTTCACTTTCTTGATGGTTTCATTGCTAGCACAGAAGTGTTTGGTGTATGTGTAGTCCAATTTATCTATTTTTCTCTTGTTGCTTGTGCTTTTGATGTCATATCTAAGAAACCACTGCATAATCCAAGGTCATGAAAATTAAGGCTTATGTTTTCTCCCAAGAGCGTTATAGTCTAAGCTCTTAAATATAGGTCTTTGGTCCATTTTGAGTTAATTTTTATATATGGTGTGAGGTAGGAGTCCAACTTCATTCTTTTGCATGTGGCTATCCAGTTGGCTAAGCACCATTTGCTGAACACACTATTCTTTCCTCTTTTGAATTATCTGGCACTCTTTTAAAATATCAGTTGACCACGAATGTAAGAGTTTATATTTGGACTTTCACATCTATTCCAATGAAATATATGCCTACCTTTATGCCAGTAGCACACTGTCTTGATTACTGTAGCTTTGTAGTTTTTTTTTGAAAATTGGAAGTGTGAGTCCTCCAACTTGTTCTTCTTTTTCAAGATTGTTTGGCTATTCTGGGTCCTCTGCATTTCCATACAAACTTTAGGGCTGCCTTGTCAATTTTTGCAAAAAAGGCAGCTAAGTAAAATACCTAGGAATGAATTTAATCAGAAAAGTAAAAGACTCGTACACTGAAAAATATAAAACATTGCTGAAAGAAATTAAAGAAGGTCTAAGTAAAGTAAAGGGGAAGAATTCATGTGTTCATGGGTTGGACTTAATATTGTTAAAATGTGAATACTACCCCAAAAAACTGTAGATTCAACCTTTTCTGAAG